>NC_044274.1:16470980-16827523 GCF_003957555.1 Calypte anna | reverse complement strand
GTACAGACCCACAGACTTTATTATTCTCCTGTACCAGGATTATGCCTTAGGCTGAATTTTAGCACATAGACAAAACAGATCAGATACTGGGGATAAAAAAAAAAAGCCAAGATGGAAAAAAAAAAAATGTTATATCCAGTTGTGTAAGGTTTTTTAGGTTTTCCAGAATACTCACAATTTTAAGGAAAAAACCACATCTCCTTAACTGTCTCTTGGACAGTAAATATACCTCTATCTTTCTTCCAAACATGCATCATATTTTTTCCAGCTTGAGTTCAGTGTCAGGAACCCACTGAACCCACTGTTCTACTCACAGCAAATATTTAGTAAATAACTAGCAAAATGTCCCTCCTGTCTGTTCAGCACCAAGTCCATACATGATACCAAGTTAGGTGGGAGCACTGATCTGGTTGTTGGTAGGAAGGTTCTATAGAGCGACCTGGACAGAATGGATTCATGAGTAAAGGACAACTGTATGATATCCAATAAAGCCATGTATTGGGTCCTGCACTTCGGTCACAACAACCCCATGCAATGCTAGAGGGTTGGGAAAGAGTGGCTGGAAAGCTGCCCAGAGGAAATGGGTCTGGGGGTGCTGGTTTGCAGACAGCTGAGTATGAGCCAGCAGTGTGCCAGGTGGCCAGGAAGGCCGACAGTACCCTGGCTTGTACCAGAAATGGCATGGCCAGCAAGGAAATGATTGTTTCCTCGTACTTCACACTGATGAGGCTGCATCTCCAGTCCTGTGTTCAGTTTTGGGCCTCTCAATACAAGGAGGACATGGACATGTTGGAGAGAAACGAAAAAGGGGCAACAAAGCTGGTGCAAGTTCTAGAGAACAAGTGCTACAGGGTGTGGCTGAGGCAACTCAGAATGTTTAGTTTGGAAAAAAGGAGGTGGAGGGTCCTGAAAGGAGGCTGCATCTGGGTGGGTGTTGATTTCTTCCCTCAGTATAGCAAAAAATAGCATGAGAGGAAAAGGCCAAAATTTCATCAGGGAAGGTTTAAGTTGGATATTAGGAAAAATTACATCATATGTGGACCTGGTTTAATGGTGGACTTGGCAATGTTAGGTTTACAGTTGGATTCAATTATCTTAATAGTCTTTTTGAACCTTAGCAATTTTAATAATTCTATATATGGACCTAAAGTCACCTTTCCCAAACAGACTGACAAATTCTTAGTAGCAAATATATATGGTTTTAAGATATTAGGTCATATGTACTTTCATCATAGTCAATTTTTTACTCTATTTCAATATATGTGAATAAACTCATGTCTACACCATACACATCTCTCAGAATGTATAACATACAAAGGAATGTATAACATACAAAGCCTAGATCTTGTTTATAAATGATGGCATAGTACATTTTACATTAGTATAGAATGCTTAGGTGATTATCATAAGCAACAGTTTTTTCAAAATCCATGATGCTCTGGGAAGCCTCCCTCTCATGCAAACCTAGATACCCATTGAAACATGGGTAACACCTTGGGGGCTTTCTTGTTCATGTCAAATAGGAAGTGCTCAAACACAGCAACACTAAATATCACTATAGAACTAAGAGACTGGTTACTGAATAGCCAATATAAATGAAGACATAGATTACAAATCTATCCAGGTTGCTGAAAATACTGAATCAAAAAATTTACCAAGACACTTACAGAACATTAACTGGGAAGTGAAATTGAAACAAGTGATGCTCAAAAAAGTGTACTTCTAGATCACCTAGAAGATGATAAACAGTGCTAGGATTCTCATTTCATCAGGCTTATTTATCTGTGTTAGTTTTGTAATTATATTAGAGCAAAATACTTGCTCTTTTGTGGACACAAAATTAGAACAGCACAAGAAGAATCTATTAGACTCCCTGCCCAGAGAAACAATACTTCTTAAAGACAAAGAAAAAATGTAAGTCAAAAACTAAATGCAAGATGAGGACAGATCAGCAATATTATTCATATCCTTTGCCACTTGCCACCTAGTGTACAAAGACAGTTATGCAAGCATTTCAGAAAAAAAGCATATTTTAGATACAGAGCTTTCTAGAGCTTTTTTTCTATCTCTACTTAGTGTCAGGTTATATTAGAGTCTTCTACTTACCAGATCTGACTTTCCAGCTGGAAATCTGAAACTCCCTGAATTGAAATAATATTGTGTCATTTAAGATCCTCATCTAACATCTGGGTATTACTGTCCGAGAAGTCTGTTGTGCCTTTGAATGACAATAAAAACAAGCATGATAGGAGAACTCTATTAATGGAGTGATAGATACCTGCTTCCTATGTTAACTATGACTGCTGCTCATGGCATGTGTTTTCTCATAAGCTTGGAAAGCTTTTGGAAGATACTCTTTGTCTTCAATTTATGTTCCTTCTATGTCAAATAATATCTTGTCCCAAATACTTTGAAAAATCATGTTTCAAATAATTTTTTTTTATTCTTCTTATAATATTGCTTCCTCTGATGCTTAACTTTACCCAACAGATCTTGCTAATGGGTAGCTTTACTCAATTGGATTTATAAAGTCCTTTTTAGTTCCTAAGATCCACAATACTTCAATTAAGACTTAAAGAAAAACATGCAGTCTTATTTTCCCCTTTCCTCTCTGTTGCATCATCTTACTTTCAATTTAAAATTGCTCATTGTTGAAGATCTGTATTCTCCTTTCCCTACCAAAAACCCCTACCTACCATCAACAACAACAGCAAAATTATATCAGAATGTCTTCTGAGTTTTGCTAAAATAAATTAAATACTGTAGAAAGATTGCCCATCTTAGTGGTGGTTCTTTCATTGGTTTTTGAGTCCAATTTTTCCACCACTCGCACAGATGAATGAAGACATTTATATATGCACAACAATCTCCACTGTTCTGTGTGTCAAACAAATACCTTTTCATATCTTTGTGTATGTGTAGGCACAAAGATGAATGGTTGTCTGGCAATTCCATCTGTGTTTATTTCAATCTAACTTCTATGCAAAGTAGTTTTTAGCAGTAATTTTTACTGGACTTAAAGTCACTTGGGTACTACAGTATTTTAAAAAGTTTTAAAATATTATTTAACAATAAATACATATAGAAAAGGGTACAGAAACTAAATACTGAATGTGTCTTCATCTAATGAAGCTTTTTATGTATATCATTTAATGAAGCTTTTATAATTCTGTCGACTCTTGTGTGTAAGACTCACATAGGCTTAGAATTCACATCCAACGGTATATTCAGTGATTTACAAAGCACCACAAATGCTGCCCATGTTCCCTCTCCACAAGATTTGCTGGTCATACAGACATCTGTTACTAACTGCCAGAGTCCTATTGACAAAAAGTAACTTCTCACCAGACATCCACCAATCTAATCTTAGGATGCATTTGTATTATCTCCCAGCAGCAGCCTAGGGAAAGAGAATAGGGAACGGCTTCTATTTTCCATCCTTTCTGCTTATTTATTTTAGCTTGTTATTTTATTCATATTTCTCTTTAATAGAAAGACACTAAGCATTTTTTAGCTTCCATTTCCTCATGTCTTGACTTCACAGCTGGAAAGGGGAAAAATCATCTTAGAGGTGGAACTTCCTTACAATCACTTATTTGTCTGATTTCCAAGTAGAAGTCAAAAAGCATGGGAACTAGCTTTCAAACAGCCAGTGTCTGCAGCAGCAGTACTTACCTCCAAGTATTTTTGGCTATTCAGGAGGTTATGTTCGTTCAGCCATGAATGTTGTGCTGTTCACTTTTGCCTGTTGCAATAGTCTATTCCCCTGCTCTGCTGTAGAGATGCCTTCAGATGCATAAAGTTGCTGGTGTGAACTGTGGATCAGAAAGTCTGACAGCAAAAACTGGGACAATCATTCTGGAGTCATGTGCTCAATGTCACCATTTAGAGTTCATCTCTGTGGCAGTGCAATAAACTGGCAATAGTGGTGTGTGTTCTTCTAATTACAGATGCTAATAATTGAAAAGCACCTAATACCAATACTGTAAGCTATGAGTAACACAAAGTACCTCTGAAAAATTACATAAATGGGTATATCAAAGTCGCCAAGTGATGTATAACTTAGATTAGTGTATCTCTGGACTCCTTTGGACTTTTTTAGTTACCAGTAGGACAGAAGATTTAAACTAACATTGAAGAGGTCTTTGCATCCACCCTTTTGACCCCAAAGTGCTCATTAAAAATAAAATAACTTTTCCACATTTTAAATTTATAAATATTCTGGCAATTTGTAAACAGCGGTGTAAGTTTAAAGAATTGTTTTTCTATTTTTTTTAATTATTCTTTTTAATTTTGGGTTTTTGTTCTTGTTTTGTTTTCTTTGTTTTGTTTTGTTTGGGGTTTTTTGTTTGTTTTTTGTTTGTTTGTGGTGGTTTTTTAAAATTTTTTGCTTTTTTGCCCACTGTTGGCTTGATGGTTGAAATTGCTTTATTTTCTTGACTAGCTACCCTACAACTTTGAAAAAAACGGAGGATTTCTTCTTTGTAAGCTTTTAGCAACCACCAGTTTTCAAGCTTTTATATTATCAAGAAAGGTTTTAAAAATCTTTTCAAAAGCAGAATATTTAATTTAATTTACATTATATTGAATAGGGGTACTAGGCCTGCAACACATTGCTCTGTGTAAAGAAATGGATATAAGACATAATTTAGACACATTGCTTGCTCCTGGTGTCTACTTCCATTGAAATATGATGGTGAATTAATGGATCGTAAGTACTTAAACTAGTCAATAAACAAACAAGACTGGTTTGCAGTATTAAAACTGACAACTATTAAAATTTTAACTAATTGACTTAAAAGTCAACATGGCAGAATTTTCCAGCTATCTCTAAAAGCATCCTACCAGTTCTGACACCTGAGAAAAGTTAGGAGGAGAAGGTGAACAAGACTGTTGATTTCTGGAAAATGAGGGCTATGGAAAGAATATTATTTAAAAGGTAGTGCAATATCTCTCACAATATATGCATATTACAGCCAAATATTTGACAAAATATATTAGCTCTTCTGTTTAATGCTGATATTCACACATTATTGAAATATACAAGCTGAAAAAAAACCAGCTTTCATTTAGCCCTGGATCTTAGACGGTTTAAATTGTGATTTTTAAATCACAAGAACTTCTTTTTGTGGAGTGATTATAAAGTTCTGTAGAAACACTCTGCAACAGGAGGAAAAATCTTATGTTAATTTCATGTTGCACTCAAGATGAATTAAAGGTATTTGCATTTTTAGAAAACTGCTCTGTTTTCTAATATCACAGAAGAATCCAAGAAGCCAGAATATACCTGCAGCCCAGAACACTATTTAGCACTCTGAGCAATATCATGTAACCTTCCACATCTGTAAACATGGGTTTTAGAAATATTCACAGGATCAGTCTTTGTGTTAGAGGTACCATGCTTTACGCAGAAATACTCAGAAGCTTCTACGTTTTTTTTTTTGTTGTGTCAAACTGTCGTTCTTCAAACTAATATAATCATGAGTTAAATACAATTTAAAAAAAAAGATGGAGTCCACTTAAATATGAACTAAATGAAAAAAAGAGTCCTTTTCATCATATAAAAATGTCAATGTGAATTGTCAGAGTCATTTAGGTCAGTTGAGTCTTCGACAGAGCAAGTAATTTCTTAAAGATTTGCAAAGCATTAAAAAGTACCCAACAATTCAGACAGTAGCAAGGACTAATAAGTAACTACACAGACATCAAAAAAAAAGAAAAAAGAAAAAAAAAATAAAATTAGAATTTATTTTGCACTATTTACCTTCCTTTTGTGTCAGCATTTTCCCTCTAAAGACTGGATAAAAATCCTGCATTTTATTAAACAGATAATAAACGTGAGCATTGAAATCTTGTTCTTCAAAAAAGATAAGCACACAGAGCACAAAAATATTCTACCAAATTTAGAACTGATTTGCATACGTAAAATACACTCCAGAGAGTTGGTGAATACCAGTAGGAATTTTCAGTGCTTTAATTTCACACTGAGATACAGGCAACAAAAAAAATTCCTATCCAACATCATAAGTTGTTGTTCCTCAGCATCAGAGCAGAGGTGAACATCAAGATTATGCAAGAGGAAAATGGCATCTGTGGTACAAAATAAATAAATTAGCAAAAGTTTCCACAGAACAGGTATAACTGAGTAGACAGCTTAGTAGATCTCAGTGCACTATAAATATTCTTGGCTCCCAGAGTTCCAGATGACCCCGTAGACTGCTCACAGGAGGTCTATGATTCTGTTCACATATACCATGGTGTATTCCTACCTTCACACAACCATGTTTTGCCTCAGAAACATTTTCTATTCACTCTATGGCTTACCCTAGTTTTTGTTCCACAGAACATGCATCACTGCCTGGGTGCTTCAACTCTCTGAAAGAACTATTTCCTTAAAAAAAACCCCTGTTTCTGAACAATGTCAGATCATTGCTTTTAGGAACTGGCAACAGGGAAGCAGCCAATTTTCATACTTTGCAGAAAATTTAAGTGTAAATTATCTGGTCAGTCAAATTCAGGACTTGAAACTTCCACAGGTAGAACACATCTGCTCTTGCTCATCTTCACAGAAATGACCAAGATCATACATATACAGCAGTGTTCTCTATAGGTATTTAAACTCTACAACAGGGTAAAAATCACAAAAATACATGGAAGGCTACCACCTAACATTCACACCTCTAGGTGAACTTGTTTTGAGGTAGTTTTCTTCAAAAGATACTAATGATTGCAAAAGTAAGATTCCTCCTTCTTTATAAACACTATGCAATACTAATACAAAATCTATTGTCAAGCATTTGTTGCTAGTAAGTATATATGGCTAAGCAGTCATAGCAAGTAATGGAGGTAGGGTGGGACAAATCACAATTATTTTATTGTGAACTTTAAGGGTTCAGACACAGAAAATGGCACATAATATTAATATAAATTAATCCTCAGCTTAGCTCAATTGACAGTGTAACTGCATGATTGTATATATCATTGTAAATATTATTTTCCTTCCTTGTTAATATTGATTTAGCATTTGATTTGATTTGATTTGATGGTGATCTTCTGTTGGGAAATACTCTTAAAAAATCTCACAGGGCATGCAAATAAAACTTGAGAGACAAGAGCTTTGTTCTGCAATCAGGCACATCTGTGTTATCTCACAGAAAGCCCTATTAGTTTCCTGTGCCCCGGTTTCTTCAATGAACAAACTGCATATGCAGGGTGTTATTTTTTTCATTTCTATAGCTGAGCTGTTCTGGACATGCTCAGATTATATACAAATGATAAAATAAGAAAAATGGGACTGTATTTACTACAGGCATAAAAATGTACTATGTTTGGCAGAAGAGAAAGAAATTAATTTTGAGTATTTCAGTTAAAGGGTCATATAAAGTGCTGGAATTAATGATACTATAATAATTTGATGGAATCCAGTAAGTAATCAAAATAATTCAATACAAACAAACCTATTAAATTTTTAGTAGAAGTATCCATTAACCTCGGACATAGCAAAGAAATAATTTTATTTTCCTTGTTCAGCTAACACTGATTCCTTGGTACTTAGATTTATCAATTTAATTTTTCTCTGTCTCTTCTGACATAGTTCCAAATTCAAAATCAAACTTGACAGAAAACAAGCTATACCTTCAGCTGAAGTGAGTCTGTGGCCTTTCTGCCATATGTAGCCTCAGTGCAGCCTTTAGAACCAAAACATACCATGTCTCATTACTTCTCTCTGTGAAATCAAAATGCTCACATGCTAACATGATGACCTGGGCCACAGAACAGGTCAATTTTCTGCTTAAAACTAATGTAAGCTACTTTGACCTGGAGAAGAATCCATTCTCCGACATGAAAACTAGAGTATGAAAACACTTTCTCATCTGGATTACTACTAAAAATTGCAAGGTGCTGAGAAGTTTAGGCCTTTAAGCCATTCAAATACCTGAGACAAATGGTACTCCAACATGCACAGTAAATATACGTTCCTTTACAGAGAACAAAAATTTTAAAAAAATCTAATTATTTAATCACAGGAAGCACAAAACATTGAAATATCAATATTTCAGAGAGATATATACCTGTGTAGTTTATATATATGCTGTGTATTTGAGAAGCATGCAAGGAATGCATTACAAATATTGCAGATTATTTTCTCTCATTACAACTGCTCATTAATCATATGGCATTTGACGTAATAAACCACTCTCAGATTTAAATAATACCTCCAAAGGAAACAAGAGTATTTCCTAATTCTTTTACTGCAGAAAGAGGGGGAAGCTAGCCACTGGGTCATAATTTTGGTAGTTCTGTGATCCATGCTAAGTAAGGATAGCTAAACACTGACAAAATGACAAACTAAATAAAACTAAAACTAAAAGCCAATTTTCATAAAATAAGGAATTGGATTTGCTTTTTGTGCATAATTTTCATCATCCAGAAATGAAGGACCATCACCATTAATACAATATCACTACTTCTGCAATTAAAGGAATGTACATCAGAATCCGCTTGCTGCAGCAGTAAATGTCTCCATTTCACTGTTCTGGTTCACTTCATTGCCTGTTTCTCCTGTACATCACTAGTTGGTTAGCTTATGCTGGGAGACACCATTCAGGTCAAGGGCTGCATGTGAAAGTCCTCTGAGGCAAGGAATTAAGAGATAGGAAAATTGTTTGCTCTGAAAACTGTTTTGCTTGAAAGAATCTAAGGTTGCAACATAAACACAACAGAAGTGTGGAAAGCGTCAGTTTCACTGACGCTGATGTGGTAAACTGTGAGTACATGGAGCAGCACAGCGTGACAGCCTTTTCATCCCTTGCCTTTGTGGATTTGTGTCAAATATGATGTGAGGTAATTCTTTCACAAAGCTGCAAAACAATAATAATTTCTTTTTAATTATCATTTGGTGACAGACATTGGATCAGGGAAGGAGACAGACATCATCTGGGGATAAACCAGTAAGAGGGTTTTCTCTATCAGCAGCTGTGTATGAGCCATGAGCAGCTGTGCACACACTCTTCACTATTGTAGGATAAAATCAGAAACAGAAAAGTATCACTCCAGATGGGGAAGGTTTATGTATGTCAGCCCTCAACCAATCACACTGCGAGCATACTCCTTCCTATGCTGGTCATTGCCCAGCCTCTAGCAATCTAGCCTGGTACATCTATAAACACTTGCTATCTACAGTAACATTATGGTAATGTTAACATCTTTCACACTTAACAACATACAAACACCATCTGAACCTTGTGTTTGACTGTACTAGGCATAAGCATTCTGTTAGAGATGGAATTCCGGCGAAAAGCTCTCGGATCTGGTTCTGTAACAGCACCCCAATGCACGTAATTTGTACTGCACAAATTGTAGAGTGCAGATTTGCACACCTGCTTCTCTATCAAACTCTAAGTTTGTTTAAAGCATCTGTTTTGTAAAGGACAAAATGGTTAACAACAAAGTGACACATACCATTGAAAATACCAAAACAAAGCTTAGGACGGTTTACTAATTCTTTCTTACTGTATTTTCACTGTATAGAATGAAAAGCATGTTGAGAATGTCTGAAAAACAAACCTATGTCAAGCAAAATGGTGTCCCAGGACCTCTGCTGGGACCCATGTGTCCCAGGACCTATGTGCTGTAATATATACCTTTACTATTTTGCAGGTACACAAGCCATTGCAGGTTCTGGGGTATCATCTATAGATATTAACCTTCCATCATTCTGCCACCCAAACAGACTCACCCCATTTAGGGATAAGTATTAGCATCTTTCAGTTTTCAGATCATTGACCAAAAACTTCTTTCTTTCTTAATTCTTCAAGAGCTGCTTATCATTAGCAAAAATGTTTTCTCAGATCTTACCTCAATCTGCAGCTCCCCAAATACTATACCATTAGGTTAATGTCTACATTACCCAAAGCAATACATAGCCTCCTTCTTTCAAGCCTAATTTGAGTATTGGGAGCTAGAAATACTTCTTGCTTTCTTCCTGTCCAACAGGCTTTCCTGTCTCCTGGACGCTTCTTAACTCCAACTGAAGTACTTCAGTGAGTTCAATGTGGACTCAGATCCCCGTTTACACACACACACAAATACCCCATAATCACCTCTTGGCATAGATAAAAACTTGTCTCCCCTCGTGGCTATAGGATTCATTTTGCACCCCATGATGAGTCTGGCTGAATCCCATGGTGGCAGGAGCTGCACCCTGCTGCGCACTGCAGCGCACAAGGCGGATCTTCAGTCAGTGCCAGGCCGAGGAAGAGGGAAGGAGCTGTAGAGGCAGGGTACTGCCATCCAAGCAGAGTGAACGGTTTTGTGTGTGAAAACGAGTGTCACTCAAACCCCGGCCATCCTTCCTCATTCACAACCCCTCCTCCTTCCTGGCTGCCGTGCACGCACCACACCAGGGCAGGTTCCGAATTAATTTTTAGCAGTATGAACGTCCAGTGCCTCTGCTACCCTTCAGTGCTGTCACAGGGCTCCGGGCAAAACCGTGCCTCTTGCTGTCTTCCAGAGAGTCACCTCCCTGAAAAGCATCAGAAAGGCTTGGCAAGACACAAGCAAGCCTGTGGGGCCACTCCACGGCTTCATTCCCAGCCACCTTTTCCCGTTCTAGGTGTAGAGACACGCTAACAACCCACGCTTCACCTCTCGATTCTGCCAAGGTGAAACAAACCCACCCGCGTTACTGTATTTTTGCCGGCAGCTCAGGCCGGGCTGCCGGTGAGACCCCCACTTCACCTCTCCTTCACCCGCCTTGCCGCCCCAGGCTGCCCATCGCGACTCCCGCCGCCGCTATGTGGCAGGGAAAGAGAGCGACCGAGCCGGGCCAAGCCGAGCCGGTTCCTCCTCCCCTCTCCACGCACGGGCCGCTGCCACAGCTCCCACGCCTCGAAGAACCACCGCCGGCCCCAAGCCCCCCACCGCCCCGGCGAGGGCAGAATCCGCCCCGCCTCCCTCCTCCCCCGCCAGCTCCGCCCCTCCCCTCCCCTCGGCCCGGGCTCCTCGGCCCCTCAAGGACTCGCGGGCGCTCAATGTCAGGCGGAGTGCGGGGCGGCCGGCAGGGGGCGGGCGCGGACGCGGACGCGGACGCTGGCGCGGAGAAGCGGTGCCAGCCCTGCGCGGAGCGCGGCTCAGTGTTGCGGGCGCTGGCCATGCCGGGCAGCGAGGCGGCGCGGAGCTGAACGCAGCCGAGCCCAGCCCAGCCCAGCCTAGCCCTGCCCAGCCCTGCCCATCCCTGCCCATCCCAACCCATCTCATCCCAACCTAGCCCAGCCCAGCCCAGGGTGTCCGAGCCCAGCTGCGCTGCTGAAGGGCACCGGCGGCGGCCGAGCTTCTCTGCGCTTTCCCGCGGCTGGGGCGCGCCCTCTCCGCAGGATGGAGGCTGGGAAGCGCAGCTCCTCCGCCGGCAGCCGGGACGATGGCAGCGCTAACGCCTTCCCAGCCAAGCCGGCGGCCCCGGCGGAGAAAGCCCAGAGCAGTCCCGGTGGCGGGGGCAGCGGCGGCGTGAAGGAGCATGGCAACTCGGTGTGCTTCAAAGTGGACGGCGGCGGGGGCGAGGAGCCCGTGGTGGGCTTCGAGGATGCCGAGGGGCCCCGGCGGCAGTATGGCTTCATGCAGCGGCAGTTCACCTCCATGCTGCAGCCGGGGGTCAACAAATTCTCTCTCCGCATGTTCGGCAGTCAGAAGGCGGTAGAGAAGGAGCAGGAAAGGGTTAAAACTGCGGGGTTCTGGATCATCCACCCCTACAGCGACTTCAGGTGAGTGCGGAGCTCGGACCGCTGCTCTCGGGGGTGGCCCCTCCGGGAGAAGCAGGGCGCCGGTCCCGCCTCCTCGCACCTCGCCCGCCGCAAACTTCTTCGGGCTCCGGGGTTGGGTAGGTGAGGGGCTTCTCCCCCGCCGGCGGGCCCAGCCCCACACCTTCCCTCCTAAGCCGCAGGCAGCCTCGTTGCTCCGCTCGGCGGCTTAAAACTTTGCCTCCCCGGGAGACAGGGAAGGGGCTGGAAGCCGGCGGTAGCCGCTTGCCCTGGACCTCTCAGCGGCGGTGGGATTCGGGCCCGGCTCGGCGCTCTCCAGCGTGCTGCCGCCGGGACGGACCCGCAAGGCCCTGAGTCGGCGGGGCGCTGACCGCAGCCGGGGCCTTGCGGGTCCGTCCCGGTCTATCGGCACCGCGGGGGTCACCGCATTGTCCAGGAAGCGCCGTCGGCCCAGCCCTAGGGTTCGAGAGCAGACCTGGACACAGGCAGCATCAATAGCAAGCAATGAAATCTGAGCGCCTGCCCGACGTGAAGGGGTTTCAAGGGGTGGTAGTGTGAAGGAAGCACATCTCGGTCAGAGTTGCAGCGAAAATAACTTTATCCATGCTATTGTGGTATAGGGAACTACATAGGTAGATGGGTAAAAGTGGTGCTAAACTGGCCGTGGCTTTTGCAAGTAAGTAGCACATGTACCAATTGGAATATTGTTATGGAAAGCACTGTAAAGAAATTCCTGGGAAGATGTATTACACTTCAAAATTACATTTTAAGTGAAAGATTATTTCACTGTATTCTTTATGCCAGATGGCTGTATGCCTTTGTAAATTTAACACTCTCTACAATATTTGCTGAAGAACTATCAGTATCATTAAGCATGTTTAATCAGTGGCTTGAACTGAACAGCCTGCATGTATACAATAAGTGAATTGCACTGGAGACCATATTTAGAAAAGGAAACCTTCAGATCGTCTAAGAAAAAGTAGGTTAAATAGAACATGTTTCCAGTGGGAACAACAGCATATGCTTCCAAAGAACAAGTTTCTGTGGGACTGTTCATAGTGGGGTGCTAGGCAGTGAGCTGTGCTAGAACCTGGCAGTCAAGCCCAAGAGCAGTACCTCTACAAGAGCCGAGGAGCAAGGCAACACTCAGTTATGACTTGAAATTGTGCTCTGAATCCCTGCTTTTTTCCCTATCTCTCTGGAGGCAATAGGCTGCACTCGATCTTTTCCTGGAGTACCTTTCCTCTCTCATGTTCCAGCTCAGCTGCACTAGCAGGTGCATTGAAGGGGGAGAGAGCCAAGAGTCCACCCACTCCATTTTTGCCACTGGGGAGGCACGTAGAAGGTCACATCTGGTGCTGTGGTAGCATGCATAGGGGATTAAGGGTGTCTGATAGCCTCTTACTTACCTGTGTGTGTGCATGAGTAACTTTATGTGAGGATTCTATTAAAATAAATGAGATTACTCTTGCCTGTAAATTCCCTTATTTCGTTGTAACCTTGGTTTCTGAGCCAGGTGCACAATCCAGCCAAGTTTTGGACAGTAACAGGTTACGCATCATATTGTGCAGTATGAAATTTCTTCAGCTGATATATGAAATAGGTGATAGGTATGTCAGTTCTGTTTCAATACAGAAAGATCTTATTCTGTCCTAATTCTTCCTGTTGGAAGGTTTAGGGCATATGTTTAGTTATTTACTGAACAGCACTGAATCCTTTTCAGATCTGTTGTCTAAATATTAAATGTTATTTTCTGAGTGTTTCGTTATGTCTTTATTTTATTAAAATGGAGGTGTTTCTTTTTTAAAATAAAGTTCGTAGTCTTTCATTAGTCTTATAATGATATGGCCTGATCTGGACTTATTTTTTTAGCCAGTAGGACTGTTTCAGTGAGATACGTAATGTGTTTGCATTTTTTGTCCTGAAATAATCACAACTATATAACTGTACTACTCTGTCTCTCTCTTTATTTATTTTTTTTTTCTTGTTTTTTGGCTTGTATGAGTAGTAGTGTTTATAGAAATGACTGAACAAGTTGTACTACATAATATATTCATCTTCCTATATGGGGATTGTGACAATGCTAGTAAGTGCCTCCTAACATTGTCTCTGTGGCAGAGAAAATGAATATGTAAGGATGGTGTCATTCTGATTTTTTTTTTTTTTTTGCATGTGATTTTTTTCTAGAAAAGCCTTAAAGCATGCAGAAAAGACACTGTGTTAATGTTAACAATACCTAGGGAAATAAATAAATTCTGCCAAAGTAACAAGAAAACTGTAATTAGCAGGCTATTTTATAGTATCCAAGTAGGAAGATTTAGAGTAAGTTTGTAAATTTAGCTATTATTAGGGTGCTTGTGACCTATGTGGAAACTGACATGACAGTAAATTTAAAAAATAGGCACACTTAGGAGAATATTGGGTTAACTAAATAAGACATGGGAAAAATCTGCTACAGCCTCCTGTGGACTCTCATATATTTTAATTTTTCTACTTCTGGATGCTTTATGCATTTGCTGGAATACCTGGATGCACTTCACTATGTTTCCTGAATTAATTATCATTATTTTAATAAAACTTTTTGTTTTTATCTATACTGAAAAATATTTGCTATGTTGTCTGGGAGCATCAGGCTCTGCCCCCTCTCATGCCTCTTTTATTGGTATGAAGATCATGGAAGCTGTGTCTGTAAATCTGGTGCTCTTTGAATCAGTTAATTGCATACTTGTGGGTCTTGGCCTCTAGTTTTATGGCTCTCTATCCTGCCTGCATTTCAGGGAAGAATTGGCTCTTCATCAGGCAGATACACCCTTGGAGAATTAAATTCAATAAGTATTACATAATTTTTCCACAAGGGGACTGCTTTGTTCCTGGTTGTCTTTTCCCAGTCTTCTGAGGTTAATGTCTAATTTGGAAGCTGTTATGTAAACCGAGCACCTAATGCACATTAGACCCAGCACAAGACCTCTGCTTATCTCTTCACAGCTGTGATTAGTACGTCTCTAAACTTGGACAACAATTCTATATAATTGCATGACTCATAAAAGTGAAATTCATAGTGAGTGTTTTGGGTAGAGTTTATTGACGTCCTTCGTGCTTTCTGTGACATGCTGCTTGCCTCTGGCCATTGTTGCTCACGTGTGGAAGAATGAGCCCATGGGACAGCATCTTCAGTCCATCCCCATGGCCTCGCAGCAACCAGATGAGAGCAGAAAGAAGCCAGTGGGAGAGGGGAGCAACTGCAAGTGGTCCTGCAGCTGCCACACACGTTTCACTCTTTGCAGAGCAGAGTTCTGGTGGATATGGGCTTTGAGTGGCTTCTATGTGTTATGGCCTCCTGGCATTACTGAAAGCATGTGTGGCTGATTCTTCAGAAGATTACTTGCTCTGTGCCCTTTGGAATTTTAGGAGTTTCTTTAATGCTGAGAGGGTTTGGTTGCACGTGCCCAGGCTGTTGATCAGCCCTGTAGCGTCTCCCTCCCCGTCTATGGGCACACAGAGAAATATGTGCTGTTATGGAAGTCTTGGTTTTATTGCCTCATTAGCCAGAGGATCTGTAGTCAGCAACCTAAAATGAAAACAGCTGCCACCTCCAGAGTCACACCGGAGAACCATCTTTTTATCAGAAATAGAGTAGAAGAAACAAAGTATGAGAAAGAATGAGTGGGAATAATATGTGTATGAGTAAATGTAGCCTTGGAAATCTGATAGTTACAGCTCACATTTTGATGATTGGGAACAGCCTTTTACTGAAAGTAGGGACAAAAATTTTAACTGACCTCAAGTTGCAGTGAAGTCAGGCTGATGTGGCGTTGTCTTGCAGAGTAGTGGGTAAGGAGGTGCATCCCTGCAGTGCTTGGTAGATGTATACAAAGTATAAATTGCTTTGCAACAATAACAAAAAAACTATTGACATTTTACCTTGAGAGATTCTCTACATAGCTTCATTTATTCAAGGAGCACAAAGCCTTATTTTAATGATAACAGTAAAATAGAAGCATGGTTAGTTATAAAATTTGAATGAAAGTTTTCAGAGCATAGTGAACACTAAAGGTATGCCAGATTTTTTTAATGTGCAGCATTCCAACTTGAAAAACATTTTTTATACACATTTGAGGCTTATCACACAAATATAGGAGGTTTATCATATAAATATTTATAAGTCATAGAAAGCTCCATCAGTGCTACCTTGCAAGTAAATTTAATCTCAGGTTCCAGTGGGTTTTCATCAGGGTGAAAGACATAGTAATATTTGCATGTGTACGTCTAGGTACTTATGGAAGAATTTTTGTTGTTGCTATGTATATAAGCATTCTGTTATTTTGTCCAGTTCTATGCAACCCACCCATGTTGTCATGCACTCAGGTTTTTAGTTAAGTATATGCCAAACTGCAAGATGTAATTGCAACATATTAGCATGCCTCATTTTTTAAATTATATTTCTCTCCATCTTGAGCTTATGTTTGCCTTATGAATTAATTTTCTGTCTTTTGGACCTGGCGTTAGCTACAAGGAATCTCCCTAATATGGTAGGCTCCACGTTATACATGCAGCTTGCATACATATTTAGAAAATTTATGCATGCATTAGGTTAAAACTGTTTTTCTTCGGGACCTGTCTTCACTCTACGTGTTACACCTGTCATTTATATCTTAAGAGGCTTAGAGTAAGCACTTTGTCCCTCTCTTTTGTCACATGTTTGTGATGTCTCAGTTGAAGCTAATGAGATTTATCTTTTTATGAGCTGTTACGTACGTAGGTTTATATAGAACAGGAGCGTTGGAAGGTAATGGTAACTGTGATGAACACAAAACGTGTTGAATCATACTTAAATGTAATTGATACAGATATATGTATGCAAAATTAACTATATAAATAAATCACATTGGTTTATGTTAAATAGATCAGATACAAATTAGTGTGGGTTTTAATGGATACATTGTGTCACTGGCAGTGTAGGAGTATGAAGTGTCTGTAGTTTTGAATTCTCAAGGTAGACTTATCAGGCTTGTTGCTCAAGATTTATCAGGAGGTTCCCTTTAGTATTGAAATTTTAAAAATTATTTGCTAATAAACAAATAATCAGGTATTTATAATTATGCTGCATACATTCCTTGCAGAAACTGATTTCTTTTTCTCTATATTTTTAAATGTTTTTAGCACTGAACCACAGTCTTAGCTAGAACCGTGTTTCATACATCATTTTGAAATCGCATTGTGGCAACTATTTTCTATTCAAGAAAAACTTTGTACATTTACTCTATTCGTATTACTTGAACATTCACTCTTTGCTTGTCACTAAACAGAAAGAACTGTTTAGTATTAAAATGGTAATTAGTAGTGCCTGTTTTATTTGCTGCATTCCAACAATTTTTGCACTTCAATAAGTGCCCCAAAGGATAATATGGCATAATTGTAGCTTTAATCTAAATAATGCATTTATAATGGCTGAAAATTCTCTTTCTGACAGCAAGTGGTATTCAAACTTTTCTTTTTTTTTAGTTCCCTGGGTTCCCCATAAAGGTAGGTTACAGAGAAATGCTGTAAAAGTCGCAAATGTGTAAATGGATCTTATGAAGAGGAGAGGTGTTGCATAGAAGTAATGGAGTGAAATTGCAGCCACAGTATCTGAATTAGACATTTAGAAAGCGGGACCAAAAGTAAGCAACAAAATATTCTATTGGAAGTGTTTTGATGTCAAATATTGGCCAGAAACTCATTAAGTTGTTTTTCATCTTTACTCCCTATTATGTTTAATGTTGAATAATGTCTCATCCGTTGGTTGTCACTAATTAATTTCTTATGAAATCTGGTTGATTAATGCTAGCTACTGTCATTTCCTTATGTACCCGTTCAAAACACATGTGAG
Organism: Calypte anna; assembly: GCF_003957555.1. Classification (NCBI taxonomy): domain Eukaryota; kingdom Metazoa; phylum Chordata; class Aves; order Apodiformes; family Trochilidae; genus Calypte; species Calypte anna. The sequence continues at coordinate 16,809,898 of NC_044274.1, read as the reverse complement.
TGAAAATGGGTGTTTAGAGATGTATGTTGTTGTTTTTTTGGGCCCCTTAGGGCCATGTGCTCTTGTCCCCTTTGAGATTTTCTACAAGAACTACAAAAGCAAGCCAGCTGAGTCTGCCTGAGATTGCTGCAGCACTTACCTTCTGGACCTTTATGGCATGTGAGAAGCATTATGCCTTTGCTTGTTTAAGGAAAGCAATTCTGTATATTGATGACAGCCTTCTGTCTCTAGATAATCTAGGATACTACTGCATAGTTTTAGGTCACGTGTATGTTGAACAATTTCCAATTTTCATTATGTTGTTTTGTCCATTCTAGGCCTGGTATAACAGCTGCTTCATAGGGTTTGTTTTGTTTGTTTTTTTTTTACAGTGTTTACGTTTTGTATGCTTGAATGTATAATAAAGTTTGCAGCAGAGGAACTCAGTAAGTGTAACTCAAATACGAGTAACTCAGTTACCTGAGGCACTTTTTTGTTTTAATGTGGAATGTTTTGAAGACCACTGGCAGCACCTATGGAGAAATATACAAGTAAATCTTTTTCTTCTAGACATTAATTGTAGAATTTGTGTCTTCTTTAAAATCTATCTAAATAAAGGCAAATATGTTAATGATTTAGAGTTATATTTTTTTTTAAATCTAAATGTCACAGAATATCTGTGAGTAATCTAAAAGATGATGCTTTGGGGAAGTTGAATTGCTAGTCTTGAAGCTTTGACCTAGGATGTCTGTATCATTAGACTTCTTCATTTTTCTTATTTTTTTATTTTATTTTGACTGAGATGAGACAAAAGCTATTGCTTAATATTATCTCTCTATATATATGCTTATCAGAATTTAGATCTTATAAGGTCAACATTATCCTAGGGGCTGTGAGGGAAAAAAATACTAACTCTGTAATTCCCATTGATTATTTTAGCAGGACTACACATTTTTGAATGTATAATGGCACTATACCTCATCAAAATTAGCAGCAAAATATACTGACTTTTAGTCAAGTCAGTAGCATTTTTTTTTTCTCCATATCAGGTGTCTTGGATTTGAGTATATGGAGGGAACTGTGAATTGAAATACTGTGTAAAGGCACAGGATAGTGAATAAAAGTTTGGATTTAGGATTTGGTTTGGAACTTTCTGTGGCTACAAAGCTAAATAAAAATGTGTAATGCTTGCTAAGTTGCTTAAGCTTTCTTATGCTTACATAAGTTCAAATTTGAGTGGCTCAGTTTTTAGGTTTTCAGCCTGGGATAGCAGAAATTGAGGTGTATGAAATCAGAGGTCGCTTTGCAAGTATTAATCTTTACCTCTTAATTTCTTCCTCCCTGTCTAAGGTTGGTAAAATTGTAATATTTAATTAAAATTTGTCAGCTTTTTTTAAGAGGCTCTGTTTGAAGGTTCTTTAAGAGAGAAGGGTAGAATATGAAAATTGGTTGAGAAATTGATATAATTTCATTGTAAATGGCAGGTATCCATTCTCACCTCTGCTTTGACTTAATGGCATGCCTGAGAGCTGTCTTCTATGTCAACATACAATTTTTGAAAAAGAGGAAACTTTTAACCTACTTTGCAATGTTTAATTTTTAACCTGCAGTAGAGTTCTCGTTAATTGCTTGAAAGTCCTTTAGCTGTCTATTCCCTGGTTCTTTCCCAGAGGCATGATTTAATTTTAAAAATTGTAGTGTATTCAGCTCTAATTATTGGAGGGCTCGTTCTAGACACACAGTAAGGTATGTTAATGACCAAAAACTGTATCAGCAGGAGTCAATGTCAGTGCTGCCTCAAGGACACTGTCATTTAGATTCCATAAAATCTCTGCTAATATCTTTTAATCTGATGATAGTCAGATTGAGGCAAGCTGCATGATATTTTGCATTAATCTTATTGCCTTGTTTTGCAGCACTGTTGGAATAAGGCTGGAGTAAACTTGGTCTCGGAAAATGTTCATTACAAAATAAATGGAGTCGATTCCACAGTACATTTTAAAGAACCCCAAAATAAACCACAAAGCCTCTTGTATTCTAGTGACGTTCCGACAGCTGCAGTTGCAGCTGTAGGATTTCATTCTTGTTTTATTAACTGCTGTGTTGTTTATATGAATATCTACTGAAGCATATTGCTTAACAAATAATACAATACTCTATTGGAATTTAGCATGATGCTGATATTAATAATTTTCTGTCTCTAAAGATGTCATGTTTATGAAAAATTCTTACCGAGGTATATTTTGTTTTCAACTTAAAAGCACAGTCCAAATTAGGTTGGATTTCTTTGGGTTTTTTATCTTGTTAGTTATGGGGAGTTTTTGTTGGTTTTTTCTCTTTTTGGTTTTTTGCTTTGTCTTGTTTTTTTTAATGACATAATTTAAAATAGCCAACATACATAAATATGTAAAAAAATTTGTTTTGACTGCAGGATGGATTTTTTTGTGGGTTTTTTGTTTGTTTTCGGGGGTTTTTTGTTTTGTTTTGGGTTTGGGTTTTTTTTTTTGGCACTGTTACTCTTTTTCATCCAACTATTAGTCTGAAGTCCACGGAACTTTTGTGCTAAAGATCCAACCTATTGAAGGCTTCACAGAAATAAAATATGCCCTCACAACAGCACATCTTCTGTTCCTATATGTAGCATACTGTGGTTGCCTCCATTTCTTTTCTGTCCTGTCAGCATGGTAAAGTATAGAAGTACTGATGTTTTCTTGGCTTGTTCTTTCTTGCAGTAACATGTGAGATCCTTCAAGAAACACCTCTCTTTATGGCATGACTGTGTCAATAGGCAGCATGGCTCTTATATGGTATGATATTAGGCAAATCTGTGGATTGCTGTAAATTCAGGGTAGTTCAGGTCAAAGATATAGAAAATATACAGAACTTCTATGAAGTTGATAGATTAAGACCTACCCAACTCTACCCAGGAGATTGAATAAATGTAGAACCATGGGTAGGCAATCAAGCTTTCCCCTGAGAAGAACTATTGAGAAATTTTCCATCAGGCTTACGAGTGACTTTTGTCTGTCTGATTGTTCCAGGATCACTTACGATTTTTGTCTGGTAGAGAATTTGCTATGAAAACATTAGTATCCCCAGAAAATCTTATTATTGCTTGGCAATACACACTTGTAAGTTTCTGGGTTCTCCAGACACATCCTGGGCTACAGTTTCCTGGGGACTGCTGCATATGGGCTTGTTTGCACTTGATTTCTCAGTGAAGATAACAGCCAAGCTTGTCTGGCACTCTGGTGCACCTTGTCGTTAGTGCCAGACGATCTCAGTAGTAACACAAAGATTTTCTTTTGCAAGTAGGGATTAGTCTGTTAGACACCAACTTGGAAACAAAACATAAGTTGTACACAAAACGAAGTGCATACCTCAAGCTTCAGCTAATAATTGGGTACCTTTCTACTTACCCACCTCGGAAGTATACTTCTGAGATGTCCTGTTTTTCCTAGCTGTGTGTCCAGGGATCTGGGAAACTCTTATCTAGGTGGCTCCCTTAATATTGAATCCTACTTTTTCTGCAGGATTTAGAGCATTCCTTGTAGTCTAATATTTAGGCAGTGAAATTGCGCGATAGATAACTTGCGGTTCAAAATTGAAAGTTGATGTGGTCCCTGATAGGTTTTTTTTTGGAAATACAATTAATTTCATTATATAAATGGAAATGATTCATTTATTTTTTCATTTATTTTTAAATAGTTTTTACCACTGCTATGTAGTTTTCCATTCTCTCTGAGTATGCAAGCAAGGAGTTACTGAACTGTCCAAACCAGCAAGGGGAAGTTAGTTGAGGTATTCTCGATAGTGTGTTGGAGTCTATAAAGAAATGTGTTGTAAAATAAAAAAAATTATATGTATAATTTTATGCACATTTTTTATTTCCCATGACTTGTGCAGACTGGCAGTTTTCTGTTGGGCATTGAAACCTGATGCATTTGAGCATGCTGTTACCATAGACCAAGTAAGAAGATATTCGCTGAAATTGTCCCTTCAGCCCATTTATTAACAGCTTGGGAATTCTAGTGTTGCATACATCTATCGCATTGAAGATATAATTATAGGAAACACACTTCTGTAGTGCAAAGGGAGTGTGGTATCAAGAGTAAGCACTGCCAGATGGTAGTCAATCTAACAGAGCATTTTAAAAGGGTCAAAATAAAAAATGCCTGAAATCCGATGGCTTATTAAGCAATAGACATTGCATGTGTGGGACAAGTGAGAGATAAGCAACCTGTTTTAGGTGCCCACATGACCAAAATTGACTTTTAATTGCATGTATTCAGTCATTAAATATCTGAAATACATGTTTGTTCTAACTGAAAGATTTTTTTTTTTTTAAATTGGGACAGAATGTTAAATGCAGTTATATATTGCTGGGCGTTGAAAAATTGACTAAAATTTATGCATGTTCTTACTGTGTGTTTATTGAGGTGGTGAATTTATTGTGATGACTGATCTCTCTGAAATGGAAGAAGAAATATAAAAATAATTTCAGTGGTTTTGACGTTGAGGAGAAATTTATCCAGGAACTATTAATTGCATTGTGCCATATGCATATTACCTAGCCAGATGCGAAATAAATACAGCAGAAATGACAACTGAATCCAAATAAATGTCTCTGATTTTAGTTTGCTACTTAAAGGCATTACCTATGAATTTAAAATTTCTTGCTTCCCTTTAAACTGTCCTCTGTTCTTTTTTCGTAAAGTTAGATGTTACTGTAGTCTGTCTGCACGCTGTGCTCTGTTTTTCGTGCTATGCAAGCTAATTTTGTTGACGGGATTCTCATCCAGACAGGTCTGAGGAGCACTCCTTCAGTATACTACAACCTGTCAGTGTTACTCAGAAATTTCTACCACCATCATCCTCATTCTTCAGGACTCTATGAATATCTCTTGATGTGACCATTGCTGATAGTGATTTCTAAGCTGCAGACAACTTTTACATTCTGCACCGGCTAGAGCAAAGTTATTCAGCATTGCTGAATAGGCAGCTCATCTTAACATTGTATGTACTTACTGATTTTATGTAACAGGCAAAGGGAGTAAAAGGAATATGATATTTAAATTTGGTTTCATGTTTCCAGTACAAACTTTTCCATTTTTTGAAAGGATTTGAAAACATCAGTTGTACCCAGTGCTCTTCACAGAGTGTGCAGATCTAGAGGATGTTAGATGAAGATCTGAGGTGGCAATCAGGAGGCAGTATATCTTTAGATTTCAGAACAAGCTAGGGACCTAGATACTTGTAAGCATCTGGAATCTGTGCCTGAGCAACTTTCAGAATTCTAGCCATAAGAATGGTAAAACTGATTTTTAACAAATGCTGCCAAGGAGTGCTATGCATTTGCAGAAGTAGTATATCAGAATTATTTGAATATACTTTGTGTTCCATTTCTGTCATATTATATATTTTCATTTGCTGATAAATATCCTTTCTAAGATTATGATGAAAACCTTCTGTTAATAATTTTTCGCCTTCAATTTCTTGCTGTTCTCCACCAATGAAATATTAACATATGTTAATAATCTGTTTAGCTGTTCCAATGTCTTTAGCTTAAACATGTTTGAATAGTTCAGAACTCACTGTCCTTGAAAAAGGAAACATAAATATTTGGCTAAATTAAATTTTGTCTTTCTGAGGAATATTGTCTTGTGGCTAAAACCTCTTCTGTGATCTCCAGAGTAAAATGTTTCATTTGCTGAAAGCCAGAAACCTATTTGTTATATTTAGACAACTTCATTTGAGTGGATGTGAATGGAAGATAAAGATGGTGTTCTATTCACCATAGTAAAGGGAAGCTCTTCTGTTTTGCTGTATCAAAGCAACCGTCATCTGTCTGCATGGAAGTAAATAGCTTCCTTGGTACTTTTGCTGTTTATAGTTCAGGTCAGGGGTCCCTGACCTAAGTTTCTTTCAAGTGCTTATTTTAGGGCTGCTTATCAGTTGCTATGATAATAAGCAACTTGCAAGCAAACACTTTCCACTGTTACCCTTAACCTGCACTGTGTGGCTGATGTCAAAAGCAGGACAGGGGCTGCGTCGTTGTTGAGGAATATGGACTAATTTATTTGAATGCCTGAAAGCATTTTTGTACCAAGAGACTTGAAAGTCAACTGTGAAAAACAAAACAATCTTCCAAGATATAAAGTGGAGACGTAGATTATTAAATAATTCCCTTTTATATTTTTTCTGATAAATATTTATAGGTTGAGGTGATAACAAAGCCTGTGGTTAAATCTGAATAGATTTTCAGATCTTGATATCTTTATCAATCTTTTATTTTTCAGGCTGAAAACTGACATATTTTTCTGAAGCTTCAAGAGACTTCCTTTTTTTTCCTTTTTTTTTAAAAAAAAAAAAAAAGAAAAAGATGACTGTGGAGGAAAATAGCCATTTCATATGATTTAAAACAAAATTCATAAATCAAAACAAAATAATTCGCAAATATATATCAAGCCAATCATCTGCCATAACTCAATAAATACTTCCAACATAGGGTTTGTAAATCTAATACATATTGTTTTTAGAAATGGATCGCAACCATTTAATTCAAAATTTTGTATACCTGTGACAAAATGTAATGGAACTTTTTTTTTAATTACAACCAGGCGATGGATGTGACCTGCAGGACTGCTGCTGGCAAAAGAAAGTGTACTAAAAGGATAAAAGGCCCTACTGTCTGTTAAGACAATCTCTTGGAGTGCTTGGTACTGCTTGCTATCTCCTGTTTTGCAGATCAAAAACTGCCCACTCTATAAATTAAGTATACATAGGTTGTTTTGTAATTTTTTTTGGAAAGTGTTTGGGAATAATCAAGGCCATTTAATTGGAAAAAAATGTCTTTGGTTGCTTATATTGCATTAAATTGCAACAGGGCCATTTAGCTGTCACTATCCATTTAAATGGTTGGTGTTCATAAATGTTAGAGGCAGATTTTACATACCCAGAAAGTCTGTTTTGAATTCCAGGCCTCCACTCTTCAATGAGCTGCTCTCAAGAGCAATTTGTGAAGTTTTGTTCAGGTATGCTTGTATGGAGCTTACTGAGGCATTGGAGGGTGAATATATGGAAAGATGATGAGAAGAGCAGAGGTAAAGCTAACATCATCATAGTTACTCAAGCTAGTAACTAGAACATCTTTGAACATGATGTATTCTCCTTGTTTGCTTTGTTTGCTCTTCTGGCATTTCATTTTTGTTTTAAGTGAATATCAGGTCTATAACACTGCTCTGTCTAGCTGCATAATTAGCTGATTTGTTTTGGCAATGCAGGCAGAGTGATATGCTGTCAAAAGGGTGGTAGGACTGGAGCATACAGTATGCAAATTGGAAAGTTTCAAAGAAATGTTAAGATTAACTTAGCATCTGCTTAAATACTGTGGAAGGGAAATGGCTAGCAGAGATAAAAGCCGAATAATGAAAAAACCCGAGGATTTCTGAATATGGCTGCTGGAAGGAGAAACCTGCAAGAGCTGCATTTTATTTCTGGTAGGGACAGGTGTTTTATTATATTAACTGTAAAATTATGATTTGAAAGATAATGGTAAAATTGAATATTGAACTTCCTATCTTAAGCGTTCTTCCTACCCACATATTTGTGCAGAGGTTATAAGGTATGTCACCCTGTAAATAGGGGTTCATAATAAATATATGTGGAGAAATGTATCACCCTTGTGCCTGGGAAGATCATGGAGCAGATCCTCCAGAAAACAACGATATGGCACATAACAAATAAGGAGGTGATTGGTAACACGCAACAGGGCTTCACTAGAGATTTACTGCTGGACAAATTTTTATGGCCTTTTACAATGGGATAACAGAGTGGGTGGATAGAGAAGAGCAATCGATATCGTCTACCTGGACTTTTGCAAAACATTTGGCACTGACTGCACAATAACAACATCCTTGTTTGATGATAAGTCATGAGTGGCCTTCCTCAGTACTTGGTATTGGGATTGGGGTTGCTGCATCTTTGCCAGCAGCTTGGAACTGAGTGGACCCCCAGCAAGTTTGCTAAAGACACACAGCTGAGTTGTGCACATTTGGAGGGACAGGGTGTTACCCAGAGAGACTTTGAGAAGCTGTAGAGGTGCGCCTGCAGAAACCTCATGAAGTTCAGTAAGGCCAAGTGCAAGGACCTACAAGTGGGTGAGGGCAGTCCCAGTAACAAATTACAGGCTGGGAAGAGGTGGTATGGCCAACAGGTTGAGGTACATGATTCTCCCCCTCTTCTCCCATGAGACACCATCTGGACTACTCTGTCCAGTTCTGGAGCCCCCAGTGTAAGAAAGACATGGAACTGCTGGAGCAATTCTAGAAAGTGGCCACAAAGATAGTCAGAGGGCTGGGCTGGAGCACCTCTCCTGTGAAAAAAGGCTGAGACAGTTGAGTTTGTTCAGCCTGGAGAAAACACCAGGGAGACTTTCAAGTACCCTTCAGCACCTGAAGAGAACCTACAAGAAGAGTAGGAGAGGGACTTTTTACAAGGGCATGTTGTGAATGGATGAGGTGAAATTGTTTCAATGCAAAGCTCCTGTATAACTATGGAGGACTTTATCTGTTTGGTCTTCCTTGCTAGATGGCCTGTAGCAGACCCCCACTATGGTAACATCTACTCCTTTCTTCCCATTAACGCCGACTCATATGCTCTCTGTCAGCTCCTCATTTGAGGAAGATTGAATTGGAAGATGTTGGGTTGTGGGTTTTTATTGTTTGTTGGGTGGTTTGGTTTTTGGGTTTTTTTGGTTGGTTGGTTGGTTGGTTTTTTGTTTTTCCCAGTTCAAGTGTAGTGCCCAGTCTTGCCTTCAGTGAATGTTTTCAATAAATTATAAACAATAAACCAGATTCCTGTAAATGAAAATTTATGTTTGAAGCTGCTGGTCTGAATATACTGTATAGGCATTGTATATGTACTGTATAGTTATATGAACAAAGCCAGTTTTACCTGTGATAATCATAATTAAATTGTTAGTAGTGTACATGTCAAATATCAGAAATCCAGTTCATGTCTTACATGAACCAAGTTAATGCTCCTAGTCTTCTATTTCTATGTCAGAGGTATTCAACTCAGAAAACTAATTGTCTGAAGTCATTTGGTTGTCACAGGGCAGTGTCCTCACCAAAACCAATATCTAAGGTCTATTACTAACTACTGAGCAAAGTCTTTCCCATAACCTCATTCTCCAAAGGTACAGAAAATGGACTTTTCCCTGCTAGCAGAAACTTTAAAGATTGTACTCACACAGAAAATGGACTTTTCCACATTAGAAGAAACTCTAAAGATTGCACTCATAATGGAGAGTTTGAATTGTTTTTTAAAAACTTTAAAGATTAAATTAGGTGATGCCATCTGGATTTCTTGGTTTTGTCAGGGGTTGTGGGTCAAGTTACCTTCCTTTTCACATGGTGTTTTGTTGAGAAGGATTACAGAAGGCTTTTTCTCCCAATTTAAGCCTCTGAATTTTTACTTAGTATGGAGCATCTTAAATGTCATATTTCTAAATGGCACTCTTAAAATTACTGTCACTACAAAATTCTTAATTAATGTAAATGTTCCAGCATGAGAGACTAGATTATTTTGCAGCTGAAATATTTTTAGATCTGTCTCTTTCAAACTTTTTCTCATGCCTCTAAAGTGGTAATTTCTAATTTGAGATTGTGAATGCTTATTTTACAGTGATCCACTATGGAAATTTACTGACACTTAAAGAGTCAGTATGTGGCAATTTGCAATTGGTTTAAGGGCTGGTAATATGATACAGAAACAAATCAGTTGGTTTTCTTACACCTGGTGTTGCTAATGTGGAGAGGCTGTGGTCTGACAGTTCGAACAGAGAGGATGAGTCTGAGAACTATAACATTGCTTGTGCTGTGGCATGTGCTGATGCAGAAGCTATCTTGATAATCTTGACATATATATTTTGATCAGCATCCCAATGTAAAAAGATTCAACTTTTTGACAAGAGAAAACTCATTTATCAGTTGTGAGCCTTTAGCACTTTCTCCTAGCTGGTTGCTATCTGACCAGATCACTATTCTGCTTTTACACTGAGGAACAGGGCTGAAGAAATGAGGAGCTGTGTAAAGATGGGGAAGTGCAAAAGGAGTCTCATAGCTCCACTCACAATGGTACACAGTCCTTGCCCAACATTAAGTAGCAGCAAGGTTTTAATTCTTTATGCTGTAGTTTAATAAGGTTCTCTGGAGGAAGAGCAACTGTAAGCATAAGATGTGTTCAAACAGTTCTCGTAGATGATTATTGGCTAAAACCAAAGAGACTCAATATTAAATAATATTTCCATAGTATTTAAATTTCAATTTTATCTCTCCTTCCTCCCTTCCATAGGCAATGAAGGCCGTATTAGTTCTGTACATTTATTTGTCAATAATCTGAGACTTAATTTGTTAATGCATGTAAAATACTGCAAAAACTTTAGACAGAAGCTGTTGCATGCATACCACAAACTAAAAATCTTCAGATAAAATGTCCACTGCTTCAATAGTAGTTGAATTTACTGAAAATATCAATTTTCTTTAGTCATTTTTCATGGACAGTACTGTTATTTTTCTTTTCCAGTAATCAAGTCTTTGAGTCATTCAGACTTTAAACCTAACCAAATGCTGTAACCAAAGCCTTTTGAAAGTAGTAAATTGCTGTTCATTGGCTTTGCTAGGCTCTGGTCAGGTCCTCGGAGAGCTGCATTTATCTAATCATCTGCCTTGTGCATAGAATCACAGCTGCGCAACACATGGCCAAGCTCCATGGTTAAGTGTCTTTAGTTACCAGATGACATGAAATCTGTTTGAAACTACAAAGTTGTGATCTTTAGATATCTTCTTTGGCTATACAAAAAAGACAATAGTGCTGAATTTTATTAATCTCTCTTGCAATTCCTTTTCTGCTGCCAAGTAGGAAGTTGCATCAGTATTTAAAAAATAACAGTAAGGCACATAAGTTGGATCTCTAAGTATATATACTTGAAGGAACGGACTTCAGTTTAAGGCTGCAATAAAATGAAGATTTCTGATGGTCTGAAAACATTATTATTTTTTTTTTTCATCACGTTTAGTCTGGAGTCAGAATGAAGCCATTAAACTGGAATATTCCCATGCCCAACACTGTTTACGATTAGAATGGGGAAACTGAATTTTCAGAACATCAGCCTTCTGCCTCATTTCAGGCTGACCACTCCTAGGCAGGTATAGAAAGCCTACTACTTCATATAGAAAGTCTACTGCTTCAGCAGGCTACCTAGCTAAGTCAAAGAAAGTTCATTAAACTCAATGGCTTTAAAATGAAAAAGAATTGATGAAATTGTAACCTGAGAAATTGTCATAAGCTTCTGCTTATGAATATCACTGCCTTTCAACTTCACCACTTGAAGGAGTATAGGAGATGTTGTTATTACTCTACTGTGTTCTTTATAGTTGAAAGGCAGAGCCATGAAACTGACTCCATTTAGGCTTGAAAGGTTCCTCATTTGTATGTATTTAACATAAGCTAAAAACTGTCAGAGCAGGAATAGAGGAGATTAAAGAACGTAAATCAATTTCAGGATAATGGTTTATCTTAAAAAAGCCTGACGAATAAAACCTGAAACCGAACCTTTTGTCTTAAAGCTTTTAAAAATTAAGTATATTCAGATGAGGAAAGTTTTGTCCATACAGGACTGCAAAACAGCAGAAGTAACCTGTTTGCTAGTGCAAAACTGGTGAGTGTGAAGAAGTGGCAATTCAGTAGCATTTTAGTGCATTTGTATTATTGTGATCACACAGGTTACAGTAACTTCTAATCTTGGATATTTTAAAGTAAAAAAATTGCTGCTGAGTCAAAATCATGGAAACAATTCACAACAGATCTGCAAGATCTGAACAGAATTTTTTCCATGAAGGATGTTGAATGAAATAGTTATTTTTAAAACAGAAGGAAATTCAGATTTAATTTGTATGCCTTTTTACCAGAAGAAGCATGTTATGTCTAGATCTGTGTATAAGTAAGAGTAAAACAGACCAGTAGAATGAGAATTAATAGCTGGACAGAAGAGAATATATATTTCCAGGCTGTGTGTGGGAAAAAACCCCAAAGTATTATTTTTCAGGAAGTTTTCAGGCACACACACTTGCTCAATCATTGGAAAAATTTTGGTGCCCTGAAGAAAACCATCCCTTCTTCACTCTACTGTCCCTTCCAACGCATTGCAGTAATTATCTTCAAGTTGCAGGTATTTTCAGGACTGTTTAGCTTTGCTCTCTCTTACTAAAAGAATATAGTTGCACAGCAAGAGAAAGATGGCTTGTTCTGTGAAAACCAAATTCTGACATGGTTAATACTAAATTTAGTGCTTGTTACAGTACACTGTCATGAAGTTTTACATTACAGTTATTTCTAAGATTGTTTTGTTCCATAAAGAACATTGATTTCTCTGTTACGTGAACTGATGATCCATGAAAGCAAAAGAAATAAAACTCTGAAGGTGAGATAAAAAAAGTCAGCGTTCATTTCATCAAGCATCTGCTTAGTCAATAAAAATATTTAGCTAAAAAGAAGGCGAGTTTCCCATGGTGAGCTTTTTTACAGCTCCTGATTCCCTGAATGTGTAGACTGAAATCATGTCTCAGATGCACCCAGTTTGAATTAATACCTTTTAAAAAGACTTCCATTTTATAATGTGGCTGATGAGTATGTGTGACTGAGTTTCATGAGGTTTTGCTGACACATTTTGCTCTTTTTATTGAATAGTCAGACTTCTTGATCTTTCGGGAAATTAAGAAAATTTAATCTTAAGCAAAGGCCTGACTGCTCTCTAGCCTCAAGTTACAGCACTCATTTTTTGGAGATGCTGTTCAATCTGCTGTGTGCGTTGCAAGACCACTGGCAACTTCTGCTGGGTTGATCTGGGTGTACTGTAAGGGAAATCAAATATCAAACTATGCTGATTCAAGGACATTGAGACTGCTGTGTCAATGGGAAGAAGACAGGAAATAATAAAGCAAATCTGAATTACTTTTTATACAGAGTATATACAGCAAATTAAGTAACTTAGAGATGAAATGTCCTTCTTTAGGACCAAAGGTCTTAAATGCCTATTAAGAACTCGTTGTGCATAGCATTATTAAGCTTAGTACAAACACTGATTAACTAATACTAAGGCATTTATTACTGTTTGGGAAGGCACTCATTTTGAAGAGGCTGTTCATCCTAGCCAGACAACTAGACAATTTCTTCATCTTGAGGTATTAAGCCTCTGACTCATTTAGAAGCACATTAAAAGTTTCAGGAATAGTTCAGTACAATATGGTGCTAATCTCTACCTTCAGTTAATGGTAATTAGTAGCAGCTGTACTGAGTTAGCGTCAGAGGAACAGTAAGCTGTGTAGCAGTTCACTATGGGACTAAGGTCAGTTCTTGCATCTCATTATGAGCTCTAAAAGATCTCATTACCTTCAGGAGTCATAGGCTTACCTCTTCCTTTCTTTTTGTCACATTTAGTGATACCTCATATAAATCTGGAACTCTTGAGATTCTAAGCCTTAAATTTATAACCATCCTCACTGGTGGGCTGGTGTTGCAAGAATAAATAAATAATGCTAAATATAGTTTGAAACAAAGGGCTACATTTATGTCTCAATCAGCATCTCCTTACACTGTCTTGTGAAGCTTCTCAGCTAGCTTCTCTTGGTTACATGAATAGTGGGATGTTCTGAACTGGTAGGCAAAGAACGCATTGTATTACTTTTCTTTACAGGTCACAGAAGGGCAGTACATGGAATAGCATCTAGTTTTCCTCACCTGAAAGAAAAATACTATTGAGCGTGGCCAACAGAATGGCACTTGGCAACATCTTCATCAAAATGTCTGATTCATTTCTAAATGAGAAATAAATCATAATCTAATAGGAGTTTTTCCTACTAACCAAACAGCTTATACTGTATTGTTGGCTGAAATCAAAATACAAAACATACCCTCTCATAGTTCTTAGCAGTCAATCCTATTTTGTTACTTAAACCCTGACATTTCTGACATTCAACATGAGGAACTTTGATGTCTGTTGGATAATCACAGTACCTAATGATCCCTTAAGCCATGGACTGCTGTAGGATAAAACCACCTGGTTCTGTGTTGGGCTGGCTGGGTGGCTGCTTGTGCAGCTTGGGTTTGCCTTTGTTGCGTAACTGCTCCCCAGGGTGGTGAAAGGGAAAGGTCAAACTGAAGTCAAACAATGCTTGGCTTAGGAGTGAACCACAGACACAAGTACTCTTCTGAATGTTTCCTAAATGGTGTCCAGTATTTTCAGAATTTCTTGGAGACATTCTCCTATAAGAATTTTTTAAAATATTGTAGCATTGTAGAAGTATTTGAGGTGACTATACCTATAGAATACATTAGCAGTGATAGATGAATTTAGTGATTCCTTCTGTAGTGTTTTTCTAGATTATTGAAAAACCATCTAGCACAGCAAGAAGACTATTACATGAATTTTAAAAGATAAGAGAAATTTCAAAGTTTCTACCAGATGAAACAAATATGGTGAATACCATCACATGTCAGGCAAAAATGCGTACAGCCCAGATAAAACTGAATATTTATAGCACTTGGTAGTCATATTTATTGTGAGATTGAAAATGTGTAAAATATGAATCACATTGCAGTACTCTGAGTACCAGTTAAAGGCTCTTTGCCATCTACATTGTCTAGTGTTAGTCAAGCCTAATCTGTGTAGGTTTATCTTGGAAAAATATTAATACTGGAAGTTCTGACACCACTCTCAATCTTACTCTATTTTCATGGATAAACATGAAACAAAGGGAATTTATAAAAATGGATCATTTGCTGAACACAAGAAGCAATCTCCAAAATCTAATGTAATCCATATGGTCTGTGCAAGTGTAGCAAAAGCTAAACTCATGGTTCTGAAATATTTTATGACCAGTCAAAAATTATTATAATTACAATTACTATTGTTAATAATAATAGCAATAACAAATACTTCACACTTTTAGCAATATGAGGGTGTTTGTTGCATGCCAGGAGGATGGTCACCGTATGATAAAAGTGGCCTGGAATTCAGTACTGAAGCGGTGCTCTGGTGGCATATCCACCACATACATTCCACTACAATGGAAAGTCAGAGCAGGGAAATAGCTGGGGATCCATTGCTGTCTCTAGTCTTCTAGAAAGACTAATGAGTCTGTGGGGAACTGTTGACAGGTTTCTGTGCATCTCCAAATGAAGTTCAGTTAAACAGATCGTGTTCTCATGCAGAGCAAGATTTCATGCTCTGGGTTTAGGCTTTCTCAAGTTCATTTTCAGTTCTTTCATTGGACAAGAATAAGTTTCCTTGACAATTTAAGATTTAGGATTTATTAGAGTTTTTTTTCCCCAAAATCCATTGTGTGTTTACTACCATCCTCTGCAATACTTTCATTGGGATAGATGTATAATCGAGGTAACAGGTGCATTTACTCACCATGTCTATAATAGATATTAAAGTTATGAATCTCGCTTTCTATCATCTGTACCAAGCACTGTTAGCATCATTCTAACAGTGCTAGAAGGGACCCCCTAGGTCTTTCTGGAGGACAACAGTGGAATGCAGTACTCATTTTAAACCGCTAAAGTTGGAAATATTATTGCTGAAACTTCTTAGCTGTCTCTGAGAGAAGATAGACTGTGAGGTTGTAAAAATGCATGAAAGCTCAATTCAGGTTGTAAAATTGGATTAAGTTTTGATGCTACCTAATTTTAGTTTTATTTTTTTGCTTTTTTTTCTTTTCCTGTAATTTATTCCAGCACTGTAATTGTATGAGTACATTTACATTTAATATTTTATCTGTAAGATATTTGTGTTTCCATTTCAAGAGAACTGTTAAAAAATTGCTAAAGTATTTCTGGTTGGCACCAGACATTAGTTTTAGTTATATAAATCCACTGATAGGTTTTAACAGGAGTCTGGATAAGTCTACTGAGTGCCATACATGCACACCTTTCAGATACACTATGAAATAATAAGCCATAGTATTGTCTTTATCCTAGATGCTTTTCTTGTGAAGGAAGTCTCATAATAAAATATAGTGTTCACTTTGTCTTATCTACTGACTGTGAATATTTTGAATTAATTGAAACTGTGAGAGTTTTCTTAGCATTAACAAAAGTATTTAACCATCTCAAAGATAAAGTTGGTGACATGATAGGAACCATTTTTCTAAGTATGTTTTGTCACATTTTATCAATTATTCTTTTTTCCTTTCTATTTTAGGTTTTACTGGGACTTAATCATGCTCATAATGATGGTTGGAAACCTTGTCATTATACCAGTTGGAATCACATTCTTCACAGAACAAACAACAACACCATGGATTATTTTCAATGTGGCATCAGACACTGTTTTTCTATTGGACCTTATCATGAATTTTAGAACTGGGACTGTAAATGAAGACAGCTCTGAAATAATACTGGACCCTAAAATCATTAAGATGAATTACTTAAAAAGCTGGTTTGTGGTTGACTTCATCTCATCAATACCAGTGGATTATATCTTTCTCATTGTAGAAAAAGGAATGGATTCAGAGGTATATAAGACAGCAAGAGCACTTCGTATTGTGAGATTTACAAAAATTCTCAGCCTGTTACGTTTATTACGCCTTTCGAGACTGATTAGATACATACATCAGTGGGAAGAGGTAAGATTTGTATAGTTACCATTTGCTGAAATGTTGTTCCTACAAAAATCTTGTCAGGTCTCTCCAAAGAACTACACAAGAACCAGAATGAATTAAAGAGTTTTTACTTACCTAGATTTACTGTCTGCGAGTATTTGGACCAAAAATGGTTTGGGACCATCAGCACAATAAGCATGGATGAGCTTCTGTTAACAGTATCAGAAATTCTTCTAACCACATAAATCTACTTTTGAGTTTTGTGACTAGCCCTCAAACTTACTAAGTTAATAATATTCTTGTAATTGCGAAGAACTTAAAATACAAGTTTTTATGAAGCAGTTTATAATTAGGTAGATTTCATAGATGTCTTATTGGTTGAATGCTGCATTTAGTCTTCAAAGATAAATGAGGCATTTTAAATTAAAAATAGTTGAATCAACCATTAGGTGGAACTAGAAGTGACCAGAGGATGTGATCTGAACCAGCAATAGCTGGTGTTTGGTCCAGATAATCTTTAACTAATAGCTTCTTAATGTAAAGTTCACCTTTGATTCCACTAGTAAAACTTGTGACCATTTCTTATATGATACTTTATTTGACAAGTATTGATAAAATAAGTGGAATTCATCTTCTTATGCTTGATAACACATTACAGTGCTCTCCCAAAGTTTTTGCTCTCTCACAGTTTTCAGGAAGATTGAAGAGGGTCATAGGTTTTGTTGTTTTTTTACAGGTTTGTTTTTTTTTATCCCATAATAAAGCAGCAAGAAGCTTCTTGCCTATTTCTAAAAAAGAGTTCTGAAGACTGTGGTAACATGCAATCTAATATTTAGACTGTATTGGGTTCTGATAAATCCCAAAATTAAATGGCTTGAAAAAAATATTTGGATTCAGAATAGTCAGCATTATGTCAAAAATACTGAGAGGACAGCCAGCAAACTCATTCTTCATTACCCGCCAGGAGTATATTTCATGGAAAACAGAGGAACAGACCAGACTGTGCAATAAGGCTGTTATCCCACTGAGGTATTTGTATGTCCTCTAACAGAAAAGGCAGTCTCAAATTGTTTGAGATTTTTCTGCTTTTATTGTCACCTACCAGGACTTCAGTTGTTAGTAACAACTTTAAGATGAGCAGGTAAAAATTTAAAAGATTTTTATATGATGCTGATCAAACATGCTTCCTTTTCTTTCTTTATGTTCCCATCATTTAGACAAACTAGATCAAGAGCAAGCTTCTGACAGCCACAAAGTGGTATTGAGTTAGATAATGTATAAAGTGCCAAAGGTTTCTTCTTAACTGTTATGAGGGAACACAGCTATAGCCTGAGGTATGATGTATATGAAATCTGATTAATATATCAGTCTGATGATAATAGCTTTTCCAAATGAATGACTTAGTGGAAAGGTGAAGAAACATTTTAACAAAGGGGAAAAAAGATATGTTGGCAGGAATTAATTTACTGAATTTGAAAATTCAAATCCACACTGTCCTAAACATGCATTTAGCTACAATATCCATTATGTATAATACAATATTCCAATATATACGATATATATACATATATACAGCACTACATAATACAATATCCCAGTCTTTTACAACTCAGTTGTTAATAAATAGATTATATGTTACTTAAACTACATTAAAAACTATAACATGAAAGAAAAAAATGCTATTTAAATTGATGATTTTAGAAATAATATTTTTGCAGTAATTTCTGACAATGAGTTTGTTCTGGATTTTTTTTAAAGTTATTGTTATTCTTAGTTGAATATGGTCATAGCTGAATAATTAAAAATAAGAGGTGTGAACAAGGAATAAATGCATTATTACCTTTCAGATGATATGCCACTTTGATTTACATATGTCTGCGTTATAAATTTACTGATTCTTTCAAAGCAGAGTATTTTTCAAAGCTTCTTAAAAACAGACTTCGATTGATTTGCTCACAGCTGTTATAATCATAGGACAAGAGCTAGTAGATCTCTGAGTAACTAGAAGTGGTACTTCTAAAACCGCACTGTAAGTATTACTCCTGAGATGTCAAGTATGTAGAATTAGAACCAATTTTAAAGGGCTAGAAATCTTATTGCAAGATGTGCAATAAAAGTTATGTTTAAAAAAAAAATCTAGTAAAATATGTATTAATTCTAAATTGCAGCCATGTCTTATTTTGTGTTGACTTGCACTGAAATCTGGTTTTTAGTTTTCTAAATATTTTCAAAGTTCATGAACCTATTTGAGCCTTGATATCCATTCTAGCTCTTGCTAAAGCTCAGGGATTTAATTTAACATATTTCTGAGCATATAACACGTGTCTTATTCTACTTAGAACTGTTTCATTTCTAATAGTTACAGTAATGCTGTTTCAGAAAAGTTCATAAATACAAGTTTGCTTGAATGCTAAGTCTTATTGAAGTGCTTAATAATGAAGTAAGAGTGTAAGAGCTTTGCCAAATGAGATTCTGAATTAACAATTTCATCTGCTCCTTCCACACTACTGATCCCAATTATCATAGATTGCCAGTAGGTGTCCTCTCCTTGTTGGGCTGCTGTTGCCAACAGTATGAAACCACATATTATGTGTATATGATGTTGAGTCATTATTGTTGCCCAAATAAAAATACAGTAAAAAAATACTTGTGTTAACTGGACAACAGATGAGAACTCTTATTTCAGTAGCCTGCTGTTTCTGTGGTAGGTATACAAATTACTTTTGTCCCTTACAGAAAATCAAACCTCTTTTTCTTTCCTGTACAGCCAGGTGAAAAGTCAAGGATTTTGATGTCTCTTTGTTTTTTTAACACCAATTGGGAAATTGTGTGAGAGGGAAGAGACTATGAGTTTGGTGGGTAGTTTGGATGAAAACATATATCTTTTTTGACTGGATTATAAATTTTATTTCATATTAACAGGTGTGTCTACAAGTCATGAAGTTTTCTTGTCAATTATGTTATTATACAATTTAACATAATTTCTTAATTAAAGGTCCCATGGAAATGGGAAATGACAGTAATTTTTTTTTCTCTTCATTCAGCTTTAATTCCGTGCTTCAAGAAGATCATTTAAAACATATTTTCTAAGCTCTGTATAGCTGTTTCAGGTAGTGATATACTGCAAATAAGCAGGCTAGTATAGACTGAATGGGATTTTAAAAATAAATTAGCTTAAAGTGGGACACCAGCTTTTATGCCTATTACAGATGCATCAATCAAATATGAGTTGTCTAGCTCATAGGGAGTGAGGGAAGAAAAGTTATTAATTAACTATGTGGGAAGTAAGATGTAGCAGGGTCCACCTTCTCTTCCTAGCACAAAATCTGGGAATTCTGCAGCAAAGCATCTGTCTTGGTGTCTTCTACCTTCCTACTTCTAAGAAGACTGAATAAGGTAAAATCCCTATTTCTTGACAGTTTCTACAGGAAGGAAACATAAAAGCAAGTTCTGCGTACTTGTGGAAAGTCGTGCTTGGAAAATGCCTCATATATAAATTAGTAAATTTGGCTTCTCCCACATAAAGTCTGCGTCTGAGAGCAGATTGTGTGAGTCAATGAGAAGTATCAGAACCTAAGCTGTTTGGCACTTCTTTGTTTTTTTGTTAGTTTTGTTTTTCCCCAGGAAGTGTTCCTTCACAGGACTAGGTAAATGTGCAAACCAGTTATTCACATTGCTCTTTACTGTGCAGATACTTGCTTGCATGTATATGTCTTGCACATCTGACTTCCATTCTGTACTGGGCTGTATATCAGACACCTGCTTGACTGGCCTGGAGTCTCCTCCATGTTCAGCAGTCTTCCCAACAGATGAAGCTGTTGTCATGTGTGCTTGACATGTGCTTACTGGCTTTACCTCTTGCGAAATTATAAGGGTAAAAAACCCCATGCTTTAAGCTGTTATTTGAATTAAACAATCTAAAAGTTCTCCTTGCTCAATGTAGCTGTGGCAGAAGAGGAGCTCTCTACCTTCATCAGGGCAGTGGGTTGCTCACAGAAGCAGGTTGCTCATCTCCATTCCCAGAGGGAATTAATTCCCTTTGTGCCTGGGGGTTGTGCTGGCTTTCAGTTCATTAGTGGGCAGGATTTGCAGTGGTCATATTTGGCTCTAATTCAGTTGGAATGTTGCTAATAGATTGTCTATAATAGCAGCTGAGAGCAAGGTATTTTATCTGCAGACTCTGATCTTTTGGAGCCAGGATCTTTTCTTTCTCCACTTAAAATTATGGAGAATAAAGGTGATTTCTTTGATACTGTTGAGGGTGTTGATGCTATATTATGATAGTGTAGTTCTAGTTTGCTGAACATAATGTGGTTGTATAGATAAATCTGATAATATAGAAAAGATACATAAATACCTAAGTTCCAGAACAATGCTTTAGAGAATAGGAAAGAGTATGTGAATCAAGATATTTAAAAAGATTTTTAAAATCTTTCTCATAATATACATATATGCAAGTCTCAGTGCTTTGAAATAGTAATTTATTTTTATTAGGAGCTTATTGCCTGTTTTGCTAGACAGAGAATCTAATACAGTCTTTACTAATTTGGTAGTGTTCCAAATTATAATGGATCTCATCCATGTAAACGTTTTAGTTTACATGGAATTTTACATATTTTGACATTTGATTGACATAAAATTCATTGATTTCAGTGAATTTTTTTTTTGCAAAAAGTATGTTTCACTGCAACTAAAGCATACATCCCATCCATGAAATATCACTGATATGGATGATGGAGCATATTTTCAAGTTTTTATCTTTCAGTCTTCTAAATTCTGTAAAGCAGTGGGAAAATTATCATAACCAACAGAGACAATTAGAAGGCACTATGATCCATGGTTTCCTAATAGCAGAATACTAACTGCTGACAAAAAGCAGCACATTTGTAGAGCAGGCAATTACTGAAATGCAAGCAAGACGTGAGTTTTCTGGGTTTTAATTTCCTACTTTATAGGCTACACATAATCCATTTAATGGAAAGAATAATCCGTCCCATTACAGAATAAATAGGATGTTATAAGTGTAGAGTTTCTTGCTCCATCTTTTTATCCCCTAAGACTGTGCAAGCTGAGCTGCGTCTCTTGTTTTCCTCCACCAAGAGAGTAATTGTGTGGCTATGATGTTTTCTCTGGGAGATGAACCATGTGGAACATAGCCTGAGATAAATTTCACTCAACTCAAATGTTAGAGGATAATGTTTTCTTCTTTATGAGAGTTTTATCTGCTTCCACTGTAATGGGGCTGTTGCTGGGAGTCTTGGCTGTACACCCAAGAAGGTTCGTTTACACCTGCAGTAGCATTTCTAGATGATAATAAGCAATGAGTTTTGAAAATGGTCAGAAGTGCATCAGCCTGTCTTTAATTTTGAACCATAAAATAGTTTTTAGGAATAAATTGGTTTTAAGCAATTTTTGTTGTTCATTGTTTTTTTAAGACATTCTGGAGAGAGTTCTTTTTTTTGCATTTACTAGAGCTTGTATGCAGAGTTGGGAAAAAAACCTCTCCTTCTTCCATTCTAAACTTTTACCAGAAGCCAGATTTGCTTTCACAGGTTAATGGCCTGATGGATACACCCCATATCAGGCAAAGAGGTAGGTCAGGGATATTTAGTCCTCTTGCAAGATAGAGATGTTGGTCACATCATCCTACTCCCTCTCTGGAGCTGCAGAGCTACGAGAAAAGGTGATGATGGCAAGAGCTGTTTGGACAGCCCCTGGTCTGGATCCTGTTTCACAGTTCAGACACTGTGATATTACAGCGAGTGCATGTGTTAGAAGCTGCCCTTGATTCCTGCAGTGATGAGACAGACGAGAAGCGTGGGCATTGGATTTTTCAGTATTTGCCAATGTATTTTATCAAGAATGACAATTTCAAGGTTTGCTCTTTACAGGCTAAGTACAAGCCATTACAGTATCTCTGCATTTTGAGCTTTGTATTGATAGTGACCAGTTGAGAATGGCTGTTTACATTTCTAAACTACTCAGCAACAGTAATTTAACTAAAATATAACCTTAGCATGTCACTGATGCCTTCTAAGATCCTTCCTCTCTGTGTTTGTATCCATAATGCCAATAGGTCTCTGCATGTAAAGAAGCCAGTTAAATAAATACCTAATATTTGTGCACAGATCTTAATTTGTCTTAGTATTCTCTTATATATCCACTGCAATAATATTTAATACATCATTTATTAAATAAAGCTAGATGTTCTTACAGGATGTCATTACTAATTGAAAGCTAGGAAGCAAGTTGTGCAGGAAAAATAAATCTGAAAAGCTTGCAGGTCGGAGGTGAGTGTGAAGTCTTAACTTTTTCCTAACATTTGGCTACAAGGGACATTTCATTTTTAAATAAAGTAGTCATGTATTAAAGAATAGGAAAATAGTTCATTAGATTTCAAGTTGATATAATACTATGCACTACTTTCTCTTTAATGTTGTCAGTTGCTGTGAACAGTTTTTGAACTAAAAATAACCAAAGCCCACTACTCTATTTTCTCATTGTCTTGAGTGGTGAGCAGTTTGTTGTTGAATTTTATGGGTTTTTACAGGAAAGGTTTTCCTTAGTTATCTCAGAAAGTTCTGAGAGGTAGAAAAGGGAGATCTCTAGTGAATATGTTCTGGTCTGGGCTAGGAAGGCCATCCATGCACTGCAGGTTTTATTTATTCTCTAAGTTTGTCCTGTTCCTTAGCTTATCTAGACATCTTATCAAATAAGAGCAGGGCTGCAATTATACAGATTCACCACATGTCAATGGATTGTATATCATGTTCTGATTTTGGTCAAATTTGGCTACCTTCTAAGGCAATGAAATACCCAGGACACTACTTGTTTAAGTAGGCTTCTGTTGTTATGACTCCCATTGAAGACCATGAAATAGTGGTTTAATTGTTGATTTGAAACAAAGTTCTGCTTTATAAAGAAAAAGTTGCCTGAATTAACCATTAAGGAGTAAGATGAAACTTTATAAACATATTTAGAGAAGGATAAGAAACTGAGCTGAAAATGTAGAAATGGGTTTTCCAGTTGCAAGTTATATTTTATGAGTTATTTCTTGACATGAATCTCATGGATTCTGTCCAGTAAAAGTTTCATCGTAGTAGGGACTGCTTCCATGGATTGTATTTGGTGTCATTTCAACCTTGTTTTTGCATGAATAAATGGTAGGCAACATTGGAGATCCTGCTTTATATCTCAGTGAGCACTCTGAGGTGAGGAGCTGCAACAATAGAGCTTGTATAGCACATATGTATTTTCCCTGTATATTCATTGGGAGAAACCATCTGTAAAAAGTTGAACGAGATTATGAGATATCTGCCAGAGCTGTAAGTCTTGTACAACTGAGCTGCCTGTAGAAGAGGGGAAAGATGTGAATGTCATAAAAAAATACAATAATAACAAAAAAAAAAAGTGAGAGAATAATGGTAATTCAAAAAAATGCGCATATAAATATTTATGTGAATGTTCTCCAAGTGTAAGGGTTCCTAACATCATCTGTGTACCTCTGACTAGAAACTAAAGAAAATAGTTCCAGCAACAGTTTTTGTATTTCCAGGTTAATTGTTCTTGCATAATTTTTTCAGTTTACCTTCAGTGACTGGCAATATTCAAAGGCTCATGACAATCAATCTTTTCTCTCTGTTGAAATCTGCGCTTGTTGATGCTTCTGTTCATACTATTAAGATAGTAGCATACATGATTTATGGCCAAAACTTGTACTTGGAGAGAGAATATGTGTAATTTAAAATTAATCTGTTTTAAGAGTAACTTCCTGTGGTATTTTCAAAGCACATGATTGAAGAAGGTGTAGTAGTTCTCTTAAATTCTCTTAATTCCTCCCTCAAACAAAGACACAAATTATATTTTCATCTATCTCATAAGTGATTGGGCATCCCACACGAGAGTTGCTTGGCAGATGAGGAAATTTAATGTCAAACATATTGACAATGAAATGTCAATGACAATTGAAATGGAAAAACAAAACCAAAAAACTTGCTACAACTAAAATGTAATTTCTGCAGACAAGGAGTAATATCTAGAAATCCTACATTGTTTTGATCATGAAAAAGTTTAGGGTATTGAACAGTAACAAGTAACCTACATTTTTCTTGCAGTTACAGATTAACCAAGGAAAACATTGGTTTTGCCTTAGCATCAATCATATAAACTTGTTTTCCCATCACTTATTTATTTTGCTCATAGCAAAACTAGCCTATACTATAAATGTGATTTTATTTTTGCCTCTTTTACTATTTGACAATTTTAGTAACTTAGTCCTCAGTGGAATTTTATTTATATTTCTGTTAACAATTGTTTGTCAAATATATTGATCTTTTAAAAAGGATTTAAAAAAATAATAATTCTGTTTATTTGGGCTCTTAAAATGACATATTATCTACCAAGCACTGGGAAGGAAGGTGTCAAAATGAGCTTCATGAATAGAATGAATGAACACAGTAACTTTTTTAACAAGTAAATTCATGAAGAGATGAACTATTTACAAAATAATTAGAAAAAAAATTGTGATACATCTTTACACACACACACACACACACTTTCTTTTTTTTTTTTTTTTTTTTCATTTAATGTTCCTATTGCTATTACCTTGGAAACGAATGAAAAAGTTAATCAACACCAAGCTTTTTATATGTACTGTTTTTCACAATGTCTGATATTTTTTCTCTCATGGCTTCTTGAGGACTTACTAGACTTCAACTAGCCTTAGCTTAGTTTTCTCTCTGTTTTCCTTAACAGCCACCACATTTTAATTTTTGTTAATATTTTTGAACTCTAGTTTTGATTGGCCTTTCCAGGTTCACCATAGTATTATAATAGTGTAATAATTGAATTAATTAGTAAATTACAAAGGAATATTCTTGCTGGTCATGAAGCCAGATCAATTGCCTTGTCCGAATTCTTATTTGTCCATCAATCTGTGGTGACCTAGGCTGTGTAAGGCAGTCTGGTACAGGTGTGGAAGCATGTTTCTAGGTTCCTAGAGCACGTAATGTCAGACACACATGGACTTAAGAGCAGCTGAGCTGGACTGCTTTGATCACTTTACATGGGACTGGTGTTGCAAGTACAGCATTTGCACAATTTCCCCTCCCCGTGTGCACATATGAACCATTTTGCATGTGCATAATTCCAGTTGGTTAGTTGAGTAGGTGGATACTGGTTTGGGCCTGACATTTTTCTTTTCACTAGATGATTTATACTTGAAAATGTATTTTAGGAACACAGAGTTATAAAACTGCTAAATATTTTTTAGCATTTCCGCATGTCCAAATTTTTACATAGATAAATTAGCAAATTGTAGTTTCTTTTTAAATTCAGCTACAAATGTACTTGAGTAAACTCCAGCTGTTTTTTCATACTGAGAAATACGCTGCAAGACATTTATTCTCCATCATCTTTTCTATCCCCCACCTCTTCCTTTCTGTGGTGTATGTGTCTTGGGAAGACAGAAAGCTTGTGTTTTGTGCCCTGTGCTGTCAGCCAGTAGTGAGAAGAGGGTCAGAACCCATTTCCTGATTCATAGCTCTGAATCCTTCAAGTCCCTTTCCATAGATGATAATGCAAAACATGAAAAGTGGCAATTTTTTCTTAGACCCATACAAATGAGCATACCAAGAAGATATATGCTTCAACTGATTTTCTTACACTTGGGGAAAAAAAAAAAAAAGAGAGAGAAAATTAGTCTTCTAATCTTGTCATATTTGCTGAGTTAAATAGAGTATTTTTGAAAGCCATCCCAGATGAAAGCTACAGTATGCAAAGTTGTTCCAATAATCAAGTTCCTATTAAAAATCCCTGTTAAAAATATTCCCTGCTAAGTATTTCTCCCTATAGTAGCAATACTTTATTTTATAAAATGAAACAAATCCAAGAAAATCCACCAGTTTGGGCAGGGTTGGTGTGGAATAAGGTTTGTGCTCTCACACTGTTCTGTCTGACCCAGTGCAGTTCCTTGTGGTGGACCCAGTGCTTAATGGAGTGCCTGGCTCTGCTCTCATGGAGAGATCACTCATGCCTATGGAGGGCCAGTGTGCATATGTGAGGGTTTTGTGGAATGCCTCTTTCATGAAACACATGGAAAAGGCAATGCCTCAGCCCTGACATTTCCCATCGACTAGCTGTCAGCAGGTCTGCACTCCCCACTATGACTCTGAGCAGCACCATCTGAAGTGTCCATTTCTCTCCAGAAATTGGGCAGAGTGCCCAGACACCCATTAAGCACTAGAGAGCAAACACATCAAAATATGCTACCTCGGGGCCTTCTTAGACTTGGCTGTTAGTGCCACTCTTGAGCTCCTAGCAAGTGAAAGTGTTGAGAATTTACTTGTCTACAGAAGAAATAAGGTGTATAATAAAAAGGTGAAGCTTGCTTGGTTTTGCCTTGTCATATTTTGAATTCACTGATCCAGTCTGTTCATCTCAGCTGAATTCAGTGAGGCTGCACTGGTGAAAATTAAAAAATATTCCATGTTACCAATGGAAATCATGAAGTCTCCTCAAGGCTTACTGACTCATTTCAGTCATTTGCAAGGGAAAAAATGTATACATTTGGTGAAAAATTATTTTAGGTGTGGTGCAGAAGGACAATATCTTTTTTGAATGTTTCTTTTCAAGTTACTCTTGAGTTTAGTAAAGTGCATAACTGTCATAGTCTGTTCTAGTTTTCAGACTATGCCAAAGCTTTGCAGGGATACTAATAACATTCAGTTACCTTATATGATATCCTCAGAATAATTCTGAAGTAGCAGGGAGAGAATAATTAACTAGGATTCTACCTCTTCACAATGTTTTCCATGGCAAACCAAATATTTGAAATTGTAAAATACTTGTGTCTGCTGTGTTATGCATATTGCAAGAATTACCATACATTTCTTGGATATGGGAAGAAGACTTCACCAGCTCAAAGAACAAATCAGTCATAATAACTCTTACAGGAACAGAGGTTTCAAAATCATCAGATGATTAGGCTTTCAATCTTCTACTTACTATGGCTAGTTTAAAAAAAATATTGTTTCTATCTTTGAAAAAAAGACACATTTTAATAAGCTGTTTATCCTTAAGTGCTCAATGTGAAGTTTTGTGGTAATGCATAAAAAAACATGTTTGTAGGAGCCTGGTGATAGTCTGCCTTATGGGTGAAAGTGTGGTGAGGTAAGCTATTGGTAATTGAGAAGTTATAAAACTGGGTCTCACAGTGGTACACATCTGCTGCCCTGAGCAGAAGAAGAAGAACCAGTGAGCAAAACATCTCAGAAAAAAATGAGGATTATATTAAAAGACTAAAGTTAAAATCTTCATACCTGCAAAGCAATGCCAGATATGCATACAGATATTTTATACTGTTCTTCAAAAGGTACGTATACCCTAAATAAAAGTTTTCTTATTCATAGTGCTGTTTTGCTGCCATGTAAAAATCTTGTGCTCTGCTTTTTGGTCATGCTTAGTTACCCAGCATCAGTAAAGGCTGCTACTCTGTTTCTTTTGCTGTTTACAATTTCTTCCTCTGAAATCCAGTCTTAAAAGCATTTCCTAATGCACTGTGATTATTCTCCTCTCTGTGACCTTGCTTGCTTTTGCCTCTACTATGCACCATCAGCAGCAACATTTAGGGGTTTTTCCCCCAAAACAACAACTATTCAAGGTTCCTGAGTTGCCTTGATTTTTTGAAGGAGTCAAGTAAAAGTTATTTCAACGTGGACTTCCAAGTCTGAGTTTTCTAAAACAAATCCCCTTGCCTTCACAGATTCTTTTTTACTATGGTGTCCTTGGCATATAAAAATGCATTGTAAGCTACAAGGTTATATTGTCCCGTCTCAGCCAATTCCTAGACAGTCAGCACTTTTTAAATTGGGAACCAGTTGGGGTTTGGCATTCTGAGAATAATGCAAATAGGCTTATAACCTTGACATAGTTGATAGCAATCCAGAATGATATTTAATATACACCAATGCTTACATTTAATTGTTGTTGGTGATTTCCCTGGTGTTATAGCACCATTCTTGAACAAAGTGTTACAAATTCACTTTGTTCTGTGCCTTTAAGGTATGCCATAGGTAAGAGATTGTCAAACTCAGCAGTGGCCAAACTCAGCAGATAGCAGTTAGCTATCACAGACCCTTGATCCATCAGTATTTTCACATCTGTATCTTTTTGTCCTGTTTATTCCCATAAAATCAATGGGGTTACAGCAATATCTATACCTAACAGTGAGCAGGTCTTTAAGAACCGTTAGACAGGAGCCCTTTCTGATGCTCTGCTTGCCTTGTTCCCTTCTGTCCTTTCCAAGCCCAGTGTTAAATACATACTACATCTACTAAGGATTATGGGATTTCTGTATTTTTTAAGCAAGTAGATTTATACTCTGTTGCATTTGAGTGCAGCTGGTAGGGAACTGCTATGCACCTCAGAGATCACTTGTCCCTTTTTACTACTATTTCCATAAGCACTTAATGATAGCTAATGAAATATTGTTTCTTAAGTATTAATTCTCAAGCTGCATAACTGATTTTTTTTTGTTTTACTGTTTTTTTTCTCCAGAAGTAGGATGAAACATGAATTGTCTTATTTTGGTATGGTTTCTTATTATTTTCTAAAAACTTTTTAAAGAAATGCAAATTTTATTGTTGTGAAACATGGAGTTCTGCTGAGGAGCATCTTTTTTTTCCTACAATATTAATTTTGGCACATTTGAGAGTGTTTTCACCACAAAAAAATGAATCACTTGAAGAGAGTTTCAAGGCTGGAATTTGAATATAGCAAATTCTAAAAGAGACAGGCTACTTGTGCTTTTAACAATGTGCATTTCTGATGAGACATATCAGTCTCCTGGTACTGTTTCAAAAAAAGCTTTTTCAGAGTTCTCCAACACAAGCAAAGTTATATATTGTCTGACTTATTTTTTCTTCACAATTTCTTAAATCCAGTGATTCTCTATATTCAAGATAACAATATGGAGGAATCCCATAAATAACTCTCAAGGAATTAAGGGAACATTAGGAAGCTCCTGGAGGTGCTGTAACACCTGCCATTGGAGTGAGGGGACTCTAGGATTGTTGAAGATGCTTCATATGAATTTTCTCAATTCCATGAGTGATGTAAAAGTAATAAAAAATGCAACTTGCTGGGTAGCTGTAAAACCAGAAAGATTTTCTTTCTTGGAAAAATATATTTTAAATTTTTTTAAATTTTTTTTCAGTATTAATGGACATATATTAATGTTCCATGTATATAACTTGTTTGGGCCTGGATTTTATTTTGTCCTCATTTTTATTTTCTTTGGGGGAAGGCAGTAGGGAGGCTACTGGAACCAATGAAAGGACAATTTCACTGTTAGGCTATTAAATATTCCTTACCCATTACTGGGGATTTTCTTTTCTTTTTCTGCTATTTTTATGTACCACAGACAATTCCAGTAATAGCAGTAGCAATGTCTGACCATGTGTTGTAACACACCCAAGTGGTACGCCAATCTTGCTTTCAGTTTGGCAGTGTTAAGTCTCTAGGATAATTAGAGTTGGCATTTTCTGCAAATACAAGCTTTCAACAAAGGATGCCAATTCATGGTTGCCAATAATAATAATAATTTTTTAAAAAGACATTGTGATATTACCAGTGAAAACTCTTCAGTGAGGAAAAAGCTCAGATCTAAATATTTTTCATCAAACTAGAAAGGGAGCAGGAAAAGAGAAAAAGAGATGCCAACAAGAATAGTATTAAGTAAATGAGGTAAGTTATCTACAGTGCAGGAAAATCAAAGTCCCTGCCTGGCAACGCTTCTATACTCCCTACTGCATGGTCTGAATTACCAGATGATTATCTATTCCCTTTTTGATCTCTTGAAACAGTTCCACTTGGTTCACTAGGCAGTTACTTAGGAAGCAGTTCATCTCTTCTCTATCTCAGATAAGTCATCTCGCCTGCAGGGTGTGCAGTGCAAAATGCCTTCTTACTTGTTTTTTGTTATATTGCAGAAATGTCATGGACCTGCTAGGGTGCACATAGAAATGCTTTGTTTGAAGTTGTAGAGGTGTCTGGGACAAGGAGAACCTTTCCTGCTAACTTCCAAAGATTTTATGTCTGCATCTTATTCTAAAATTTCAGTATCAAGTTCAAGGTACTGTGTTTAAAATATTTTCTGCACTGGTGTTTCCATCTTATTTCCACTGGAGACCAACTTTTCCTCATTTGCCTTCGTGAGCCTTGCCAATTGTCACATTCCTCTAAGGTGTTTAAAACCACTGTCGACAGAAGAGGTGGAAGCAGTTGCTTCTAAAGAGTCAATGCTGGCAGCTCATGAAAAGGTAACGTTAATGGTGCTCATAAAGCTGTTCATTGCTGAGAAAATGGATGATGCCAATGCACGGTAATAATTTTGTTTCTCTATTTTTAGTGAACTCTGTAAATTGGCTAGGCTTTTTGATATATCTTGTAATGGAATTTTTGCTTACTAATAGCCCTTCATATCAAAGCCAAGAAATGTCCAGATCAATTTAATAATTGTCTTTTCAGAAGTGTTCACTGTTCCATGGAGTTATTTGACTGCTGCTAATAAGGGATATAAAGTATATTTGTACCTTTGCAAACTCAGCAAAAGAGTCCTTCTGCTTTATTTAGCCTGCAGCTATTAAAAAGTTTGTTGACTTGATTCAACTGCTCTTGTTGGTAAATATTTATTTTGTCATAAAAATAATAGGGCACAAACCCACAATCCTTACAGCAGCTTTGTTATCTTTTTTTCGTTCCCCACTGCTCCCCCTACATCCCCCTTCCCATTTATCACCTTGTTTTATTGCTTTGTTTGGGTTTTGTAGTTTGGGTTTGTTTTTTTATTTGTTTGTTTTGGATAGGTTTTGTTGTTTTTTTGCTTGTTTGTTGGTGGTTTTTTTTTTAGTGTGTTTTGGTTTTGTTTGCTTTTTGCTTTGTTTTGGTTTGTTTTTCTTCCCTTATTGGAAGCAGTGTTATTTTCATAGCTCAAAGATCACGTTTCTCATTTTTGAGCACAAAGTTAATTTGTTTTTAGCTTGGAAAAATAAATTAGTGAAATTTATATATCTTTATCTACAGGCAAAACACATACAGGTATGCTTTATGTTCATGTAGATCCAGAGTGTAATCTAAATGTGAGAAATGACAACAACCTATTTTTGACTCTAATACTGATTGACTTCAGAGTGCAGATTTGTGATTATTTATTAGTTCTGAGTGCATTAGAACACTACTTACCCTTCACAAAGTCTATAGTTTTTTATTTATTTAGAGTGTGATGGCAAAGAAACCTCATGGAATGATGGATCAGAATTTTATAGGTTTAGGAGATGACTCTAAGTGATGGAAGTTACAACTGCATGACAATTTGTTGTTCAGCAGTTCTGTTTGTGAAGGATTTTACTATTTTGACATATATCTTTGTTTCAGCAAATATGGTAATGTCAAATTTACCAACAGGAATAATCAAAAATAATATTCAATTGAGCTATAAAATTTTAGCCTGACAAAAAAAAAAACATTTTATATCACCTTTAGTTTTCACTTACCTTGTTTTATCTACAGTTGTAACAATTTTAGTTCTGAGAGAAAGGATGTTTCAACATTGTTAACTCCTTTAATTCCTACTCACTTGTCCTCCAGAGAATCTTGGAAACAGTACTGTTCTTTAATTTGCAAATAAATGTGTTTCTCTATATGACATATTTTAATTTTTTTAATCACATCTACTTCTGAATCACATAAATCTGTAACAGATATTTTATTTAGTCAGACTAAGACTGGTGAGCATGTGTTTGCTGAAATATAATGTCTCATTTTCATGAACAGATAAAACCATTATACTGCCTGGAACTCTTCTGATGCTGTCTGGCTTTTACTTTTTGATTACAGCATGCATTATTTAATACTTTTCTCATCTTAAGGTCTATATGCCTTCCCTGGTCTTTGCAACAGCAAAAAGCTAAAAATAATGAAAGTGCAAAAATTTCCATGAAAATAATATTTAGGGAAAACTCATGATACCTGATATTTATGCTACTAATTTTCCCAAGGAATTTGTTTCATAACAGGATTCAAAGCCATCCTAAAAGCTATGCCCCCAAACACATAAATTCTTGTCCCAGAAGTGGTTTGATAAATAGAATAAAAATCAGAGGCCAGTGAAATGTCCCACTCAATAAAGTCTTTACCATGGTTATTCAGATCTGTGTCCAGTAAGTTGGAGGCAGGTCTTTCAGCCCGGAACAAGAGCCCATCTCCATCACCAGGAACTATTAATATATGAAGCTATTATATAAAAAGTAGGTATATTTTTATTAAAACTAATGCCACTAACAGTCCCTGTTAATTCTATCAGGCACCAGCTCCTGATGGTTTGTATTATTCTTTTCTTGGAGAAGACCTACCAAAGAGACCTTGAGAGAATTAGGAGAAGAAATAAATAGCATTTATTTTAAATACTCAAACCACTTCAAGTTGGAAGTCAGGATTAAACTCTGTGGGCTGTCACAAAACCTTACATATCTTGACATTTTATTACCACCTTCGAAGAACCTAAGGAAATAGGCAGCAGATTTACTGGGGCTTTATCCATCACACATTTATATGGCAGTTCATGTTTTATGTCATGTCCATATCCACACCAAATTTTATTTCATTTAAACTGACAACTCTGACACCCAATGTCTGGATTTCTGGAGGGTGCTGTAGCATGCTCTGTGCTCTGTTGTTAGATTTGACCTGATGGCAAATAACACTGAAAATGGTGTAAAGCTAGAAAATTGAGGTGTGTGATTACTTAAGGTTAAACGATGTATTCGTTAAACCACTTTGGTTTAAATTCAGACAGTTTCTACTTTTCTGGTTTTTGATTGACCCTAGACATCCCACCCTCTAGGTATTATTTTAGATTGTCCTGCTTTTTTTCCCTATTTTTGCTTGTTATCTCAACTCTCTCCTGAACCTTTAGTCCATTGCATTTAAAGATGGGTTTCCTCATCCTATGACTACATTTTGCACAAGCTTACACAAGATTTGAGGACTCTTTCCCATGAGGCTGTGGGCCATGGTGGAAGGATCTGATCCTTAGCTTACAACTGATAAGGGGCAGTGAGAGAGGGTAAGGCGGTTTGCGCCTATAAAAAGTTTTTGTAGAATGGACCAGTTACTGGTTGTAAGATCCTTTTTTTTAGTACTTCAATATTAATTTAACACTGAGCTCTATTCATTTCTCTACTAAGCAGCTAAAGTAATCCCGATGGGCAGTAACTAAAGATTGATATATCCTAATTAATAAAATAGAAGCTGTTCATGAAGATAGCAACATGAAAGCTTTGAGGAAAATACATTGCCCTGATTTCTCCACAGTAAGAAATTTGGTATTGTTAGATATTTAATATATAAGGCCAAATTTTGTCATATCCACTAACTGAGTCATGAACTTCATAGTTCATCAGTTTACCAATAAATGGAATAAAATCTGCGTGTTTTGATCTTGTGGAGGATGAAGTGAAACAGATGCGAATAAACTGAATATACTCATCAGTATTTCCATAGAAATAACAAAAAAGTTACATTAGCTCATTAAGACACATTGGGGAGAATATTATGTACTTTTACTATTACCTAAACAAAATCTAGTCCCCCAAATTATGATATTCTAGTCTAATAATGGATGTAAATGCATTATCACAAGACTGTGAGATGAAAAAAAGCTAATACCACAAGCAGTAGAGTTAAACTGCAAAAGCAGGCAACAAAGACTTGTTTCAGTTTTCATATTGCGATGATAATCAGTCATATGTTCTATGCCCTTTTCTCAGCTAAATGGGACATTGATTTTTTCTACAACCCAGTGACAGGTTTTAAAGTAGTCTTGCATCAAATGGCATTCTGTATTTGTTCATTAACTGCACTATAGCATTACCTGAAATACATTATTCTACGCTGGAAGTCATATTCTTTCAGGTGTAGCAGGAGTCTGCTTAAGGTTGTTAGCTGCTGGAGAGGCCAATGAAGGATATCTTATTGTCCTGTTTAGATCTCCAAAAAGGAGTTTTTCAATACATCCAAATTTTCCCCCTAATGTACATGGTGGTATTTATATTTATATCTATGCAGTATTACAAGTGAGGGTGAATGTATTTGGTCTATTAAAAATTACTAATTACTGGCAAAACTAAAAAAACCAAGCATAACTATAAAGTTGTACAAAACAATTAACTGAAAACATATCCCAGTTTACCAGCAGCTGACACACATGCTTCCTGATAATTTTACTTGAAGAGTCAATGGAATGGAACAGATAAGTCTTACTGCTTCTTAGTGGAAATAGAGAAGTTTTATAGCAGTTGTATGCATATTTTTAATAAAGAATAAGAAACACAAGGTCAAATTCCATCAACAACCTGGAATGAACAGCACCAGTACTTTACTCTGTGTGAAAGATTTTCTTTTCCTACCAATATTCTGTTCTATTAGCATGTCAGAAGTGTAGACTTCTGGTTTTTTTAGACTAAGAATAAAAAAAAATAAAGCAACTTGGCAGTGGCTTTTCACTTACTTAAAAACCAGGAACTAGTGAGGTTTTATTATAAGAGAAAGGAAGCAGAAAAATAGGTATCATTCTGTAGGCAAAAGTTTATTAGATTAGTCTAGCACTTACCTAACCTGTGGTACATTAGAATTTGCAGAATTAAGCTGCTGTTATTTTTTGTAACTATTCAGACAGAAAAGACTCCATTTAGAATGTAGAAATACTACAATGTAGAAATAAACTTAATCTTGAAATTCTGCTGAAAACTCTTAACTATTTTATAGTGTGTGCAGTGAGTTTGCTTTCAGTAATATTCCAGATTATATGTGAACTTAAAATATTTGTGTTTAACTTCCACTTACTAGGAAATTTTTTTGAACAGCAAGAATTTGATTAAGTTGTCCACTATTCTGTTCTGAGAAGGAAAACATGATTTTATGATTTTGAAACTATCAATAGGTAACTTGCTAAAAAATGCTGAGTGTTTAATTTTAAAAGGTGGCTTGTACAAATTACAGGAAAAAGCTGTACAAAGTTTAGAGAGAGCTTCATGTGATGTCCATGTGCTTTCCTCCACCTGAGACAAGCCAAAATTCAACTTCCAGCCATACATAAAGCATTCTCAGTGCCTTAGTAGCAGCAGCATAAACTTCCAAGTTAGAGAGCTATAAATTACCTTTCATCCCTGCTGTTGTGGTTTGTTTTGGTTTTGGTTTTTTTTGTTTTGTTTTGTTTTGTTTTGGTGTGGGTTTTTTTGGTTTTTTTTTTTGTTTTTTTTTGGTTTTTTTTTTTGTGTGTGTGTAGTCTGTTATTACCTCGGATGCATTTTATTAGAAACTCTCTTTTCATGTGGAATAATTCGTGGGTTCCTTATTGCTTCCTTGAGTAAATATAGCTGATTCTAGAAATGCTAATTTCCTCATTTATAAATGATTCAAGAAATGCTAGTTTCCTTATTTAATGCCTGACTGTGCTTGGTTATGCTACAGTGCAAATTTGGAGTTACCTAGATACACATCTAATGGATGACATGGGACCTGCTGCTATTTGAAGAAGAGTCTTGTTACAGTGTAAGCATCTCTGCTCACTTAACAATTCTAACAGAGACATTAGTCGATTTTTCTTCTAGATTAATATTAAGCAGTCAAAAATAAATTTCTCTGTTCACTATTTATGTGGTATATTTTCAAACTTATTGAGTAGAAGGAGTTTGCTAGGTTATTTCTGAAAGCAATTATTCATCTGCTGGAAAGGAAATGAAGCTGATCTTCAAATTCCAGCTGAATTTGACTGAGTGAATGGGTCACATGCTTTTGTGTTCCCTGGCTAGAAAAAACCAGTCATATTTCTGGTACAAGTATTCCCAACTGCAAATAACAATTCTGTTTTCTAATGTTCTATAGTACAAATTTAAAATGCCCTGCATGGCAGATTAGTCCTACAATACAAAGAGATGGTCATAAATAGAAGTGAAATGGATTTGGTTTAAAAGCTACACTGATATTCCCTGAAATTATTTGTCAGTATTCACCTGCATATAGATATTCCAATGCTCTTTGCTTTGTATTTGTCTTTGTAATCCCTGTGGCACCACATTAATGTAGTCAATTATCTAATCTTTTCAGAATTTGGAAATTGTGAATAAAAAAATAACTGCTTCCAATATCCCTAATCTGACACATCCTTCCCAAGGTATTCATAAGGAAAAGTACTTACTGGGATGCCAATATAATTCATGCTTCTTTTGCTGCAGCATCATACATTGAAAGCCCATGTTGACTGTTGCAGGGATGTCATAAGGCATTTAGGGGAGGACAAAAAATCCTCTGTGCATCAGAGACTGCTTATGCTACCAGAGGGCAAACAGATTTTCTGGAACAGGATAATTCCCATCTTTCATTTAGTTTTGACTCAATTTCCATGACAGTTTCTTTTTTTCCCTTCTAATTTTTTATTACTGCAAGTACAAACCTTAGTTTCCACTCACTCTGCTAAACTTTGTTTTATTGCTGATTTAGCATGCTCTCTTACCCTCAATCCATCAAGTCCATTGCCTTATTAAAATTTTGGATCTTGAATTCTTTGGAGCAGTGACTGTTTTCTTTTGCTGCCTGTAAAATGTCAATGTGTAAATTGTCATGTTGTTTTCTCATAGTGGTATACTTTTTCCCTTCAAAGTGTTACACATGAAAACTTCAAAACTAATCTGCAGTAGAATTTAGCTACTACATATTGCTTTGCATAAGCAGATCCTCAGTGTTGCTTAATTTTGATCTTATCTGTCCAGTGCACATTTAGATTTAGGCAATAATAGTTAAGTCGTTGCTTATCTTCTTGGAACATTGCCTGAGGGTTTCTGAAGAACATAAAACTGTAGTTGCATATGCCTTAGCATTTTAGAAGACAATCCATTAATGGCATAGTTACAAAAGTGCATTTTAAACCACAACCAATATTTTTACAGAACAAGTAAAGAGATTTGTTTAATCTGCCCTATTTTTAAAGTGATATTGCCATGTGACATGGGGTATTACTGCTAGAGAACTAGATAAACACATTAGAGTAATTAACCTTCCAGGAAAGAAAGAGCTTCTAAAACTTATACATACTGTTCTAAAAAATATTCTCTGTTGAATTATCAACATCTGCTGCATAAAGACTAATGTTCTCAATAAAATTTCTTTCAGGAATACAGGGCTGATTTCATTTGAAGGCAACTGAATTGAATTAAGCTGAAATCAGGGGAGCTGAGTCGGTCTTTCTATATGAGGATAAATTTTTCCTTTCTGTACTTCTTATTAGTACCAAGCTGCAAACTCAGGAGCATCAGAATTCATCTAAGCAGTAAGAGAACACTGTGCAGTTAAGAGGTGGTATTTCACATCTGCTTTTTATTTAGTATAATAATTTGGCTCTTTACAGCTTTTCTGACTTGAGAGTAGCTTCACATGATATCGTTGACAATTTCAAATGGCTTCCTGGTCAAAATTTTTTTGCCAATTCATTATACTGGCGAACTGGCTTTAGTCTAAATTTAACGTTTTGACATACAATTGTGAAGTACTTAAAATGACTTGCATTTCCCTAGCCATTTAGTCTCTCCCTTCATTCATGTCCCCTTTTTCTAAGGCTGAATACACTTAATACTCTTGCTGTTTTTTTTAAATTGTTCCAGTGTCAGCTTTCTCCAAACTGATGGATTTTAAACCATGTTCAATAATAGACCTACAGCATTTTCCTCTGATTGCTTTGAACATACTGAAGTTTACTGGAGAGGTACCAGGTAAACAGAATTTTAGTTAGAGTCTCTCAGCACACTCTCCAGTTCCTCAGAAAGAAAAGCAGGAGTTGCAGCTATTTTCCAGCCTTAGTATCTCATTAATGTATACATCTCCATCAAGACTAAGTGATCTGCTGATGAAAACTGAAACTGAAATTTGTAAATGTGTTCACACTACTGCTTTACTGGGTGTGAGTGCCACTCTTATGTTAAAACTGTGCCTGTAAAAACTAGCTGAGTGGGAAGTAACCCTCCAGTGAAAAGTGAAAAAAGAGCTCAACATGAGGTTGCATGTGACAGACTGATAGCTTTTTTTCTTTTTAAATAAAAAATAATATATTAAATTCATGTTTCTTGAATGAGTTTTGCAGCGTTGCTTGGCAATTTTTAAATTTAGGTTTAGCATGAAGAATAAAACTTTGACATTATTTTAAGGCAATGAGCCGCTCTAGATTTTATAGTAATGAAATCTAATTTTGTGGTCTACTGGTAAGCCAGAATGACCTTTTCTAAGCTGTCAGCACAGCAAAGCAGCTAAATACTTTTTGATATGTGTAAATATTACTTACTAAAACTGCTGGTATTTAGTGGAGATATTCTGGGATTTCTTGATTTTGGAAACACCTAATAAAATGTGTTGTAATGAAGCTGAAAGTTACCTGTAATATATATAAACACCCTCTTTCCTTACCTCAGATTTAAATTGAAAACAAATACTTAAAATGATAAGATTTCCTTCCCAAATCATATGGCAAGAGATCTTGTTCATATTTTGTTTTGCATATGCAAATATATTCAAATAGATGAATGAACATTTTAATCATCTTCACTCTGAATCTGTCAAATTAAGGACAGTTTCAAATGCGAAACAACAGCAAGATTTTAATTGAAATTATTTTGGGTTTGGCCACGTGGCTTAAAATACAGTAATAACAAGCATGAGGAAGATCCTAAGTATGAGCTTATACATTTCTCAGCTATATGTTAAAGAATGTAACACTTAGACCTAGAGCAGATTTCAGATGGTCATTACTGTTGATTCTTCATGGCAATGAATTGATACTCAACTCGGGTTTGCCAAGACAATGGCTCCTGACCTAACATGCAGTACACTCTGTTCTATCTATGTTAACATGGAGAGAATAAATGCAAAAAGTAAACATCACTTCAAGCATATCTGGAAGTCCCTTTGGCATTATTTGCTCAAGAAAATATTTCCAGAACCTTTTATCTCACTAAAGGGAAGATGTGGCTGGAATTTGTCTTGAATGTGGACAAGAGCAATGTTTTTCTACTTTCTGCTCAAACTCAGAATAAAGACAAATTTTGTACCCAGTCCAACTCAAGGTGTCATTCTATATGTATGGCAAACCATTGCTCTCTGGCTGTCTGGCATCTTGCCTCTGAACATGATCTTGGAGTCAAACACCAAGCCCTAGTGGGTCATTTCTATGCTGGGTCTCATGACAGCTGGGACATTCTGAGTAGCTAACCTGCAAGTGTTCTACAAACATAAAAGTAAAGGTTGCCAGGAACAAGGGATGTACTCCCTTGATGTGTTCACTGCAGTAAACTAATCTGAAAATAATAAACTCTCAGCCATCCTGATGAATCTCTTGCTAGCCAGGTTCTTCTCCAGCACATGGCTGAGGAGCTCAGCTGGCAGCTGTAACTTCAAGAAGAGTGTTTTCTGTAAAGAGGTTAATTGAACACAAATGTCAGCTCTATTTTACTCTTGGATTATACTTAATTGGCTCATAGGCTCATATTTGCTCTCCCCATTTACTGATCTTTGATTAATTTCTCTCAAAAAATATCTTGTTTTCAGTTGGGTTTGTTCATAAGCTATGGTTTCATGTCTAATATTTTTAGTTGCTAATGTTGATACAACTCTGACCTTCAGTTGGGAATCTGTTAATTTTGAAATGTGGTGCTTCTCTGTTGACAGCCTCTTTATGCATTGCAAAATGTACTTTAGTTTCTCCCTCAGCACTTTAATCTTGCCATTTAGAAAACTCAAGCTAATGCAATGATAACTATTTTTTCCTATATACGTAGGAAAATTGTATGCTGGGCATGCCTGCCTGGACAGTGGCTCTGCAGAAATAGCCCTGTGGGACACTTAGCCACACAGGAGCCACTCTGGGGCTGGCAGAAGTGAAAGTCAGAAGTATCTGGCACTATGGGAGCAGGGGCTAGGAGATGGAGGAAAGTAATCCTTCTCTTCTGTTTGGTACCTGAGAGTGAATCTGCGATGCTGCATCCCATTTTGAGCTTGCCAGTACCAGACAGGCATCAACATACCAAGAGCAAGAGCAGAGGATTCCTTTGAAGATGCTTGTTTAAGGTCTGGGGGACTGTATTACTGTCTACAATTGTTTAGGTAGCTTTGGGGTAGATGGAGCTCGAACTCTCTCTGAGGTGCCAAGTAAGAAGAGATTTAGAGGACAAAAATTGCAATAAGAAAATTTGATTCCCAATCTCAGAATTACAGAATCATTTAGGTTGGAAAAAACTCTTAAGATTGTCAAGTCAAACTGTAAACCATAAACCTTGTTTTAAGTGCAAGCCCAATTATTCAAGCCTTACAGTTTT
Source organism: Calypte anna (assembly GCF_003957555.1). Lineage (NCBI taxonomy): Eukaryota > Metazoa > Chordata > Aves > Apodiformes > Trochilidae > Calypte > Calypte anna. Next base: position 16,768,839 of record NC_044274.1, on the reverse strand, counting down.
CTCCAGGGAGGGGAAATACATTGCTTTCAAAGGAACAGCACAAAGGCTTACAGATAACATTATCCTTACAGCAAAACGATGAAGGCCTGATATCCTGCTTCTGACTCCCAAGAAAATGCTAATACTTATACTGTAGAGATACCCATAGCAAGATGATCAACAATGGAATGGAGATAAAACTTCTTAGAGGCAATATGATAATATATCTGTTTTTTACCGTGGGAATGGTGAAATACCGGAACAGGGACCCAGTGATCTTGTGGCATCTCCATCCCTGGAGGTATTCAGATCTTCACTGGATGAGGACCTGAGTAACCTGCTGGCAGGTGATATTTTTTGAGCTAGTGGTTGGATCAGATGGTCTCTAGGGGTATCTTCCAACTGACACAATTTTATGAATTTTTTTTTTCTAGTTTGTTTTTTTACTTAAATGCCATTAGTACATTCCCACAGCTTCACCTATTACTGTCTTAATATTGAGTTAAATTTGTTCTGGCAAGGTATTTGCACTTAAAAGGGGAAAATGTTTTATGCTGTCAGACTGGCAGCAATTTATCTTCACTAATGCAACAGACAACATTCTAGCAAATGATGTAATATGGACTTCTTGTCCTTGCTTGCAAATTCACAAAGCCATATTATTTTCTTTCTTTCTTGCATCTTTCCATGTGAGATAAGCATCATTTTATATTGTGTTGGATGCTACACTGTGTACACAGTTGTGTGGTTTTGGGTAGATTTCAATTTTGGATTCCAGAGACCTTTCTCTCTTGTTCTTTTGGATTCTTTAAAATGTCTATTTATGTCAGAACACTGCCCACACATCATAAGGCTCCTCTTCCCCATTCCTTAAAAATATGCTGGACCCCTTCTTCATCATTTAACCAGTTGTAAACTCTTTAATGATCCCATTCTTATGCATGCTTTTTTAAAGAGTATATTGATCACATTTAATTTTTCTGCTGAGTGCAGTGTATTTCAAATGTCTCCTCTACAGCTTAATATTGTCCTCTCTTTTCCAAATTACTTTAAAATTATAAGAAGCATTATCATGCACAGAAATTGCTACAGAAAAATCTTTTTCTGCATGTCTTACCTTCTGCTGATATTTGTTGTAGCTAGTTTTACTTTTATAGAGAAATTGAATAATTTTCTGAAGTCACTGTTGAAGCTGGATATAGCCTGAAACATCTAATTCACCGTGTGTCCATCACAGTGTTCACTCCTGTAGGTCTCCAGGGCTGCATAGGTTCACTTGTTTCTTTGTAATACAAGAGATATGATAAGGATGCTGCTAGGATAATTAAACATTTCCTCAATATGCAGAAACATGGGACAATGAAGAATAGCATGTTAAAAGCAAAGGAAATATGAAAACTGTTATTTGGGTTTGCAAACTTCATCTCTAACCCAGCCTTTATTATACCAGTTGAGTAATCTTATAATGAACTGTTAATATTCCACCTTCACTTACTCTCTCTGGTTGTATGGGTTTTTTTTCAGTGTTGTGGGTTTGTCGTTTGTTTTGGGGTTTTTTTCTTTTTTTGGGGGGGGAGTGTTTGGTTTGTTTTGTTTGGTTTTGTGTTTTTTGTATTTTCCACCTTTTTTTGTTTTTTCCTATACAAGGTATAACTTTACTTTTAGTAGAAAATGAAAATATTTTTTTCAAATCTCAAAATTTTTCATTAAATGTAACATTCTTCGTCATTGTTTCTGGCCATAGCAGATCTCTACTAGTCCATGCTGTACCTACTATTAAAGAATTAACTGCTTTAACACAGTGTTTAATAAATTCTCTTCAGATTTCCTATTTCTGAGAGGGTTATACCAGATCTGAATTCAGGCACCTGGTCATGTCTAGTGACATTTTTTTCATTCTTTCCATTTCTTTCTTTCTTTATAGAAAGGATGAGGTCAGTAGCCTAACATAGCTAACAAAGATTAGTTCTGTTCTGTTCTGTTCTGTTATTTTATTTTATGGAGTAGTGTCTCTTGAGAGAATATTTGTGACCTTCTATTGTTCTTTCAAGAGGCTACAAAAAACATCCTCAAAACTCATCAAGTAAAAAAATTTGTGTTAGAAATTCCATATACTACCTTCTCACATTTTTTTTCCAGGTTTCTGGCTTCTGTTCAAAGATGTTAATACCATTCAACAGAAAGCAAGATTAAGACTTTGAAGAATGTAATTTATAAGCAGTAGTGTTCATTAAGGAGAAGATGCTTTCCTTGACTATCATAAAAAAATCATGTGTCAGATTAATGTTTCAATAGAGAATATACAACTACAACTAACTAGTTACTTGAGACCAGGACATGTTTAGTAAAAAAAGAGTAGAGTACATGGTATATACCACTTTTACACACTTTAAATGTTTAGATAATTTCATGATGTTTCTGTTTAAGCAGTGGCAAAAAAATAACCATTTTAAAGAGATACCTGTAAGATATTTCCACAACAGCAATTTAACATATATATACAGAACAATCAATTCTCCCCTGAAGTCAGCTTTTTATACAAATAGGACTTTGTTACAGTGGTGATACCACAACACTGCTTTTGAATGAAACCAGAATGGATTAGACAGCATTATATTACTATATATTGCTACCATTGAGCCATATAGTTCTTGAATTTCATCTGCCACAAATCTTGATATTTAATAAGTCCTTTCTTTATAGAGTTTATATCCAGAAAACAAGAAACCAGTCTATTCTGTATCTATCTTTGCTCTGTCACTTGTGCTCATTCTGTATATTTTGAACATATATATACATATATATACAGAACAATCAATTCTCCCCTGAAGTCAGCTTTTTATACAAATAGGACTTTGTTACTGTGGTGATACCACAACACTGCTTTTGAATGAAACCAGAATGGATTAGACAGCATTATATTACTATATATTGCTACCATTGAGCCATATAGTTCTTGAATTTCATCTGCCACAAATCTTGATATTTAATAAGTCCTTTCTTTATAGAGTTTATATCCAGAAAACAAGAAACCAGTCTATTCTGTATCTATCTTTGCTCTGTCACTTGTGCTCATTCTGTATATTTTGAACTCATGCTTATCTAATATAATTTAATATTTCATCTTTACTCTTCATTTCCAGAGTTTAAATAGATGTTCAACTGTAACCCCCTCTGGCAGTTTGTCTATCCTTCATCTCTCATTCCATATACTGTGCTCCTCCACTGCATTACCTTACCCAAATTATAACTATCAAGAGTTACCTTGCATTTATGGAGTGCATCTAAGTCCCCTCCCACTCCATGTCCTTTATACAACTAGATACTGTAGATCAGAGAAAGGCACCCTCATTCCGTCAGTCCTTCAGCTGAGCAACCTGAGGCTCAACGTTTCTAAACCATGGTGACACAGTGCTTTAGAGAAGTAAAGATTCACTGCATCTAGACTTTCTACAGCAAAATAGAGACCTGTTACAACATTATTAATATTCGGTTCTGTGCATTGTTTGTTCTTCATGAGCATTTCAATCACTTTAACAACACAAGATAAAATTTAAGCTTGATTATGTTATCAAATATAAGGTACTAGTACAGAAGTAGTAAAGTGGAAAATACAGTAATGGAAAGTTATCTTCAATCAAGATATTTTAATAATGGATTATTACAAATAGGATTTCAAATTTTGTTTTAAAGTTTTATTTTATTGTCATTCTTTACACAATAATGTTTTCTGGACAATTAAGCAATCACTCCAGAGACATTCTTTCTGCCATTTTCTATTGATGTTTAGCTGTCCTCATGTTTTTTATTACATTTTAGCATTTTCAGAGTTTTAGTTTATACACTACATGTGTTTCTAAAATGAATTCCCTTTTTTATTTCAGTTATTGTATAAATGTTTTTGAATCTTTCAAACACTAATGTTTAAAATCAAATATATTTAGAAATCTGGATGAGATAGCACTTCTCCTAAAATCCATGCTATTAACAGCCTCACTTAGGTACAGAGATTATGTATTTGATTGAGGACTTTGCACCAAGCAAAGTATGAAATAGCAATATCTGCCTTTAGCAGGATTTTTCAGAACTATAAAATTCTTCTTCCCTCACCCACTGTTCTAGGAAGGAAATAGTGGAGGAGGTGGTAAGGCAATCCGTAACTGTTTTCCTTGCCTTCTGTGAGTAGTTGCTTCAAAGGTTTCTGATTCAGGATACCTTCTTCGCAATTATTTCCTACTGTATTGGAAACAGGGCAGCACTCAAAACCATCCTGCTGATACAGCAGGGGAATTTGAGCTCATTATATCCCTTTGAGCTTTATGGGGTGTTCCCAGAGGCTCTCATACAGTGCGTAACAAGTCATGGATCTATATCTCCCTCCAGTTTTTCTTGCTTATTTGGCTTGAAGGAAGGATCAATGAATTAGGGACTCTTTTTGCCCTTCTTTGCTCTTGTGCCTTGAGTTTCACATTTTCAACACATAACATACTCTCTTTTCTTCATCTTTCTTCTGTGTTAAATGTTGCTTAAGGGAAGGAGGGCTACTGTGTATGTGAACTAATGCCTGAAGCACTAGCCCGTATTCCATTAAGGTAGTAAAACATAGTTTTATAATCTTAGTTATGCCTATATAACTTAGTAACATGTGGAAATTATAATTTAAATCTCAAATGCTTATCTTAAAATAGTAATACACATGTTGGTACATTTTTGAAATTTAATTAATTAGAAGTGTGCATTCTTACATATTGCTGGTGGACTCTGCTAGACTACAATGTTTATCTTAAGTTTTATAATTAATAACCAAGATAATTTATTCCTCAAAGAGCAGAAAGTAGCACATAGGCAGTGAAAAAAGGTTAAACATTTTACTTAATTTTCCGATGATCTTATGACCTCTAAATTTGCTTCAACATCAAGTAAAATTGCATTTAAAATATCTCTTATCTGCCATGAATATTGAAGCTAACAAAAACTGAATGTTTAATTTTAAAAGATCCAGAAGCAAACTGTATTGTTGAATAAAGATTAATAAGAGCAGAAAATTGTTGCTTAGTCTGACAGTAGATCTCTTGCTGCTTCCTTTTTACTTTAACATTTTCTGTCTAGATCAGATAGAGAATAAACCAGTTTGAGAAAGTAGAATAATTGTGATCCTTCCTCATTATCTGAAACTATATAGGAAAGATAGGACATCAGATGTCCTGAATGTCATATTCTGAAAGAAAAGAAATATAAATTAGAAAATAAGCTTTCATTTTATATCATTACAATTATCAGATAACACATGTGCAAAATCTTATTACTGTAAAAAGTGCTTTTCTTAGTACTGTAAAAACTGAGTGCAAAAGTAAAAAGTTGAAAAAAATTACAGTTTCATTAATACTGTATTTCAACACTGAGTGCTGTTGGCTTGCAATTACCCAGTGAATGTGGAGAAAGGATTTTAATATTCTCCTAGAGTTCAGGATGGGAGTTTTTCCCTCAAAATAAGATAGGCCAATGTTCTTTTAAGATGAGACTGGAGGAGATTGTTGTGTCAGGGTGGCAGTTTTGTTGAGCAATTGTCTAGTGGTTGGATATCTCCCCTGGAAGCGAGAAGATGTTGTAAGGTCCAAAGAGGTTTGTACTAATGACTGTCAACTTCTTGAAACAGTATTCTACAGTATTCTACCAGTGATTCAGGTATGAAGTATGGAGGGGTATCAATTCTGTCTAATGCTCAGTTTCATTTATTTTTTGTTACGCAGTTATCTTTTGGAATTCAATTCTGAAAATAATGACCATCACAATTTCTGTGTCTGTTACTCTTCACTGGATAGTACAGGGAAACTGTAAGTTTTATTTATGAAAAATTCTTAAGTTCTTGTCTTTGGATTTTTATATCATCCTTGCTATCAAAGTATTTAAGAGCTGTGTTTTCATACAGATAGCGGGGGTTGATTTGGGTTGGTCTTGTTTTTCTCAATTATCAATTAATCATTTCCAGCACTGTTTTTCTTATAAATAAGGTAATTCAGATTAAGTTTTCATTTTGTGAACAGTTATGTCAGGATTGAACATATGTCAAAATGCCATGAAATTTCTTCAGTATCCTCTCATGAGTATCACTCTTACAGCTGGAGCTGATCCAGAATTTTTAAGCACCAAAATTTCACATTTTTTGCTGCTTGTACAGTTTTTCAACCACAAACAACGGCAACATATTGAGGTCCTCAGAGGTGCTGAAATATTTATCCTTTTTATTGCTCATTTATTTGGTTAGGCACTAAAAAAAAGGCATGTATTTAGGATATTTGAATACTTAAAAACCTTTAGACACAGTGTTTGAAGGCTATTTGAAATGAAGGATAAAAGTGAGATGGAAAACAGTTCTGAACTGGGGATAGGGAAAGCTATTAGGAAATAGCTGGCAAACAGTGGAATAACTGTTAGATTGACTTTTTATCTCTGCTTTGATATTTGTCCAGGATCTAACATTTATGCTGATTAGCAGATCAAATATCTTTGTAAAGTAGAGGTGTCTCTGGTCAGGATAATACCTTTCACCACCTTCTGTCCCCATATTGCCACAAAATACCTCAAGCCCTTTCGTAATTACTTATTTCTTTCTGAAATACAGTATTAATTTAAGCTCTTCTTATAGAAAGCTTTAAAAAGCATCCTCTTTTGAAAATACATCATAAATAAATAAGATGGGATTGAAAGAGTAGCTGATCCTTGCTGATCCGCTACAGATGCTGAAATACGTGAAAGTAGAGCTGACTTAAAACATTATTTGTTATAAAACACAAACTAATTTGTGAGTTGCATCCTTGCCAGGCTGCCCTCAGTAATCTTTCTCCCATTTTCATCTTTTTCTCATCACTCTTAAAGGTTTCTTGGCACAAGCGTTCACAGGATCTGCTCAAAGTAATAATTTGTGATTGTTATGAGACTTTCTCAGGTTGGTTTGCTGCAAGATAAATGTTATTCTGCTTTTAAGGTTTCTGAAATACCACCCTTCTCCCTACACAGAGACAGCTTCCTCCCAGCAACCCTGACAGCCTGCAGTGTCTGCAGCAGTTCATTGTCACAATATTCTTTCTGGCTGGCATGACACACGCCTGTCATGTAAAAGAGAATGTAACTTTGGTTTCTTTGGTCACCGAGCACAGCTCTGCTCTTAATATATTTCACCCATATACCTAGACCTGGTTCTTTATAGTTTGTTGCTACTTTCTCCACTAGTAGAGCTTTACTTAAACAGAAACATCCTGTAGGTATGGATTAGGTTTTTTTGTTTTTTGTTTGTTTGTTTGTTTGTTTCCAGCTTCCAGGGGGGGTAGCTATAACTAAGGGTATTTTAGCAAGCAGTCTTAGTGCAAATCAAAAATCATTCCAAGACTGCCAGTGGAAATGGAGCAGTATTGCAGCAGTATTTCATAATTTCTAGTAAAATTACTTAAGATAAAAGAAATTTAATGTAGCCTGAATTGAACATTAAAGTGATTTAAACATTAATAATATTCAGCTTTGTATAAAAATCCTGATAGAAAAAATGCAACACATCCCCAGTCTGCATTTAGGGTGACCCTCTAATATATCTGGAAAATGAGACTCCACGAATAAGACAGGCAGTCTGATACTATAAAAGCTACTTTTGTGATAAGATTATCTCTAGAAGAATAATTTTTTTATGTGAGGCATTACTTCTTATTTGATAGGGTAATTCCATTTGCAATGGAAACTCCAATATCTAATATTTAGATATTTTCCTCCCTTGCATTTGTAGTAGTGACTTCAGGGGACAAGCTGGACTGCTTTTTGCTCAATGTCTGGGCCAGGAAAGAAAGCACATTGACAGAAAAATTATTTAGGTTCATACAGTATTTAACAGTTTCCTTTACACAGGAAAAAAAGGAAGGAATAGTTATAAATGTAGTTTCTTAAGTCCTCTAGTCCCCACAGACCTATCTAACATTCTGCTTTGTTCATTGTTTTCCAAGACAGCCCAATACTAGTATTAAATGAACCTATCACCTGTCCCATATTCATTCAATACCAGATCATCCTTTATTTCTTGTGTTACTTGCCCCAGACTGAATAGCATCCAACATCTTATTTGAAAAGAAGGCTTGCTTTTATAACTTTACTATTTTCTAGAATTTTGAGAATGCACATTTATTTAATAATTAGTTGTGCAGCATACCATGAACTAAATAAACCAAACTATTTGGTTTATTTTTAGGTTGTCACTCAGTCTTTCAGAATGTCATTTTATGACACATAAAAGCATATCACTAAAACTTTATTAGAAATTACTACATTTCCCTTTCATTTAAAATATTATTAGTCTTTGTGTAAATTTCAGTGATTTAGATTTGGTCTCTTTTGTTCAGTGGCTATGGATATATGCATAAACATGCACATAAAGTAAAAAACAGAATTTTTAAGTAATAAAAGTTTAGTTGAAACTCATTATGTTTAAAAATCACAGCTTTATTAAGGCTTCATAGTGAAGCCAGTTAATTCTTGCACAATTTTTACCCTGTTTTGACAGAATATGATTAACTACCTAAAGTTCAAGCATTGTAAATCACTTGGCTTATTCTTTATTTTTTTTTTCTAGTGTGAGACACTAAGCTGAATAACACTCCAATTTCTGTAAAGTTTTACACCTCTCACCTAGGTTTTAAACTTATATTCCTGTGGTGAAATTCTGATCCTACTGGAATCACAGGGTATTCTGCTAATGACTTCGTTGAAGCCACCATACAACATTATGCAAGTTCTTTTCTTGTTCTGGCCAATATTCATTCTCACCCTGAAGCCCCTGTGACTTAGTGGTAATTGCTGATTGCATTTCTTTGTGTGATGTCAACATAAATCCAGTTACTAAGAATTTGACTGTATGAAGATTTTTATAGCTAAGGATTAACTGAAAAACATTTCTCAACTTGTAGATGCATTTACATTTTAAGGATTATTAATTGAAGCATCATGAACAGTTAGTGCTTGGATAAAATGTTAGTTGGATGTCAAATGTTTTAGCCTGGCAATTTTATTGATGACTTTTTAGAACACCAATATTCACACTCCTTCCTAATGCCAAGTATTTGTTTGTATCTATCTTGTGAGAGCTGTCAAAACTAGTTAATATGAAGACATTTTGACAGAGGAATATGTTGCAGTTAGGGCTGCCAGATTTAAAGCTCTGATCCTGTCAGGCTGAGACATGTACAGTTTAAGTATGCATTGGCTTTTTTCAGGTCCAACCTTCTTTTAATAGAGAAAATAAGAGCAGCAGCTTAGTGGTGATTATGTGAAATTGTCCTAAACTCTTCCACAAATGAAACATATGTTTCCTAGTGGATTTAATGGAGCTTAATTTGCAAACAAATTTACTAATTTAGCAGAAACAACTAAACATAAAGAATAAAATCACAGCTACACAGATGTTATTAGTGACTTTACTAATGATTTCAGTGAGGTCAGACTAAATTTCAAGATTGAAAACACAAATGAAACAAGAACTATTTGACAACATAAAATTACAGATTAAAACCTCAATCAACCACGTGTGAAGAAATATTATAGTCTAAATTCCTCAGAAGCTTAAAGAAATAAACATACAAAAGATCGTGAAGTAGCTAAAATATTTTCTGACTGAAAAACACCATCACCACCCCCATAGCTGCCCTTTTCATTTCCAGCATGAATTAGCAATAATCACTAGCTTTCTTCTCTATAAAGTAGAAATGTGAAGGAGATAATCTTGTAATTCTTATCAGAAGAGGGAAAGCAAAACCAGCCATTTCTTCTGTTCTGTATTGGAAGACCAGTGGCATGGCGTTTCTTGTTACCCCTGTTATCCAAAGATAAATTATGCAAGAAATTATGCATGCGCTGAAGAAAACGGAATAATTCTTGTCAGTCATGTTCAAATTCTTATTTAAGACTCCCCCAAAATACAAAGTTTTGGAACAATAGTGTTTAATTTGTCTAACTTTGAACCAAAGCTAGCACTGGTGTAGGACAGAGAAGTTAGCCAAATTAGCCTGCACTGTGTTAACAACTCACTTTTATGAGACTGAGAACTTGTATATCAAACACAATTTTTTCTGAGTTTTTTATTACAGTTGATGACTTTTGTTATTGCAACAGTAGCACATAGCCACCCCTGTCCAAGAAATATGCCACTAGCTGACAAAGAGTGAGGAAGACTGTCTAGGATCATTTGAATTTTCAGTCTGCAAATTAAAAATTAGAAATAGGAGATAGAGACTCAAATGCTTCTGTATAGTAGGCAGCATCTTAAGCATTGCTGACAACACTACTCAGAAATTAAAAAATCAGATAACTGGCTGTTAATTAGTTGTTCTGTAAAGGTTACATGGCCTGACCATGCTGCTCCCTGCTGATGTAAGGTACTGTAGCCACTTTCTGTAGGAAGGGATAAAGCACAAAGAACATAAGAAGTTAAATGCTTAAAAGAAAAAAAGATTATCATTTTAGCCCAGTATCTGTACAATAGTGAAGAACAGAATCAGAGACACAGTTGGTAAAACTAAAAAAGGGACAAACCTTTTTGCTGACACAGGTACCAAGAATATGATTTTATGTATGGATAATCTCTGTGCTTGTCTATACATTACAGGAAAATGTTTACAGACTTAGAATTCTAGGTCAGCATAAGTCTCTTGTAGAAAGTGAGCAAGATAGAGAGTAAAACAATGGAAGATTAAAGGAAGATGAAAATTTTAAACTTTAATTTCAGTCCAAAGCATCTGATCACTGCAAGAGGATCTGATTACTTAAGTCTGAAATTTCTTTTTTTTATGTTATAGAACAGGACAGACAATTGCTTCTTTATTTGTAATGCCAGCACAATTATGCAAATGTCTTTTTTTCTCCACTTTGTTCACAGAAAGACAAACAGTTGTCAAGGTCAGTTTAGAAAGCAAGTCTCTCTCCCTTCAATGGGCGGCTGTGTATTTGAAACCACTGTTTTTTCTGTGCACATCAGTAACAAGTTGGTTGAATATATTTTCAAATTACTTGTAATTGTCAGTATGTAGAAATACTGAGGAATTTGTCAGCATCTGCTGATGTAAAAGAAGTTCCCCCTAAAATCAGTTAGGACTCTGAATTGCTAAGTTAATTGAACTATGCTTAATATAGCTTTTGTATAAAAAGACCGGCTCAGCTACTTTAGTGATTATGCCAATGAAGTAGATAGATTTCTATATCTGTGCTTTGTTCTTCCTGATGACAGTTGTAGACTGTTAAAATGCAAATCAATAAGAACAATGCTATGGAGAGCTGTTAGCATTAAATTCTGGTCTTGAATTGCAAAGACTGTACATCAGAGTTATTAATACAGGCATGTGGCAAGATGGATGGGTTCTCTTTCTGCTCATGGCTGGGTAGATTAATACCTATGTTCCTTTCCTGAATGATAATAGTGCTTGAGGGGCAGAAAGAGTACTTGATGGGAATACAGATTTCCTCCCCTACTACAAGGCACTGTCTTGTGCCTTGAGGCTGGAGAAGGGTAATGTTGTGGGCAGCATCTCTCTTCTTAAATCTATCATGTATTCAAATAATCCAGAAAGGCTTGTGATTTGGTGACCCCTCTTTATTCTGAGTGTAATGTTCTGAGTGATCTCTAGCTGTATAGCTGTGGCGTGAAACTAAGACCTGGTTCATTACTCTTGCTTAAGCTAGCCAGATAGAGAGATGAATGAGTTTGATAAGAGAGAGTTCAAACAAAAAAGAAAAGTTATGTGAAAAATTTAAGAGCAGACCCAGAAAGGAATAGAAAATTGGGTCATGACATAACGGACTTCTAGGGAAAATGCCTGAAGTGTCAGGCTGTCTTGGTAAACTGTTGTCATGACTGCAGGATTAGCATTCATGGAAGACAAATATATTAAGAGAGCTGTGTAATTGTAAGTGCTAGTATTTTGTACTCTTTGGAAAGACTTGTGTTAAGGGAGAGTTTGATGGGTTTTTTTGCCTGCTTACAGAGCTAACAAATAGTGTTCAATGAAGTATTTTGTACAAAATACTTGGAAGCTTTCTGATGCTCAGGACATAGCCATATGGAGAAGTAAAGTGGAAAGATCATTTACTGATGCAGATCCTTTCATTAATGGTTGAAATTGAATACAGTACTCTGTTCTTTTCCAGACGTGAAAGATAAAATTGAGGTTTTTTATTTATTTATTTATTTCTTTAAGGTATACATAAAAGAAAAATAAAACTCTGTTTTACAAGAAATCCTGATTTGTTCATTGTTGCTTCTGCTTTGCAGTTTTATACATTCTTCATGGAGGGAAACTGGGAACTAAAGAAAGAAATGGTAGATTTGAAAGTGTGCAGCACAGAGAATGTTACTAGAGACTGGTAACATAGCTACATTTCTAAACTGGTAAATAGAAGTAAATATGTGTTAGAAAAAATGTGCAGATAAGCAGGTCCTAAAGCAGGAAGAACAGATAGATAAACTAAAGTGAGTAAAACAGCATCATTATTTCAGAAGCAGCAGCAAAATTTTACATCTAGCTACCATACCTAAACTGGAGAACATTCAGGGAAGTAATAACGGTTCTGTATTTCATTCTTTCTGTCTTAGACACCTGTCACCTGGAGCTGAGTTTATAAAATCTTCTATACCCCATGAAAGTGTCCCATGCAAGCCAGTATGACTGCATGGCTTAACATAAAGAAGGATTGCCAGGACCTGAAAATTCAGGAGTTATGTCCCTCAGAGATCACGGCATTATCCTGGATAAAGCGTTTCTAGACTTTAAGTCCCTGAAGCTAGAATTTTCCAAATTTTTTTCCTAATCTCTAGAGAGAATGAGACATTGAAAATGAGACTCTTTCAGGGTATGCTGTTAGAATATGTTTAAAAGAACATGAATCATTAGACCAACAATTATTCCATTACTTCTTTCAATGCAAAGATTCCCTGGGAAGTCTGCAGAATCAGGAATTTAACAAGCTCTATAAACTTCACTAGTCTTCTCTTGTTTTGGAAAAGATCACCATCTTCTGAAGATCAGTAAACTACTGAAGTAGAATGTTAGAATTAGTAATGTAATAAAATTTAATATTTGAATTTAAGAAAATTCTATCACCTAGATAGAAATAAAGTCCCTTGTTATGAAAATCTAGGGTTTGCTCTTGCACAGTCTATTCCAGCTGTTAACTCTGAGTTGATAGTATTCCTTCAAGTCTCTGATAGGAAACAGAAGCCATCCACAAATGCAGCGTTTCTGTTGTCCGTAAGGTAAAGTAGCAGATCTCAGAAGAGAGGAATTGTAATTGTACCACAGCTGGATATAATAGAGATGTCAGGTTTAATAATTTGACTTTGCAGATTGACAATGTGATAAATTTCATGGTGATTATTTATAGAATCCAGTCTCATTGACACAGAGTTGGGAGAGTTTTGGACATATTTTCCTTGGCAAGAGGATTTTCTTTTGCATTGGAGGACCTCTAAGACTGTGAGTCTCAGGGGAGACTAATTAAATTGAGGAAGAAATGTCAAAGAAAGGGGAATTAAATTCATGATGAATGTCTTCTTACTTGATTCGTTAATCTCTTTTTCTTCCTTGCAGTCTCCCCTTTAGTAACGTCACCTGCTTTATATATGTTTTTTAATTTTATTTTATTTTTTATACGCTATCCCTTGAATAGTGCCAAATTTGGGAAAGAGCATGGCAAAAAGACAAATTTAGCAAGTCTCCACATTAATCATTGGCTGCTTTATGGTATGTTTTCTGTTTGAAATCACTAAGACAAACAGCTGTTAGCAAGCTTTTCAGAGTAAGCCTGAAGAGGCTTTTGTTGTAGCTTAAATCTCTAATGGCCAACTTTCCTAATCATCTGAATTACTGAATGATATCAAAGGAAAATATAATTGTCAATATTGTAAATTATGGCAAAAAATTATGCCACCAAACCAAAGTAGTGTCCTTTAGCAATCAGAGTTAATATTTTCTCATTTTGACAGTACAAATAAATAAATTTTAATATTCTTCTAATAAAGAAGAGTTAGGAAGTCTAGTTACACTTTTAGGGCATGTTTCAGTTGCATGTTCTAATGGAAAATAAACAGGGATTTTCTAAACCTTTCAGGAAGCCTTTGACAGTTGGACTTGGTGATCCTAGAGGTCTTTTCAAACTGTGACAATTTTGTGAAAGTATTTTATTACTATCTGATCTGGATGTTCTATTTGACACCCTGGAAAAGTTCAGCACTGAAGACTCAATCTTATTCTTATGAAGTCAGCCACAATTCCTGCTTATGTATCAAGTATTAGAGCTGAGACTTGTATATCTGAGTATGTATTTTTCAAAACTGTTGATGGCAGTTCATAAACTCAGACGAGTAGCTAATGTCCGTGTATTCTCAGCCAAATCTTCACTTGGATTCAGGCAATCCACCTCATATGGGATGATTTTGGCTGGACTGAAATTCCACATCCTCTTACAGACCAAACTGCTAAACTACCGGAAATTTTTTCGTTGGATTTTTGTTCCTGAAAAAATGCTACATACTATTCTCATCAAAATACCAAACTGAAATCTATCAGAAATGTCTTCTTGGTCTTAGCAATAAGAAAAATGGAAGGATCCATGCATATCTGGGTGCTGTGGAGATTCCTAACACAGTAACATAACACACTCAAATTCAGTAGGTTATTCCAGAATAAAGATAATATAATTAATTAATATGTAAAATATGTTAATAAGTATTAATATACAATATATTAATACATTATATTATATAATTAATCTATAATTATTCAGTGATGTTAATCTATAATCAATAGATCAGGCTGCATAGAGAGACAATGCTGTCTCTATCCTTGAAGGTATTAAAAACCAGACTGGACACAGCCCTGAGCAGCCTACTGTAGATGACCCTGCTTTGAGCAAGCGCCTGAACTAGATGCTCTCCAAAGATATCATCTCATTTCAGTGATTCTCTAATTAATACATAACTGAAGAAGACCTTCTCATTCTTTCAGAACTCCTAATAGTTGTCTCAGACTGGAAAGTTCTGTGTGAATAAAATAGATGCAACCTAATGTTGAGTCCAACATTAGGACTCTTCTTCTGAAGAGTGATTTACAGAAGCTGAAAAGCAGTCACTGTGCAAATTGGAGTGATTATCATTTAACTGTATTTTCCATATGCAAATGAGGTGCTCAGAATTTAGGCCTGTATGAGACTAGTCTTCCAAAACACTCTGATACTGTACTGAGTAGGATTATGCATTTGAGTTAGCCTAACTCGTAACAAAAGCCAAAGCCAGTTCAAGGATATCTTCCTAAATTCCAAAAAAGTTGTGGATCTGCATTTATTCTAACCTAAACTGGCCAGAAACAATCCAGGTTAAAGAGAGATATGAATTGAGTGATACATAAATATTCCTAATAAGTATGTAAATGAATGGAATTGGGAAGGCGTTAAAGAAAAATATCAAATCAGATTGCTGGGAACAGGCATCAAGGTCTACAGGCATCAAGTTGAATATGATAGAAGGGTATTTTCTTTGTATCAGCCTCATTTGTAGATAGTTACGTCATCAGTAATTTTTGTTTTATCCCATTACTTATGTACCACATTTCTTTGAGTACTCCAGGATCTGTTTCTCATTATATTATTATCTTTTGCCTCCTTACACTTGGGAGTTTAGATTAATGTGATCATAACTTTCTTTGTATGTATTTACAATACCACAGAAATTATTTATAGGTAGAACAATCACAAAGGCAGCAATTTGTGTGAGTTGAAAGTTCAAAGGAGCCTCAGAATAGGAACATGATGCCACAGCCCTTTTCTAGGAGTACGTGGAAGTGTTGTCAATTAGGCCTAACAACGGAATATTTGTAACTAACAGTAGGGAAAAATAAAAAAAAATTACATTAGCTACACATTGTACACAAAAAGAGAAACCCCACAGCTCCTCCCTGAACTGCTAATCTGAAGAGGTTCCATGTTTTGTGTGGAGCTACAGAAATGCAGTTTTTTCCTGGCACAATGCAAGGATATGTGTGTTTTATACTCTTCTGGAAAGATTTCTGTATGTTCATGGACACTTAGTTCTGCTTCAGTGCAAGTCAGCAAGCTGTCTCAGCAGTCTGTATTTCAGTCTAGCCTCAAAGTGGAACCAGGCTACAGCTTCCCCAACACTCTTGCTGTTTAAATTTTTTACACGTTAGCGTTTTCTGCCTATGTACAGCTTGTTCTACATCTCAGTGAAACTTACGTATAGCAGAGAGAAAGTAATCTGGGCACACTTCAACTTAGACAGAATAAGACAGGACAAAAAATTACAGCTTTATCGATATCAGTATGGTCTCAAGTTGCAGAATCTTCCTTGCCCTTTTTGGAACTGCCTATTCTATCAACAGTGAACAGGAGCAGATCAACTTGCCATCACAGATGCCTGGTTTGCTTCCTCATTCATTCACAATGCAGTTGCATCCAGCTTTTAACCGGTCATTTACTGTGTCTTTGAGGTATAATATTTTTCTTAATCTAAACTTCCAAATCAGAGTTGCAGGGTCACACAAATTTTTTTTTCTGCTGTCACTGTCACCTCAGTGACATTCGACCCTAAACACCTCCATAAAAGAGCATCAGTGTCTATGCTAGCTGCCAGCTTGAAACAGAACAGCCTCACTCCTGAGCCTTCACCTTTTGCTTAGTTTACAAGGCTTATTTATTGCAAAGACATTAAGATTCAGTGAGCTTGTGATAAGTAAACCAAATGTTACAAAAAACTTGCTTCAGCATATAAATAAATAGCTCTCAAAAAGAGGAGGACATGCCATGTCTTTTGGTCTGAATAAAAAAGAGTTTTGGTACAAGCACCTCTCTGAAGTGGGGAGAGAGGAGTGATGATGGATGTTCATCACATCCCTGAAGAGCAAAGGCACGTGCAGAATGTGGTGTTGCCCCCATTGCTGTGGTTTACAAGCTGTCCTTTTGGAGCACTCCTTTAGGAGCTAAAGGCAATGGTTGGTAGTTTCTGTGCTGAAAGAGTTTGTATTTACAAACTTACCCATGAAAATTCTTGCTGTGAGCTCATCACTGGCAGCTATCTTCATACCCATATCACCTATCCTTATTGCAAAGTTATCAAATCACACAGAGTTGTTTTGGAACTAGATTTGTTGAAGACAGTTATATTGAGCTGCCTGAGCTTCCCTTTCCCCTGTATCCCATCGTGTTTCCCATGCCCTGGACAGCAGCCTCCCTCAGGCAAAAGCTGTGGTAGTGCTGATTCTGCTTGATGGGTACTGAGAACCTTTGGACCCGGGGGTGGAGAACCTCTTGGGCAGCCCTGGGGGCAGTCTGGCAAGGGATTACTTGTTTTTTCCACTGCCTCCATCCCTGCCTTGTCTCTCAGTGCTCCTTTGAGGTTGTGCTTTTTATCACAAGCCTTCAAGGGATATATGAGACTAGGTGCAGTATTACACATGCCTCTGTTCCTTCCAGATATAAGCTTCTGTAGTTGCATAACATAGCTCAGCCAGGAGTGAATTCACTGACTTGAGACAGTGCTGTCATAGAGATCTTTGTCCCCCTTCATTTGTTTAGAGTGCCACCAAAGAAACTGAAACTTTCAGGAGAGAAGTTTGCATGACAGTGTATAATTTTTATGTCTGCTAAAAAAATCTGACATTTTGTGTGACATGGTAAGGTTACTCTTAGGCCTTTTCTGAATTTGCACATAAAATTCATGCGTGTGTTCTCTTAATTCCCAACAACTGTAATGTTTAAAAATTTATTTCATGCCTCTTCTTCATGCAATTTTAACCATTTTTTCTTTTTTTCTTTTCCTTACTCCTTTTTTTTCTTTTTTCTTTTTTTCTTTTTTCTTTTTTCTTTCTTTCTCTTTCTTTCTTTCTTTCTTTCCTTTCTTTCCTTTCTTTCTTTCTTCTTTCTTTCTTTCTTTCTTTCTTTCTTTCTTTCTTTCTTTCTTTCTTTCTTTCTTTCTTTCTTTCTTTCTTTCTTTCTTTCTTTCTTTCTTTCTTTCTTTCTTTCTTTCTTTCTTTCTTTCTTTCTTTCTTTCTTTCTTTCTTTCTTTCTTTCTTTCTTTCTTTCTTTCTTTCTTTCTTTCTTTCTTTCTTTCTTTCTTTCTTTCTTTCTTTCTTTCTTTTCTTTCTTTCTTTCTTTCTTTCTTTCTTCTTTCTTTCTTTCTTTCTTTCTTTCTTTCTTTCTTTCTTTCTTTCTTTCTTTCTTTCTTTCTTTCTTTCTTTCTTTCTTTCTTTCTTTCTTTCTTTCTTTCTTTCTTTCTTTCTTTCTTTCTTTCTTTCTTTCTTTCTTTCCTTCCTTCCTTCCTTCCTTCCTTCCTTCCTTCCTTCTTTCCTTCTTTCCTTCTTTCCTTCTTTCCTTCTTTCTTTACACTTTCTTTACACTTTCTGGTTCTGTTGACTAAAGGAGTACATTCCTTTCAGCTCAGCAAAGTGCATTTTCAACCTGCTGTTATTAAACAGCTAAAGCTGATGCATCACGGGGAATCTGCTGTCCCAGTCCCTGTCACTATTCTCTTATTCCACAGCTACAAAGAACATGTTGTTACATAACTAACATAATTTTTAGTGTCAAAGCAGGCAGGGAGTGAAATGGAAACGGAGAACTGGGTTATTTTAGTTACGAGAGAAAAGCAATATATGAGATTATTCAGATCCACTTTATTTACAAATAGCAAAGTTCCATGTTTTGAAGAGCTCTGGAGAAAAGTTGGTTTTGGCAGAAAAATTCTCACCTAGTCCCATCGGGTAATAGGAAATGTCTGCTCAAACTCTCATGCAGACTGGGTTCATGTGCAGATTACAATCTTTATCTGAAAATTCTATAGTAGGACTTCTGGCTATTTCTTTTAAACACAGGTGCTTCAAGTGGTTCTGCTATATTTGCATGCCACACCTAAATTGAAATGGCCTGATTTGCAGAGGTGTGATCACTTCTAGTCCCTACTCAAATCAATGGGAACTGATGAGTGCTCAGTTCTTTTGAAAACCAGGCCATTTATATATAGGTGCCTAAATATGGCACCCAATTTTGAAAACCTTGGCTTTAAGATCATATACCATCTTCCCCCTTTTGATATCTGGGTCCCAGTTGCAAGAAAGGGTAAGAAGGGTAATGAAGAAACAATTCTGATGAACAGATATTTGCCAGAGCACCTAGGAATATTTCTGTGTAGTTAGCACCTTGTGACTATAAGAATACTCTAAAAAATCACTAAAAGCAAGCTTACACTGGCATAAAATTCCCTCTCCTGTATTTCCTTTGCTTTGTGTGGAGAAATAAAAGAAAGGGAATTACTACTTCCTTCTATGCATCACAGTCTGCTAATTACATTTATAACAAAATAAAATTCAAATGGAAAATACAGAAACACCAAAAAAAACGGACTCCAGAAAATCCCTCTTAAAGATTTTTTTCTTCTCATTTCTGTCAGAAAAATAGATGCTGGAATGCATTTGTGTAAATTTACTTGCAGACTCTCCTCCTTTCCACAATATGGAAACAACATTCCTTTAAAAATAGTTTTCCACCAATTTTGACAGAATGTTTGTAGCATTTTTACATTTTTTCTCAATATGCTGCAAAACAGGAAGGAGTTATGAACTGTTATCACAATAAAAGTTCTGTCAGTCAATATGTTTAGGGGCTTTGGTAAAGCTGAACAGCATCCTGAGGAATTAATTTCAGCTCTGCCATTAGCATTCTCCTGAGGAAAGCATTCAGAGCCTTCAGGACAGATTTTACCCACAGTTACACAACTGTGTGAAACCACATATAGATGTTTCAAGAACTTGAATATCAGCTGAAGCAATAGAAATAATTATTTTTCATGTCAGGACTGCAAGATTTCAAAGACAAACTGGTTGGTGTTTGTCACAGATTTATGAGCCCCCAGGTTCTGCACTTCCAAGCTTTTCAGGGAAGACACAAGAATGAGTGATGTGCATTCTTCAGGTTCTAGAGTGGGAAACAGTGGTATTTATTAGCCTGTTTTCCTGTGGCTTTGTAACATGTTCCTGATTTAATAATGTATAGTCTCTGAAATTCTTTTGGGGTGAGGACTTCTTTATGAATCTGGTAGTATATAATGTTGTTTGAGCTGATTTTGTGGTCTTCCTCTTGGATGTGGAGGAGAGATTTAAACAAAAAAATATTCCATTTTTTTCCCTTAAGAAACACAGCTGACGTGAAACTTGATCATTATATTACCATGCAATTCTAGAGTTGATGTTTTGAGAAAAAATGTTAAAACTGACTGAAATTTAGGGCAAGATGAAGAGTATTCCTTTCAAGGCAGAATTTTTTATTTTTTTCTTTTTTTTTAATGGCAGAAGGCAGATTTTGAGATTGAATTGCATGTCTTTTCTGGGCAGAATCAGTACTATCTATATAAAGATGAGCTGACCTGTAGGTCAGGTTAGTATGGGTTTACTTCTAACAGTGATGTTAGATCATTTAATTAATCTCTCTGGAGGGCACTCAGATCTGAAACAAATTCTTTTCTCAAAGGCCTTTGAAGTAGAATCTAAAAGATGGCTATGAGGATCACCTTAGTTTAAAGTGACAAACTTTTACTTCTGTCTGCTGCTGTGTTATGTTCAGTAATGCATTTTAACAATGGCACCCCTTCTTCTACTGATATACATTTGTGAACATCAATGGCATAACTAGAAATTCTCTCATTTAGAAGAAGTAAAGACATGTTTTAATGTCCTTCAGTATACTTTGGAGCCTGGGAATATGCAGACACTATTTAAGGTATTTTTTATGGTTTACATGTTTTAATGTGTAAAATATGGAATACTTTCTGGAAAAAGACAAGGCAAGATAGATAATTAATGTAAATTATGAATAATGAAACAAAATAAGTTTCATATAACCTGGACTGTATTCAAAGATATCAACATGTCAGAAGACTCTGCTGTTCCCAATACTTGAGTGCTGTTTGTGGCAGGCCATGGGTTGTTACAAATAAACCAAATAGGTATGTAAACTTTGTTGGTTTGAGACACATTACCTTCCCTTCTGCCCCCCTCCCAATTCTTGTTCTAAGCAAATGCTCCTTTGCTTGTAAGAGCAGTAAGTGACCTTGTAATTTCTGTGAAAACACAAGCACAAACAGCCCCTTCTCACTTCTTACAAAATATACCAAGTAGATCCCAGCAAGAGGTGGTCTCACACACTCAGTATGGCTAGTAGCTGCTTCTAGGTCTTTGGGGTTCCCACTTGCTGACACCTGAATAGACAAACCCTGGGGTCCATTGACCCTACAAGGCATGCAGACACACAGGCATGGATGCACAATGGTTCCCTGCAAGAAATGGGCTTAGAAACCGAGTCTTTTCTGTAGCTGGCTATGATTCTCCATCTTCAAGTTATTTTGTGCACAGCATGGTTAGCTGATTGAGGCATATGACCTCACCACCAGCCAAAACCCAGACCAGTCTTTCCAGTAACTAGCCAAAATCCAGACCTCACACTCTCTCCAGTAGCTGTCTCAGAACCTTGGCACCTCCATGAGCCAATTGACACTCTTCAATCTCTATAGCATCCAGCCCAGACTAATGTCCCCAGTGACACTTGTCTCCCTAGCCTCCTATCCTCCTCACCAGCTGTTCCAGCGTGGTGTTTACTATCAGTTACACACTGACACACACCCCCATGTTCTATGCACACATTCTGGCTCCCCAGCCTCTAGCACCATGGGCACACCCTTTGCTCTAACCCAAGCTGCTGGCACTTAGACATACACACATGCATACATTCCTCTAAAGCCTCAAAACATTTGACATACCTTAAAGAAACGAGCAGGTGAGCAGTAGTGAAAGATTTACTCTTTCATAACACTGCTACTGCTTTCTGAAAAACTATTTGGAAGTCCCAACAGCAGTGGTAGAATTTGCACCTTCATTGTGGTGAGGGAAGAGAAGATGCTGGGAAATAGCAAGAGTGAAATAGATTTGTCTGCTTTCTTTGCTTACCCTGGTGTTTGGATGCTGCTTCCTTTATCTCTCCTTACCTTCACAGTTCAGTTTTCCATAAGTACACAAATCCAAATGATATATGTGCCTGCATGTGTCTTCATTGTCATGGTGTCATCTGCAGACTTCCTAAAGATGGTAATGAATGGGATGTCAAGATGAATCTTCTTATCCTCTGCTCTGATGGCTAAGAATTGGAAGCAGGAGGTCGTGTATCCGAGCCAAAAAACGCCGAATAGTCACAAGATAAAAAAAATATTCCAATACTTAATAATAATATAACCATATTCAAAACTGGATTTTTATAAATAATATATAAAAAGAATTATTACAACATTATTTATATGACTGTTCCTGAAAATTGTACTACAGCATTTAATACCTTAATGTCAAGTATGAATAAATTACAAATTTTAGTGAAAAAATATCTTTCATGCATGAAAATATGATAGCAATGTAACCATTTTTGTGCTTTAACATGAGCTGATTTTGAGTTCAGAATCATAAGACATCATAAAAAGTGTAATTTTCTCATGTTGGAGGGGATGTATAAGGAGGAATAACAGAAAATATCAGCAGTGATTGTTCAAGTGAGAATAATGGTGTGTGTGATCTTGAGTGCCATATAAGTATTAGTAAAATTTAGTATATTTTACTATTAAAAATATATTTAACTTTCATTTTCCTGACAGTCTTAATTTCTGTAGATTGGAATGCATATTACCCTATCCTAGAAATGTGGGAATGTAGAAATATACACCTTTATCCTGTAACTGCAACTTCTGCAGTAGAAAATTGGTGTAAGAATCAAAAAAGGAATGGTACATGCATAGGAATGTCTTACCCCAACCTTAGCTCAAATCAGTTTTCTCTGCTGAGTTAGATGAATATTGATTTGCTTAAAAATTCATCGGCTGTTTTATAGCAGTACAGTTAGAAAAGGTAAGAAATAGATCCAAATGTAATTTTGTGCAAATCCCTGCCGGAAAAGCATATTCAAGTGTCTCACAGCCGTAGTACATTGTGTGGGAAGAACCAGACATGCATGTACACTGCATTGTAAGCTCTGCTGTGTTTCAGGGCATGTTTGTAAGGCTGCACCCTATAGCTGGAGCATACATTGTGAGTGCAAGTTGCCTAGCATTTCGTGTAGGTGCCTCTGCTGCCTCCCCCAGTTTGCTCTTCTCTCCTTTTCTTGGTTTGTTTGCTTAGAGGAGAGCAGTGAAGAACACTGCTGCCTGCATGATGTGGTTGGAGGCATTCTCTTCTATCACTTACCTCCTTGCATAAGAAAAGTCCAGAAAAGTCTCCATTCTATTGTTTGTTCTGTCAAAGGGTAAACCTTCTAGATCAGGAGCTTATTCTGAATTATGTATCACAGTGGAGTTCTGTGATAATACAGATTATAATATCATCCTGATTCAGTGAAACAGGCTGCTGGTATCTTGTTTTCCATATTACCAAAGACACAGTCAGGAGTGAATAAAGTATGTGATGAGCACTGTAGTAAGGCAATTCAGAATCTTACTTGGTCTGTGCAAAATTGTGTGTTCCCAAGTGTAAACTAAAACTCTGTTTGAAAGATTTATACTGGGGTTACAGTTGAGAAATATTCTTTCTTTTAAGCTATGTGTTTTGCAGTTGGATTTTGAATTGCTTGGAGTCTACTAATCGGCTTTGCTGGTAGACTTGCTGAGAAAGCATAGCAGTTGTCCAGACAAAGCACAAGAAAGAAATGTATGGATTAGATTTCTGAATTATTTTTGGACACAGGCAGTATGACTCTGTGAGGAACATTTTGTAAGCATTGAGAGGCCAATTTAACTGTAGCAATAACGAGCTAAGAACCAAAAGAAGGTAATTATTTGTCCTTTCCCATTTATTCTGAAATTTGTATATTGTTAATTTTCTTAGACTGAAACAGGAGGAGCATACAGTACCATCTTCCACCATTTATTATCAGGGGTTGATATATGAACATCGTTGTTCTCTATTTTCATGCTAGCAGGTGTCACAGTGGGTAGGACTGGTTAGGTCAGTGTCTGTGTGTTCACTTCAATGCGTACAACACCATTCCATTAAAAACCTCAGGGTGACCTACAAGTCCAAATTCAAGTGTCAAAGCTGCCTGAGATACTTTATGTGTAGTTGATGCCAAAGCATTTGCCATCGCTTTGAATTTGAAACAAAGTTGCAGTTCAGGGTGAATTTTGGGTATGTCAGGGGCTTTTCCACTGGAGTGTGAAGGTGAAGCGCTGGTGTGCTCTCCTGTTTCCTCTCTGGGATGGTGTGAACAATTGGTGGGAAGAGAGAAGCTGGCATCTTGTGCATGGGATTATGGGAAAGGAGGGTACTCCTTGTGGCTTGCCAAGAGTGTACAAAATCCTTATTCTGGGTTGTGGCTTGCCAGGAGCAGCCTGGATCTTTATATGCAGATGCAGAAAAGCAATATTTGGCTGAAATCTGATGCTTGAGTTGTTTGGGGTTTTTTTGGCCATTAGCCACAAATCAAACAAGTATATTGGCTAATGCTCAGGTGGGACAACTTGCTCACTAATTCGTCATGTGCTCTCAAGGAAGAAAAGCTGTTCATTTCTCTCCTCTGATGCTTCCTTTCCCAATCAGTGAGTGTAGTGATATTGCTACATGCCACTGCCTACTGCCATCAGACCTTCAAAATCTTGTTTGGAGGAGCTTATCTTGAGTCCTCACATGCTATACCCCATCCTGTCGTACTGGACCAATGGTCTTAGTAGGCTCTGCACGGTTGTTATTTTGTCTATTGCATTTGTTGTTTTGTCCATACTGATTTCCAAGATTCACATGCTAATTTTTGCATTGCCTTCTATTGGTTCTCTGTTTGGTTTGAGTGCGGATACCCTTTAGAGAAATATGGCTGCAGACAAAGAAAAGTCTGTGAAGTTTATAACTGTTGGGGTTGGTATTTTTCAGTTTTCAGTTTTTGGTTTGTTTTTTTTTTCAGAAGGAGAAATTCCAGTTTGGATTTCTAATGTGGCCACATGGTCTCAGGGTACAGGCACTGAAGAAACAAACATACAAATGTATAAATATGGGCTCCCAAACAGATTGGGAATAGGGTGGAGATAAACCGGCCTGGATTGTCCTTCACTTGTAAAAATTTCACTTTGAGTAGATGAAATCATTAATTTGTAAGAGGAAAAAGCCAGCAATCTCTAAACATTTTTTTATTATTATTATTTTTTTAACACCATGAAAGCCAATAAGAAGTATATCAAGGAAAGGTACTTATTTGCTGTGTATATTTAGGCCTTTCTCTAATAGAGAGTGGTCAGTTCAACAAACTCTTAGTTGCTGAAAATAATTTCAAAAGTAGTTTTTCCTTTATCACTTAGAACAGCTTTAATTGCCTATAGCTGTTCTCTTTCCATGCAGGGGAAAAGTCACCTAAAAAAGTACAGCAGCATGTGTCTCCAAATAGATGATTAAACCTTTCCACTAGAAAGCCAAATCAGATCAAAAAGAAATGCAGGTATGGAAACACCATTACTTAGGTGAATTGTAAGAGAGGATGCTGATACAAGGGTGTAATAGCATTTACAGGATCTAGATGCAGAAGTTCCAGCTTTAGAGAAGAGAAATAATGTAATTGAATAGGTTCTCAAGTGTGATAGGTGATATAAATCACAGTTCTCCACTAGAATGCAAGAGAAGTAAAACCAGAATGGATCTAGTTTTTGACAGGTGACAAGATAACATTCCAGTAATTCCAACCTAACTATACAAAATTAAAATGGTGTACAGAACTCTGGTTTGTTGTTTTTGGGCTTTTTCCCATTGAGTCAATGGAACTGCTACCATGCTTAAAATAAAGTTCTTGATAAGTGCTTTCCTGGATTGGTACCAGGGAACAAGCCAGAATTTTTTTGCAGGATTGATCTCCTATATAGTCTGAGATTTTTTTTTTTTTTTTTCCTCTTCTTCTTTTTAGCACTGTCATCATGAATAGAATTTCCTTGTATTAATAGTGCTATGTCATCTAAATGCTTAATAATAGAATATGAAGATTCCACAGTCCATATTTTCATTGTCATTAATACTTCAAAGGAACACTTAAATTCTCCCTCTGGTCTCATGTTTCTGGTTCCTGCAGATATCTAAGGGAAATGTTGAACAACTTTGGAAAAATCCATTGTTACACAGTGTTTCTGAACACTGCTTTCTAAATAATCCATATGATTTCTCAGATTTTTCAAACCTTGCGGCCATCCTGGTAACATCTTTGGATTACTTCAGTGTGGAGATGAGTGGCTGTACTCAATAGAGAGGAGGAAATGGTGAAATAAAAACAAACCCTGCTATGTGGAACATGAATTATTTGTTAAATGACTTGCCTGGTTTTCTTACTGTTTGCACAGAAGAGACTCTGCCACTTCTGCCCTTAGGTAGTTTGTTTGGGATGTTTCAGGTTATATCGAGTAAAATGAATGCTTACTACAACATTATGATTCAATATGACTGAAAAATCAGATAGCCTGGGAGTCAATGATAAAAATGCATAATATTAAAAGCAACTTTTCTTTCTCTGGAGGTATTTGTGAAAGTAATGTCAGGGTGTTTCACAGGGGAGGTGGCAGGTTGGACTGAGAGCATCTCTGCCCTGTTTCATGTCTGACAGAAGAGGCAGGGTCAATAGGGACCAAAAACTGCTCACTATCCAGTGATGCCAACAAGCAAGGGGTAAAACAGAACAAATGGGGAAAAAAATGTCAGAAATTAAAAACTGAAGTGAGTAAATACATAGTGTGACTGACTTCCCCTTCAGCTTCACACCCCTGCCAAGGAATCCTCTCACCTAGTTCATCTTTCTTTGGACTGGAGGAAATTAAGTGCAAACTCAAATGTGTGAAATGGAGTTTCACACATACAATACAGACAATTAACTAGTTTTCCACTTTTTTGTCAAAGTGGTTGCTTTGAGGCAGGAGAAGAAGGTCTTTTCTTTTGTTTTGTTTTATTTTTCTGGATTATATATTTATTTCTAATATACATATAATGTATTTCATAATTTTCAGTAAGAGCCTATTACTGACTGAAACAGGGTAAAACTTAATTTCATGGTGTTTCTGGAACTAGCATATGCTCTACTGCATGCACCTCCTTTAGCACATGTATTTATTCCTAGGAATGTGGTAATGAGTAAACCTAATTAAAAATATTTAAGATCTCAAAAATTCATATTCATAAGCTTATGAATACCCCTAGGTGGCACTGCATGCTTTTTTTGTTTAGAAACAATAAAATAATTTATATGTAAATAAAAGAAAAATCGTAAGAGCTTAAAAACCATGATAATCTATAAAATATCCATTTTTAAAATAGATTATGTATTTTCTGTAACTAAGTTGGCTAACATTTTGTTTTTATGACTCACATAATAAAACCTTTCTTATGTGAGGATTGCCTAATATATTACAGTTCATTTAAAATTCTATTGTGAAAAGTATGTACAAGAACTTGAACAGAGATTTTTCTTCAAAAAAGTATAAACCACTCACTAAAATATGTTTTTGCTTTTTTATGTATATTTTAAAACTTTATTGGTAAAGACATGCCAACACTGAGAAAAGGGACAAATAGGAGTGGCCTGGGACTGAGTAGCTGACCCATTTTAGAAGATACAGGCTCTTACATTTAAATTCAGATATTAGGAAAACATTATCAAGAAATACTGTTTTTCCCACATCAGATGACAGCAGTGTGTCTCAAGATACTAATAGACTCAGTATTACTGAGCTACACTCAGTAGCATTTGGAGAAATACAAACTTTTTAAAGGTACATAGCATGAGTTAACATGTAACTCATGATTAGTCTTCACATTATTAAAATCAATAGGAAACTGGCAAATTGTTAAACTGATAATATGAAATAATATTTTTTATTATTATTTGCTTTTGTATTTCTTTACTTCTGTATTTAGGCTTTTCTAATAGAAATTAGCACATTATGTGTGGATTAATTCTTTCTGAAGACCAGTTAGAGTGACATTTCGTTCTTTTTCATGTGTTGACTGCTTTTAGCGAGCAACTATCCTAAAACAGAAAATCTGAGTAAGACTGCCCAATGGTTTTGTGTGGAGATATCTGATCTCTGTAAGCCTGTGTCCACTTTTCATGCAGTGCAGGGACTAGGCAGTGCAACACTGGAGTATTGCTTTGTCAGTACCCAGGCTGGCTCATGGCTTATATCCCACTGCATAGGGCCAGGTGTCAAAATAGTCTGTCAAGGGAAGAGAGGAGTTTCCTCAGCTGTTTCCTACCCTCTCCAGTCCCCATCACCAGGGGAGAATACTCTTGTGTGTTGGTGCAGCCCTCTTTCAAATTTCTTACTGTGAGGAACAAAGATCTTGCAGGCCCTTAAGAGAGCAGAGAGCAATAAACCCAACAACTGCAAAATGACTTAAAAAAATCCTCAGTAAGGGTTATTTGAGTGCTAAAACTAGAATGTGAGTCTTCCCAGGTGTCTTTTTAATTCAGTGGAACAGAGAGAATCTTCCAGAGGGCAGTTTCTATCCTGCATGTTTCCTGTTCTAGCAACAATGGAGGATTTTTCCATTTAGAGTCCCCAGCTGGTGAATTTAGTGGGAAAGGCAGGAGGCTTTGATGGGTTTGTATGAGTGGTACAAAAGGAGAAAGAATTGAGAGAAGTCTACTCTCATTTTCTATTAGCTTTTTGTAAAGAGGTGTTCCCCATATAAATCACCATTATTGCTGTGATCCAACTGGTAAGTGTTTATAGCAGGTATAGGCCTGTATTTGCAGTGTGATCACAAGTATCAGCTGTATTGATCAGCTGCAAGTTGTAAAGTGTGGCGGCTGGGCTGCTAGAGATATCGAAGAGGCAATCTCTGTGGCAGCATTTCTTAGTAGTCCTTAGTAGAGGTGATATGTGGACTGTTGATGAATTGGGAATTTGGCTTCAATCTTACTGGCTTGGGGATGATCGTTTCTGTGAGATCTGGTTTGGAAGAACTGAAGTAAACAAAGCTGAAAAATGCAAAAAAAAATTAAGTGTCCTAAAATGGTTAATATTAGTCACAAGGCACTTTTACAACTAATGCCATGCTTCCAAACAGTACATGTGGGGCCTTTGTCACACCAAATGCAATAATGGTAAAATTGAGTCTGAAAGCTGAACTGATTGGGGAAAAACGTGGAAAAAAAAGGCACTCAGAGCCTAGTGGATTAACATGAAATAGGCTAAGTGTTGGAGAAAAACAAAATGTTCAGACAACCCAGGTGTTCATTTTATGCATTAAACTGCATAGTATTTTTTCCTGAATCCTTAATTAGCCAGGTCTAGATAGTGTGAGATGCTTAGCATGGCAGTTTTTGTAGCTTTTTATAAGTGAAATAAGAAATAATAATAATGAGGCTAGCAAGAAAATTTTGTAATGCTGTTGTACATTTTCTCTATGCTATTTCTGTACACAAATTTAACAGACAATGATGACCCTTTCGTCTCAGTTTCCTCTTAATTAGTATTTAAGTCCACATGTAAATCAGTATCAGGGTGGCTTCTATAAGGGGATCAGATGAAGATAGAAGAGTAGTAAATACCTATGTGACAATAGTTTTCAGTTGGCTATGTAAGACCCAGTCTTCATGAAAATCCTGTATAAATTGCAAAAGATGCAATATCTACTAATTTATCTCTAGCTTGATTTTCAGAAAAAACATATTCACCAGCATGGCCAGTTTTACTGATTCAGATAAAAGACATGCAAGAATATGTAACACAGGGTGGTAAAATGTTGCTGTTTGCTGATAACAGAGACATGAATGTTCTCAGTGCTGGGATTACAGACATACAAATAAAACTTGAACTTTCATTCATTTTGATGCAGAAAATATATAAGGAAATGTTAATGGATCTTTTTGCTATTTTGGGCATAAAACTGAAATGTGCAGCGTCTGACAAAGTAGGGAATAATACTTCAAATGAACTAAAATCCATATGAATGACAGCACTTATTCTTCTACTATTTTTACCATGCGGTTGTCTCTCCCTCTTGGCTATCTGCTGGATTCATGCCTCCCAAATACTTTTGCTCTTACAGCTGGACGTACTAACTGCTGTTCAATTTAATTCAACCATGAGACAGCGGGGAAAAAATCAAGTGATGTGCTGGATCTACTAAAGGCAATACCAAATGCCTCCTGGGAGACAAGGATTTGCCTGAGATTCCTGAGAGTATATGCATCCTCCAAAGTATCTCTGTACTTCTTAATGAAGGGCTTTTTGAAAGTGAGGAAGAAATGGAGTAGGTGGAAAATAATTGTTAAGAATGGCACTGGTTGGTGCTCTGTTTATACACACAAATAGTGAAACACTGTCAAGGACAGTGTGCCTAAGGTAGAGGATGGGGTCATGATTCCTTCAAAGCTTCAAACAAGTATTAAAAGCCCAGTGCTATTTCTGCATACGTCACTGTCATATAAATGCATATGTACACACTCACACAAACACATTTCACATGTATCTTATTACTTTATATCCAGCTTCAGAAAATGGATTGTACAGTTTTCCCATTTTAACAGCTGTACTTGAATGAAAAGATCTAATGGCACTAATGGAATAACATTCTGCTTGTAGCTGACAGGGAAATACTGAGAGAGTATATAATTGTTTTATAATTGTGCTCCTTCAGAAGGAGTAGTCACTGGAGTGCAAAGGGAAGACAACTCAATTGAGAGAAAACCTAAAAAGTTGGAAAGAAAAATACTCAAGAGACCTGACTGTGATTTAGTCTGCTGTTACAAAATCTTTCCATCTTTTGAAAATAGTGATGTACTGCATTAGTTTTTTCATTTTGAGTCTCAGAATTGTTATTCACTTAATTGTTACCATGCTGGAAGAACCCCTTCCTTCTTGAAAAAAAAATAATTGTAATTAATTATATAAGCTTTTTTAAAATATAAATAGTATGTGTCACTGTTCTTCTGCTCATGTAAAGACGCTGAGCACTCTATCATCTCAGGAGAGCAAAGGAGATGAGTAATATATAGGGGAAATTATATATGAGAAATATGTGAACTTCCTATGCTGGGTGCAAAAGATGGGGTGTAGCAGCCCCAGAGGAGTCCTCTATCTGCTGTGCAGTAACAGCACTGAATCTTGGAGCAAGCTGTGGTGCCCGAGTCTCCTGATGCTCAACAATAAGCCGTTCTGCACTTAGTATTGTAAAGACACGTGAGCGAGCAGAAAAAGTGGAGGTCTTGGGCAGAGCACCATCTGAATATTTAAAGAGGCATATAAAAAAGTAAAACAACCTCTTTATTTATATTTAATGTGTTTATTTCAGAAATAGAACTCAGACAGTAGCCAGTCAAACCATAGAGGATTTCCCAGAATGATTGTGATTGCAGTGTTTTGGGTTTTTTCCCTTTCTTCTACTTAATGATGAAAATTATGACATTTTGATCACTTGAAAATGCGGATGACCCAGGAATGATTACTATGTGTTCTGAGCATCAGACAGGGAAGAGAAAACTGTATTTGGCAGGTTGATATATAAAAAATGGCAGCTATTTATTGCTGCTTTGGGGGCTGGGAATATTGGAGAAAGTTCCTGGCAGATGAACTAGCCAAGTGACAGGGTTACTTGGGCAGGTGATAAATTGTCCAGACTAATTTGAAAATTGTTCTTCAGGGAGTATTGCCTGGTAGAAATTGAGTAAGTGCTACTCTACGTTCAGCAGTCTTACAGGAAACTCCCTGCAGTCTGTTTCAATCACTTATAGAATGTCTCTGCAGGGCAAGAATTGGGTAGGAAAATAATTTTAACACTTCTGTGAAACCACTGCTTCTCTTTCCTTCTTTTCTGCTGTATTCTGTGCCCCATTTCTTGAGTGATGCCACAAAAGAACACCCACAGGCACCCAGTTATTCAGCTGGGAAAGTATTCTGAGGCAAAACAGTATCTGGCTTGCAGGATGGGGTTGCCTGGTAGCTCCTCATATTTCATTTTCACTTCTTCATTAGGAAAAATTAGAGGTTCTGGCACAAGTGCTTCAAGAAACCCTGGCTCAACTTATGTGCACTATCATAGCACATGGGCAAACCTAGTGAACTGGAAAAAAATTACAAAATGAAATGTCCTGGCATTATTACATCATCAGACAACACCACAAGAGGCAAATGTAGAACAGTAAAGACTGCAGCCCTCATGCTGGTGTGCTGGTGTTCCTCACAGAACTCACCGCCTTTGTTGCTCAGGAACACACTTCAGTGCTGCTGGTTTTTCCATCCCTGTTAACCACATGTGAGACACCTCCACTCAGTGTTCCTGAGGGTGTCGCCTGCTCAGTGTGCAAACTTACTGAGTCAGTTTCCATGCATGCTCAGCTGGTTTTGCCATGTAGTGGTTACAGCTTCCCTATGTCCCTCTCCTTCCAGTCTTTGAGTTTTTTTTATTGTTCTCTCCTGGGCTACTGGCTTGGCTGTGTGCAGAAGAGGCCTTTTGGAACACTCGATACACCTAGCACAAAGCTAGTGCTTCCGAACTCGGTGATAAAAATAACTCCGTCACTCTGCAATTGCGTAAATACTGTTCTTGCTATTCAGTCCACTGTCCCAGAGATGCAAACTGCAGCTCTGAGAGAACACAGGATATAAATTTCCAGAATTTATTCCTGTAGTACAGGATTTCTGTAATTTAAGACTAAGTTATTAAAAGTAGGATGATTGAAATATCACTACAAACTTGCCAGCTCTTTGAATTTTATTGTAGACCCTGCAATATAGTATTTCTTTCTATGTCCCAGTTCCTGGAGTTTTTTCAACATCTTAGATTTACCACAGTTTTCAATTTTTAAAGCTCTTCTTAGTCTTCCATCAATTTCTGAGGATGTTTGACAAGCATGCAAGTATAAACAACCTAAAGCATATTTATAAATTGATCTCAAATTTGTGAGGTCACCTAAATCACAATTATATTGGCTTGGAGTTGGCTATACTGCCACAATGTGGTAGTTGAAATCCTAACCCTTCAACATCAGCCATTCAATACAATCATTCTGAAAAAGAACGGACAGAATTACTTGCACTAACATAGGGAAGCTTTTCTGGGTGTTTGTTGGATGTAATGTTCTTTTTCTCTCTAGGAAAATACGAAATCAAAACAAAACAACCCCAAACAAACAAACAAACAAACAAAACCCCCCAAAAAAACCCAATAAAAAACCCCTCAAAAAACCAAACCATAACAAAAGAAGATATGACAGAGGGATGGGATAAAGAAAAACCTGAATATTTGGAATGGGTGGTCTGAAAATGTATTGCAGGTGTGCTCTGGAAAACAATAAGATAAAACACAGGAACAAGAGGGAAATTCTGGTCTACTTACTGGAAGTAAATTTTTTTCCTCCAGAGAGTCTGCCTTTCAAAATTCAAGTTAGTCAAAATCTCAGCACCAGTTTGGAATTGCCTATAATCCAAACAGAAAAGTAAGGTTATTATTTTCTTAAAAAAAATAACTTCTTCAAGACAAATTTAAAAATATATCTTAAAAAAAATACTGCATTGGCATCTTTCTTTTGTTTTAAATGTGAGTTATATATAGAAATCAGAAAATGAAAACATCAGACAATCAGAGCTATGTAAAATAAGGGATAGGCAGAAACAGGCTGGTAGAGAAGGAAAGCAGTGGGTTGCAGCCTATGTTGTAGAGGAGTACAGGCAAACAGCAGCAAGCAAAATCTCCATCTTTTAACACCAATTTAAAGGTAATAGAAGATAAAGCTATCAAATATGTCAAAAGAAATGTCCTAAAGTTTTTCTTCTGTTCTAGGATTTTGAGGTATTCCCTCTAGTTGCCCAGGCATCAGTTCAAGGCATATTCCAGAACAGTATTTTTTCACAGTCATACAAACAGCACACATACAGCCAACTTCTGTCAGCCTCAGTATTTTCCTCAATTTTTTTTTTTTTATTACTTTTTTTTAAGGTAGTCAAGTTTTAACTTCCCAACTCTGTAAATACAAAATTATATCAGATACTTTCTGATAGGTGGAGAAGCACCAGAGGATCAGATGTTGCAAGTTTCTCTTGATGTTTTAAATTTACACTAGATCTATATGTCATGACAGGCTGCAAATGCTTCAAGAAGCTTCTCTTGTTTCAGCCAGAACCAGCCTTGGGAAGAAAATTAAAATGTATGAATAAAAGGAAAAGACAGTTTTGGCTTACATCATCCTAAATTGACAAAAGTATCACATTGAGTATTAAGGGGATTGCTCATTAGTGTTATTAAATCACCAGTTCTTTTTTTATCTTATGCCTACCCTCCGAAGTTACACTGCTACATATCTGAGCTCCAAACACATTGTCCTAATTCTAATATGATCTAATAGCAAACAACTGAAATAATGAGGCATATTTCTCCCAGGGAATTTAAGTTGGTGTCTTACTAGAGCTGTTGAGGCTAATCTTCCAAGCATGGAAATAATGGGTAAGGTATTGAAAATGAAAGCCATTTTGTTAAATTTCATGTGTAATGAAAGTTCTGAAACCAAATTGATTCACAATTTATTTTAATAGCATATGACACCCTCATTTTAAAAGGCCCCCAAATGTTCTGTGAGGCACAATTGTTTCATTTTTATGTTTATATATTTATCTTGTTAAGATAAAACACAAGCTGTGAATAAAATATGTAAAATTTCACACTGTATTGGAATCCAAATTTGAGGTTTTACGGTAATCTAAAAGAAGAGTTTTTAGGCCGGTCCTTAAAAATCCTCCACTAATGGAAGTAAAATTAAGGCAGATGATCAGTGCAGAAGACTGTGTGTCTTCTGGATGATTAAAGCCCAAAACACAGAAAATCCATTTTATCCTTTAAAAATCTTGAAAAGTCACTCATAAATCATAATAATATACATACCTAAGAAATAAAGGAAATGAAATCTGCAAATATTTATGCAAATAAATTAATTAATGTGCTAATGACATATAAATTATTAGATGTCTAAGTCAATGTTTCATAATAATGAAAAATTATTTTAAAATTACATGACTAACTGAACTGCATTATATAATTTTTTTCCTTTGAAATGTAGATGAAATCAACAGTTAAAATCTTACTGTCACTGTCACAGAATCATTCCATTGAATCATATCATAGAACCATAGAATCATCACTTACCTCATAGAATCATATCATAGAACCATGGAATGGTCCTATATCATAGAACCATGGAATGGTTCTATATCATAGAACCATAGAAGGGACTTTAAAGACCATCTGGTTTCAACCCCCTGCATGGGCAGGGGTTACAATGGTAGGTGCACTGTCTTGTTCCTCTGTTTTAAATATGTGCCTCAGGGGAAAAGGCCCTAACCCTAACCCAAACCAGGACATATGTTCAGGGTAGAGTGTGATTATCTCCAAAGTTAATGCTTTAAAAATGGGAATCAAAAGGGTTCAGGGTTTGGGAGACTTGAGTGATCAATAACAATGAAACAATTTTGTCAGACATAGCTTTCATTAAGACTTGAGTACTTCCTAAGGTTCTGCCTAAATTGTCTCAGCATTTTTGATACATTTTATACTAGATTTCTTTATAAATGCATATACAATATATATATATAAATATATTTATAATTTCACATTCACCAAGGATGAAATCTGCTTGTGTGAGTATACTAATACTGGGGAAAATATGCTTCAGAGGCTGATATTAATTTCTAAAAATGCAGTCAGATATTTGGCTTTATTCCTTTCCATATGAAATCTTGTAGACTAAGATTTTTTTTAGGATTCATGTTGCTTGCTCTGCTGCCCTTTTCAGTGCTTTAGGAGCCCGTGTCTTTGGCCCTTCTGTGGGATGACGAGTGATGGTGAATTCATCTGCACATTAATGTGAGAAACAGTTCCCCTCATTCACCCAGTAAGAAAAATTATAAATAAAATTTCAGAGCTTTAGAGACTGGATGTATCTTCAAGAGGCCTTCTTTTTAAGATTTAAACAATTTTAGAAGATAATAAACGAGATGCTCTTTCTAGCTCACCTACATCCCCAGAAGTCTCCAGCTTGAGTTCTTGACACTATCACTTGTGATACTTGGCCCATTCAGAAGCTGGATCTGAAGGTCAGGTGATGCTGATACTTGAAATAGTGCTGAAATGGAAACAGAGCTATACTTCAAGCTGATTAAACTCTACCTCTGCACCCATATACAGTTCAAGTATTTCTTTTTGCCATGTACTCATTCTCAGTTTGGTACTATGGCTTTAGGAGAAGAGCTTTAGTAAATTTTTCACAGGCAGGCTGAGAGTATTCTATGCTTGTGTCTCTGACAGCTGTGAACTCTTGTCTGTTTTTAGCTTGTTTCACTTAATGAAGATAAAAACTTAGTCTAAAAAGGTATGTTCTGTCATCAATATAAGTGATGAATGAAACCTCCACCTCTGTACAAACACAGTGAAAATTGTCCCTGTATCTTTTATTTTAGGATCCTGAGATCTGTCATTCTTGCCTTGTTTTCTTCAACGTAGAACTAAAGTGAATGCTCTCCTCTATTCATGTGTTGAGAGAGGTCACGCTCATTACTCTCACAAAAGCATAATAGAAATACTTTTTTTGGCAGTGAAGTCATACGCTCTGTGTGACTGCCATTATTAGATTGGCATTGGTCGATTTACACTAAAAGTATATATATTGAACAAATTATATATAATAAATAAAATTTTCTTTCTGGTTATATGTGACCTTTCCAAAGCTTCCCTAAATCTCCCTTGAGAAAAGCACTTTTATTAATGCTTTCAGGCTTAACCTGGACATAGTGTACTGTCTCATTTATATGTTGTACTGTTCTTTTTACTTCAGAGAAGATGGCTTTCATTTTTACATGACTTGAGTTGGAATAAGTGGGACTTCTATTATAAAATTTAATGTCAGATTGGCTCCATCTAGAAAATCACAGCTTTAAAGGTCACATAAAATAGGCCATTCTCAGCTCTTCTTTCCACACATGTTTGGTTAAAAATAGTTTGTTCTGTTTATTAAATTACTGGTGTTTTCCCTTCAGGGGCAATTAAAGCAGAAGTAAATCTTTGTGTTTGTTATCAGCTTGAGGTCACAACTAAGACTAGATTATATAGTGCTATATATCTTTCCCCACTATGGAACTATCAATGATGAATTATTTATCATAAAATTAAGCACACACGTCAGGAGTCAGATAAATGTAAGATGGTACCCTGGAGGCAGACACAGGTATTTCAATCAATGTACATATATATCTGCTTGTGCAGATGCACTTCCATTGTAGAGTGTAGTAACCTATAACTCCCAAAGAAATTGGCTTTGGTAAGAGTTGGAGCAGATCCATAGTATCTCAAGTGGTATTTATGTAGAATATCTTTTAAAATTGATTTGTAGGATATGGAATGGCTAAACAAAAAGCCATGCTTGCCCTTCATTGTTTAAGCTAGACCTAGAGATGAATGTTCAAAAAGGGGCATTGTGCTTCTACCCCCCTTTATATTCTTTTATTTCCTGGGGAGGTTTGATACAACCACAGTATTAAATGTAAACATTTAACTCAGGGAGGAAAATGTGGATCCTATGGTTTATAACCTGTGTCTATATAGTGGTCTGAGGGGTAGACCTAATAATTCTGGAATCACCCAGAGAGTGAACCAGAAACCCCTTGTCATCTTGATAACTGTTATTTTATTCTGCAGTATAGCCTGAAATGCCGGTGTTGCCCTTGACACAGCTTTCAGCATGTTTTCCAGAGCTTCCATGTGTGTACGCAGCTCTTTCTGTCTCCCCACTGTGGCTATTTAATATTCTAGGCTCCATACTGCTCACTTAGTACAAATGTCATTTCATAATGCCCAAGGCATGATGCAAATCCTGATTTGATGATTAAACCCAGGCAAGCTTTGTGACTACGTTTAGTACTTCTGAGGGGTTTGGATAAACTCAGTGATGTGAGATTTGAATAAATTTTCCAGGAAACCTAAAATTGTACTTTTCCTTTTTTTTTCCAGGACTGTTGAATTCTGATAATTTATATAAACCAAATTTTAAATACACTGAATCTAGAAATCAAACTGAATTTAAAAATCATAATTGAACAAATGTTAAATGCAAGTTATCTGAAAGCAGGAGAAGTAACCTATACATTCCATGACAGTTCAACACATTTTGTGTTTGTTTAGTTAAACTGTTTGAAGACAGAATTAATGACTGGAGAGTCATTAATAAACTGTGAGTAGAAACTGAGATAAAACATGTGAATTCCAAGTTCTTCTGCAATTGCTTATTCTCTGTGAGCAATATTTGGCCAAAATATTAGTATCTGTTAGTCTATCATTACACTTCAGTCATTTTCAGAACCACTCTCAGCTCTTTAGGAAAATATTTAAGGTTTACAGAGCATAAAGAAAAGTTTATGAAAATGACATAGGAAGAAATTATGAGTTCTCAGAAGTGAGTTTATATACAAAATTTATCTTTAAACATAATTCTGAAGTTTATGGAAACAATAAAAAATTACTGTATTATAGCCGATTCTCCCCCAAAACAAGCATGATAATACCAAAAAGTATCATATTTGTGACGCATTTTTTTTCAAAACTATTCAGTATCCAGTAAAGTGAATTAATCTGGAAGTCTGCTCTCACAGTAAAGACTAAAAGGGATCTTGAAGTAAATGAAAATTGATACGGATGGGAACTTTGATTTTTGTCTAGCCATATGGTAGAGATGTGGTGACTTTCTGGAGTAACAGAAAATTTCTGAGGAAGTTGAGATCTCCATGTAAAATATGCTTTTTTTCTGTTTGATGTTGTGCACTTTTTCAGGCAAATTTTCTAGGGGAAAACCTGCTTTTTCTGACAAAAGTTTTGCACCTTTCCATGTCATCAGGACTTCATCTGCACTTTGTATTTGTAGTATAATAATCATGTGGATAAAGTGTAACCTGAATGAGTGTTAGTGCTCCAAAACCATAGTAAGCCTTGCTATTTTTTTCCAGTTCTTTAAACTGAAGTTTCAGTTCATACATCTATTCTGTCAGTTCAGATTATGCTACTGAAACAGTAGCTATTGATATGTCTGTAATGTAAATACATTTCCCAAGAATACAAATGTGTAATGGTGGCACTTCTCTATTTCCACTTACGGTATCTCCTAAATATCAGTATCAGTTCCTCAATTTTGACAGGAGTGAGAGGGCAGTTAAATGAGATGACATTTTGAATAACATTACAAGCATTTCTTGTTTCCAATATCAATCTAACTGGTATTTGTAATGTATTGTTTCAAAATGCCTTAGACTAAAAAATTGTTTTGCATATAAAGTTAATGTCAAGGTAATTTTTTTCCTAGGCAGGCCTTGCATTTTGGGACTCAAAACACACACCACTGTTTTTAAACAAGGACAAACTCCCACTGACAGAAAATTATGTAGAAAGACACTGTAACATGCTCGTTGCAATTGCTCTCGTTTACAGTGTGGGTACATAATCTCTGCTTTTATTTTCAATACATATAAGTTAGGATGTGACAAATTTGCCCATGACAGACCTGGAAATGTTTATGCCGGTTTTAAGAGTATATGTATGATTTGCTATAAGAGACTTCTCAGATGCAAACATTGTTTTGTGTAAGAATGGAGGAATATGTTGAAATACAAATGATTATGTTTGTTAGACATAAATGTAGTTACTACATTTTTAGTAGCCATAGGATTCTTAGTGTTTTAAGAGAACTGCTAGGGATTGATTTGACAAACTACTATTTAGTCAATACTAACTAGGGTTACTAGTTAGTACTAGGGTGTGCAATTGGGTTAATAGTATAGAAATAGAAGAAAAACTACATACAATTATTTATATGGTTTCTTTACACAGATTTTGGTGCTTTTAAGAAGGTAAAATGAAAGTGCATTTTTTCTAAACAGGTCATCAAATTTTTATCTCCCACAACTTTGTGAGGCATTTAGTTCACAGACAAGTAATGGACTTTTAACTTTCACCAGTCTTACAAATTTTATTTTTTGTTTAATTTATGAGACTTCCTTCAGCTGAAAGAAGTTGTAGGCTTTAAGAAAATTCTTCAGTTGGTGACTTCAGATCCATAACAGGCCCTTTTCCGCAGCTTGTGTAACACTGGGGTGCATGTAACAAGCGTAAGGTGTCTCATCACAGCTCTGTCCAAGTTAATGGGCCTTGCTGAGAACTGAGATGGTTTGTCTTTAACCTGTCTTATAAGAAGCAAATTATTTTTCTTTCTGATAATGCATCATGTAAATCTAATGCAATTTTTGCTTACAGATTTTCCACATGACTTATGATCTGGCCAGTGCTGTGGTGAGAATCTTTAATCTGATCGGAATGATGCTGCTTCTGTGCCACTGGGATGGTTGTCTGCAGTTTTTAGTACCATTACTTCAGGATTTCCCACCAGATTGCTGGGTGTCCCTAAACGGTATGGTTGTAAGTATTGTTCATTTTTCATTGTGCTTTCTAAACATTATTTTTCTAAACAGTTAGCTTCAGACTTAAGTACATGCCTAGTACACTGCCCTGATATATAGTCAAAGTTACTTTTGGGTTTTGTTGGCTGGCTCACTAACTTTTGTAGTCCTTATCACCATTAAAATGATAGGTACTGGTTGTCAGCGAAACCAGAAAATACTTTCCGTTTCAAGGCAATTTAAATTTATTAACCCTCACTCCCTTAAAAAAGCTACCAAAAGAAATATAGAAACACTCAGTTCACTGGTCCTGTCATTTTAGGCTGTAGTTTGAGAATGCCCCTAAAGGAGTAGTATTGATGTTTGTTTCATCTAAAGTTGTCCTCTGTTTTGTAAGTATCTTGGGGGTCATCTCATGATCCTTTTGCCAAATTGTTCCCAACTTAAAAAGTCAACATGAGGTTTTTTTCTAAGTAAAATAAGAGAAAAAGGTTTATTCTATGATAGTTTTGTATATGTGAACAGACTGCCCAAGGACAGAACATGTCTGTGCCTTATTTGTAAGGAAGGGTAATTCTGTTCTTCTTGCTTGATATGTTGCTTAAAGATCTATGAGAGGAATTAAGTAATTTTTATGAAGTTAGATAATGAGGTAATGCATGTTTTTCTAAGAAATACACAGAAAATTTGCTGAAATGTACCTGTATCAAATGAAAAAGCTCCATGCAACTTTCTCATCAGCCATCCGAAAACATGTGTTTCTCCATGTTTGAACATTTTGGAATCTGGAATATTGAGTCCAGTTCTGGGCCCCTCAGTTCAAGACGGACAGGGAACTTCTTGAAAGAGTCCAGAGCAGAGCCCCCAAGATAATTAAGGGAGTGGAGCCTCCTTATGAGGAAAGGCTGAGGGAGCTGGGTCTCTTAAGCTTGGAGAAGAGGAGAATAAGGGGTGGCCTCATAAATGTTTATAAATACTTAAAGAGAGAGAGTCATGAGAATGGTGCCAGGCTCTTCTCAATTATGCCCTGTGATAGGAAAAGAGGCAACAGATATAAACTTGAGCATAGGAGGCTCCGTATAAACACAAGGAAGAATTTTCTCACTGTAAGGGTGACAAGACACTGGCACAGGCTGCCCAGGGAGGTTGTGGATTCTCCTCTGGAGACATTCAAAACCCATCTGGACACGTTCCTATGTGACCTCCTGTGAGTGACCCTGCTCTGCCAGGGGTGGTGTGACTAGATGATCTTTTGAGGCCCCTTCCAACCCCTGACTTTCTGTCATTCTGTGATTCTGTGAATCCATAAATCAGTGTCTTTGTATGGACATCTTGTTCAGTCCCATGTATTTCTGTTCCTTTAGGAATGGTATTGCATATTACTGTGGTAGCTTATTGGCTAAGATTGTCAGTCATACAGGCAAGTATTTGCAGTCATCAAGCAACATCTTTAATGATAAACAACATGTTTGCTGACACCTCATTGTGCAGTTTTCCTAAAAAAAATAAGAGTGAGGTATCCTCAAAAGTGGAATTGCTACAATAAAAGTAGGTCACCTGGATGCTGACTGGCACATCTTTCCTTTTAATTTCATTCTGGTTTCTGATATGTAATAACTGTCATTCACATCTAGAAAGGGTACATTTTCTATGTGGTTCTTAAAAATCCAGATGAAAACTATTCCAGGGAGTGAAAGGGTGCTTACATTACACTTATGTGAAGTATTTAACTTTTAAAGAACACTGAAATTTTGAATTCTCTCTCTTCCATAAGAAAAAATACATTTAATCTAAGAAAGCTGTGCACACTATGTACAGCCTCAGAAAGATCCTTTCTGATCATGCTTCCTGCCACATACTTTTGGAAATACTCTTTCTGAAAGCTTCACTTTTTTTTTACGTTTATCTAATGGTTAATGAACATTATGGGGAGATCTAAAAATTGAGTAAGATTATGTTCACAGCATAGGCAGTCTCTTAGTCCTAGGCCAAGAGAAAGAGTTGTGGATTGCCAGCCTGGAATCAGGAGCATATCTAAGACCACTGTTGGGGAAAACAGCTAGACTTTTTTTAACCCCATCATGATGTTGGAGACATTTCCCAATTACTTTGCAGGCTCTGGTAGTGAATTCCTTAGCACTAAATACAGACAGAAAAGCAATTGGTCCTCTGAAATTACAGAAGAAACATAAGTATGAAGATGATGATGATGATTATATGCTTCACTGGTGTATTCAGAGTGTAACAGACTGCTAACTTTGTAATCTGGAAGGGTTTCTTCCTGATAAGAACTTTGGGAAGCAGGGTAGCTTACTTCCCTAATACACTGTCACATATAACAATTTAAATCTGAAGTACACTGAATTTTAAAACTTTTGTTACTGAAATGGCTGTCCCTGATACTAGGATTTGGACCCAAATTCTGTTGAGGAAGAAAGATAAGAATCTTATTATTTCTTCTGCTCTTTTTTTATCTGTGATCTGATAGTGA
Organism: Calypte anna; assembly: GCF_003957555.1. Classification (NCBI taxonomy): domain Eukaryota; kingdom Metazoa; phylum Chordata; class Aves; order Apodiformes; family Trochilidae; genus Calypte; species Calypte anna. The sequence goes on along the minus strand of NC_044274.1, from coordinate 16,725,865 downwards.
CTGCTATGCCAAAGAGCAGAAATTTTCAGGAAGAGAAGGTCTTTCCCTAGCCCTGCTAATGCACATTTCAGTCAATGATTTTCTTTTACTCAGATTATTGTCAGAGATTTCAGTTGATGGGCAGGTAAAGATAACACCTGCATACATACTTATTCAGATTTTTGACTCAAATGATACTGAAATACAGCTTGTCTAAGAATTCCTTGAATTTCAGTCTTTTCTTGATTAGGGGAGACATTGTGTGAGCATTTCTTGGGTTTCACACTGTGAGTCCAATGTACATTCCTCAAAATGACATTATTGCCAGGGCTAACCTCAGGCTAATACAACAATTTTGCTTTGAAGAAAAATTTTAACACTTATTCATGATGATCATTGGCTTGAAGACTTATTCAAGCCAATGTGTGGTCAAGCAGAAAAAGTTAGATTTCCAATATGCAAGTGAGTTGCAAGCCAGAGCATTTGCAAATAACCTGATGCTAAAGGAAATAAGAATGCCATGAGGATGACATGCTGTCTCCTCAATTGGCACAGCCCAATATACTCTTCCAGCCCATAGTTCCTTTCTATCTTTCAGTTGCCTCAGGCTGCAGGGCACAAGAACTTGTAAAAGCCTTCTCCTGAAAGTCGTTTCTTCTGTATGAGCTGATACATGAAAATATTCAAATTCCATAAACATGCTTCTAGCTTTCATTTATGAATATTGTTAAGAAAAATAACATAGGTTAAATTTGATGTTACAAAGGAATAGGGTGATGAAACCCAGCTGCATTTTGCTTACTGCCTCTCCAAACTGTGTGACTCAATGCAATTAAAACAAAACAAATTGTTTGGATTGTGCATCATGAAGTGGACTAAGAAATGAAATTTAAAACCTTCTCTGCAAAAGAAAATAAGGTCATCCCAGGATAATACTGCACCAACCTACAGCCTAAGTAGTTAAACAAAAATGTTCAGGCCTCTTTTCTTAAGTGAACAATGGTAGGACTAGAGGAAATGACCTGAAGTTGCACCAGGAGAGGCTTAGACCAGATGTGAGGAATTTCTTTACTGAGATTCATGCCTTGGAATGGGCTGCCAAGAGAGGTGGTGGAATCACCATTCACGCCAATATTTAAAAACTGTGTAAATGAAGCTCTTCAGGATATGCTCTAGAAGGTGATACAGATATTGATAGATAAATGTCATTTGGGGAGAGGTGGAATGTTGACAGCTGAACTCCATGATCTCAGAGGTCTCCAATCGCAACAGTTTTGTCATTCTGTGATCACATTAAGATATTATTATTGATAATAACAGTTATTAACCCACACTGTATCTGTACTCTCAAACTGTCTTTCTCGGCCAGTTCCTAATATTGGCTAGGAAATGTTGCTAGGAAATAAAAGCCAGAGCTGTCACCTTCCTTTACTTTTTCTAAATATAATCCCACTTGCCCACTTCTGTATCTTTACTGGCATTTGATTGCACTGACTTCATTAACACTGAGTTACTATTGACAAGAAGGATCTTGTGCTCTTCCAGAATATAGATGATGCAATTCTCTCTTTTTTCTTTTTCTATTTTTTTTTTTTAAAAAAAAAAAAAAAGAAGCCTAATAAATGCAATATAAAGGAAGCAGCTGGTTTTTTTTCCACTCACATTTAGTCATGTTCCAACCAGTCCATTATAAAAAAAATAAGTAATTTATTTCTGCAAGGGTATATGTCTCCCTGCTGCTGTTCATAGATTTTTTTGACATTAAGATTGTGAGTTTCATTCCTAAAAAAGGTTTTTCTGCAGAAGTTTCACAGACTTTTCTAATGATGTTGCCTAATTTCTTGTTGGATCAGAAAGCCTATTATCTATAGGTCCTTGTGCGATTTATCCTCAGCTTTCTGAACTTCAGTTCTTCAGACTAGTTTACTTCCCTAGTGACTCATAGACCAAACATCTTTATGTACCTCAGAGTATGAGCCGAGAGTTATTCAGAAAATTTGGAGTGAAAATTGCAGCTGAAACCAGGAGAGACACGGCAACAGAAAACCATAGAGAGTCTCTCCTATAGTCAGCTTTTGCAAACCAAGATTCTGCATTTGGTATCAGCTGCAGTGAATTATGAAAACACACTGTGTGACTTCCAACTGGTGAACAGTTATAGCTAGGTCTTATATGGGATGGGGTTTCTAAGCAAACAGAGATGAGAGATGACATTTTTGACACTGATGTCATCTGGGCACCTAGGCAGTCACTGCCTGCATTAAAGCATCCCTTGCAGTAGAAAATTAGTTTTTGTTGAACTGGAAGTTTGCTCTGTCTTTTCATATCACCTGTGGCAAAGACTCAAAGGCATGTTAGTCCTTGAAGTAAGAGCATCTGAAGATCCCCAACCTATATTTTCCTGCCTAGATTTTATGTAATTGGTTGTATGGTTAGGAAAACATACGGTCCTTTAAGCAAAGTATTCACCTGGCATTTTCAGATTTTTCATATATAGTGTTCCCTTAGCAAAAGAAAAATCTAGCACAGAAAAAAAGTATAGTACAAAGAAGTATAGAGAAAACAGTATAGCAGAGTATATATCGTAGATTATAGCAGAGAAAAGAAGTATAGAATTTAACTAGAAGGGTAAGTTTTTTAAAAGCCAAATGGGATTGTAAAGCTTTTGGAAAGGGCTTGTTTTGCTGGCATTTCTCATGGCAGTCAGCCAATACTTGCTCATCAAGAGCCCTTCAAGTGCTCTGGTTTCATTGCTTTGTTTTTTTCTTACTGCCCTTGAAGTTGTATCATTTGCAAACCTCTTCAGGGTTTCTAGGTTTTAGTTTTGGTGAAGTGGGATTTTGCATCATATTAACTCCCTTTTGCTTCACATCATTTCTTCAGGGGCAGAGGAAATCAGATGTTATACTTCAGATCTTCATCTCTGACAGGATCAGCATTTCTAGGAAAAAAATTTGAAATTTCTATTGAAGAGTCTGTAGAGTCTCTCATTATAAAATGAATGAGTTAAATGAATACTTGATAGGGGCATTCAGAAATGCAGGAGATGGTGAGGATTTATAATGTGCTAAGAACTATGCTAACATATATTTAATATGCAAAAAACCTATTTAATAATAACACTTTAATTTTAATCCTCAACATTTGCCATTAATGGACACCATTTTCTATTACAAAATCACATTTTTTTGCTTATCAATAAGATCTCTGCTTTACTCAAAGAAGCTCGAGGAATGGATTATAGAAATATGATGTGCTATTCAGCATTGGGTACTCTCCTTTTTGATAATGCATCAGCTTATTATCTTTCCTGTAGTGGACAGTAGGACAGCTAATCTCATGAGGCATTTGCTCACTATGTGAAAATTGTAATCTAGAGCTTCATGAGTGTTTTTGAGTACATTTTTATTATGTGACAGAATACTGTAGAGCCACATTAAAGTATTATATTCCTCTGACTTCATTTGCAGTGCTGAGCAATAAAATGCTGATGTAAAGCAAACAAGAGAGTCTTAAATTGGGTGCTTAGGAAATATGGAACGTATGGGAATAATCTGATTACTAGAAGCACTGAAGATCTCACGGGTATACTAGTAGTCGAACATATTTTACACTCATATATTTGTATTTTTATATGTGTCTTTAATGCTTCTAGGAACAAATAAAAGATTGAAATTATCTGTAAGAGAGAGATTGTGATCAAAACAAGGGGAGTGGCTCAACTCAGATAAGTATTCTGTTTACAATGCAGTTTGGAACTATGGTCATACCAGTTACAACAATAGGTAACTGACATTCCTAGGGATAAGGTACCTATATTTGGGGATTCTACAGTGAATAATACTTTTCTTTCTGCTATGGACAGCTGTTCAGAATTCAATTACTGCTCTGTCTCGCACACAGAACAGACCTAGCCACTCATGTCAGTGCATTTACCCTACATCAATATGATGAAAGGACCTGTTTCAGGTCCCTATATATTAGCTCAGGTCAATGTGTTAGGTCAGGTGATTTGGCACTACAAGTAACTGCAGAGGAAAACTTTGTAAATGTGTAGTGCTAAATGACAAAGTATGTTTAATGTAGGCTAAGGACATATGTTAATTGCAACACCAAAGTTTTACGCTGAGCTTGTGAGGACAAGAGAAGTGGGGTAGCTGAGGACACCATTGATTTAACTCAGTGTGTTGTGATCAGTGAGGAGGAAAACATATCAAGTTCTCATTTTTACAATTTCTGAGGCTTTAGGAAGACCACATAAGTTTTGACTTATGCTTTTTTTTTTTTTTTTTCCTCTGACAGCTTAGCAGGTCATCCACTACTGCAGGGCTAGAAATGGAAGTGATAATACTTATATTTCCTTCCTACCTTCTTGACTTTAATGTAATATTGTACATAGTCTTGCTGATGTCTCCTCTGCTTTTGTATTGCGTGTTTTTGACAGTTAATATCTGATGTTCTTAAATCAAAACAGTTATTAGATTTCCTGGGCCTCATATTTATTTGAAATACCTTGCTACTTACTTTCTGTGCATTGAGTTCTGCCAAGAGAAAATTTATTTCAAATAATAAGGAATTTTCTATGATCAAACCCAGCATCTATACAATATACTTTGAAAATTATATCCATGCTGTTTCTTGTCCAAAAATTTGCATTTCTTTCATACTGTTTTCTTACTATTACTTTTATCTTTCCTGATTTAGACTGTATTATTTGCCTTTTTAAAGTCATGAAACACTAGTGCACAGTAGTGGTTTTTTTCATCTTTCTAAAGCCTGGAATATAGCAGAAACTGTTCTAGATTGTGTGAAAGTCTGGCCTTACTGATTCCCTAACCTAAAACAATGACAAACCCATTCACCTTCATGACTTACTGTCTTTGATGTATTATTAGGTTATTATTTTGAGCTCATTATGTTAATACCATAAGCTAATTGAAATGAAGAACGTTCAAAGTTGGAAAATAAAGGTTCAAAATCATTTACAGAGAGGCTTGAAACTTCCTAAGTTCAGCATTAGTGAAAGGATTAATGTTATCCATGAATATTTGAATTACAAACACAACAAGAGAGAAAACAGTCCTTCAGCAAAGGTATTCCTGGTATCCTGCAGCTTCACCAATTTTGGAAAGTGTTTACTATTATGAACTCAAATTACTGTCATAAGCCCTACTAGCTTACTTTATTCTCACTGAAATACTTCAAAGTCAATGTTGTAGTGTTGATATAATCATCTAATGCTGATGGTGAGTTATTTCAGGAGATATTAGTGCTCAGTACTACAGAGAAAGGTTCTAAATTAGGACACTCTTGTTTGTAAGTGTTGATTGTAGCACTGCGCTACTGATGTGATAATAGGTGCCAAAGAGGATGACTTCTCTAATTAATTAGTTGGCTGCCTTGTGTGCTTCTGTTTCTTCCAGAGACAAAGCTAAGCTTCCTTACATGGGATATGAATAATGGAACAATTAGAGGAAATATGCAAAAGCAAACTGATACACTTACTAGATATTAGCTTGTTTTTCACACATTTCTTCATCATCATAAGTAGTAAGTTATCAAGATGGGATGTCAGGAGGGACTTGCCCTTTTATCATGAAATTTAATTCTAAATTTCCACCTCAAAAGTCAACACAGCTTATCACTGCTCATACTGCAGTATCTTCTGAAGAGATTTCTGGTAACAGAATTGCAAAATATTATATGTAAGCCTTATGCTTGAAATAATACAAGAAAGTACACATAATATGGTTAAGTCTAACACTGTGCTTGATAGACATTCTAGATAAAAATAATAGACATCGTAAAGCATGTCTTAAGCTGTTTCTTTGATAAAAATGTGAACTAAAGCAGAAACATAAGCTAGATTTGTCATATTTTAGAACCTGTACCCTTCGTTTGCATTAGAATGATAATTGAGGAGCAGTTATAAGCACCTTATGGCCAAATGTAGCTTCTGTGTTGTAGAAGGGAGTGTTCCTTTTGTTCTGGGAAAGCTGGATCAGTCTGCTCTGCTCTTCTTTGTCTGTATAAATTTAACAGTAGAGTGTTTATCTGCATGTGGTGGTATTCCAGGTTGAACAGGGATATCAAAATGGGGCAGTTGTTCTGAAGTAGCTCTCCATGGGTGACCTTTTCTCCTGTGACTAGAAGATCCAAAAGATGAACCCTTGAAAGACTTATGACAGAGCAGGTTTCCAAGACCAAATCCAAAGTAGATACAGTGAGATAATGACTGTTCTTATACAGCTGTTCTTCAGCAAATCTTTTTATTTTGCATTGTGAACCTACATTAATAGACACAGTCTAATTCTTGATTTGTATTGCTTAAGACTATATGAAGATAACTGGCTTTGCCCAAGTTGCATATTATAGCTCAGGGGGTTTTACCAGCCATATCACTGTCAGGTTTTCTCAAGAACATTGACTTTACTGCTTTTAACTGAGCGTTTTTTTCATAAAAAATCTGAATTTCCTACCCCTGGCTATTTATCACCTGACTATCTCAATATCTAAAGTATATCTGGAGAGAAGTCTCTATTGAGATGCAATTACACATAAAAATTGGTCACTGGAAATTGTGCATTTATAATGCTTACATTTCACATTAGAAAAAAATCAAAGCAAGATACTTAATTCTGGGTCATATAATTCTGAGCTGAGGCACTTTCATACATCAGACACTTGTGATAATTTTGTTTCCGTTGAGCTTTGTCTACCAGCCCTGCATCAGTAGTCTATAGGATTTGTAATCTGGATTCCCAGAGTCCCAGAGAGAGGCAAGAGGGAATCATAACAGCATTTTTAAACCTGGTTATTTCTAAACTTCTCCTTCTGTGGAAATGTTATTATTTCATATTTTCACTTTAATTCAGAATGAAGTTAAAAACTGGACAAGGAGGATACCCTGAAGAAAGGGAAGTATTGATTTTCTTCCAGTTCTGTTACTAGAAAAGCATGAAAATAGATTAAAGTTTTCTTTCTTTTGTTTTAATCTTCTTATTTTTCTTAATGTCCAACTGGCTTCACTCTTATTTTTTATACATATAATCCAAGGATCTACACAATTCATTCAGATTTAGGCTGCATTGTTTTGCCTATTTTGAAAGATAATTTTCTTTAACGTTCCTTACCTCCCTCCCCTTTCCTGCTCTTCTTGCTTTCTGCACATACGCTCATTTGAGCAGACTCAACCTAAAGTAATTCTAATAGAGGTATAAAAATTACAGAAAATGATATAATTGAATAGAAATTATGGAAAGTATTTTACATAGGAGAAATACAGTAATACTCCACAAATTCTACATTTTCTGAAATGTGAAGCATCTTATTTAATACTATTATTCAGGAGTAAATTTTTAATATCTTCTAGATTGTCTATAGATGTCTACATAATACTTGAGATGAGCAGTCAGTGAGCACTTGTATTACTAAAAGCATCAAATGCTTCTTAAATATGTTTTGTTTTCCTTCTGTTATCTGGATTTTTATGATTGTTTAATTTACTGTTTAAAAGATACAATTGATAACATAAGGAAAAGAACAAATAACTTTAGTTAAAGATTTCAGTCTGTATAGCACTTTTAATAATTTGCAATGAGGTTTTTTTCTCATGTGGGCAGAACAGCAATATAAGCACAAAAAAAGATGCTGAGAATATTTTTTATAAACTGCTATAAATCATTTACTAACCTATTAAATCTAGCTGTAAAAATAACAAGCTTCCCTTAAGCTCCAAAAAAAAAAATTATTATTGGCATCTTAATATTTTTTTCTCTTTGTTTTGAATATTTGAGGTTTATTATGAAATTTTCACAACATCTCAGAGGGAGATGTACACTATCAGGTAGAGCTCAATAACAAAGTTTTAACTACATTGGCACTACTGCTAAAACAGTGAGAGGAAAGCTTTGAAACTATTTCTGAAAATCACCAGTCGGCATTTGAATGAGACAAGAAAATAATTCCCAAATTCTTAACAAAGAACTTGTATGTATGATGAGCTCATGAATCATTTGACTTAATTTGTAAAGAAAATAATGTAATTTCTTTTGTATTTTCACAAAATATTTTTGTCATTCTCCGTATTTTTTTGGCAAAATTATATAAGACAGTAGTTACTGTGTTTGATCTTTTGTATTTGAAAAAGGATGAAGTTAGCTTGCATCTGGGGGTAGTAGCTCTTTGATAATCATACCGATAATTAAAAAGGGCTTATCTATACTGATGTAGATAGAGAGGGATTTACAAGACTGTTTTTAAACAGATTTATACTTATAAGTGGTATTTTCAAATATTCTACTCAGATTAAAAAGTTTACTTTTTAGAGAATAGTTGACAGTGCTCAGGAATAAAGGCATGGCACTCTTGCTTCTCCCTTGTCACTCTATGCAATAATACGTAATATCCCTATGCTTATTTCTATTAGTATAAAAACTTCTAATTTTATTTCTTCAATACGACTGAAAAGTTATGGCAAAACTAAAGTAATTTAAATGTTGCTGAAACAAAATGGATCGAAAAATATTTGTGGGAGATTTTTAATTAATTTTTATTAGCTTTTTCCAGATGTTCAGAAGTAAAGATTATGGTGCTTGATAAAAACTTTTGGTAGGAGAAAAACATAAATATAATCCAGATTTTTGAGAAGAGAAGATGCAAGAACTCACTTCAGAAAGGTACGGATAAGGGCAATGTAGGGGCATGATACATTGCCAGTCAATGAGGGCAGATTTGGCTCTGGAATTTTTAGGCCTATGCAGATGTGTCTCTATAAGTGCTCATACCATATATCTTTCTCCTTAAGGGTACCTATGTTTTACCTACATCTCTCTTTTATATTAAATATATTAAACACAAGTGCATTATGGAACATACACAATGTTGTCTTACTTTCTGGTTAATCGTTAACACTAATTGTCATGGCTTTGGTCTTGCAGCAAGACCTTCCTGCTGCTACATACTCTTTCATGTCTAAATGGAGTAGTATAAAACTTACTGCGAAAGACATCAGTTTATTTTTGAGCTGTATGACTATGTCAGGATGAGGGCCCCTTAAGCTTTTGAAGTCAATATCTTTATAAAGCAGCTCTTTCTGAAAAGGATAGCATATAAACGTTGTCAGGAGCTTCATCCCAGAAATTCCACATGCCCTCAGAAATGAGAGTATAAATTCACTGTTTCTAATGGATTATCTGTAGTTCAATAAAATATATTGACTCTAAAGCAGTTTAGTTTATTTGTGATGGCAAAACACATGCGCAAACAAAATAATGTGTATAGGAGAAAGAAGGAATGGGGTGGTTTAAATAGAAATATAGCATATGGAGCAGAAATCTCTCTTTTTTAAAAAACAGTGTGAGCCAGTGCACTCATCCGTCTCAACATGATTTGAGGAAATATAAAGTTGGCGAGTGTACAAATAAAAAATGAAGGATTTATAGGGTTCAACAGAGCGGGTTGGTTTTACTCTTTTGCCTTTAAATGTTTCCTACTTGAAAAACACAAGTGTTCACTGCTTGCTTGTGCAGATAATACATAGACATCTGTATATAAACTATCTAGAAAACATAATTCAAAATTTACTCATTAATAATAATGTTAAAAAATAAAAAATACGACTTAAATTATTCCCCTGCACTAGTGGCACTGAAGGTTTAATCTGAATTAGAAAATAAATGTATGTAGTATCAATGAAAAAGTCACCCAAATACAACCTAAGATGTTTTTCTAATCAATAATAATTCTTTGGTTTTTTTAAAAACAGTAGAAAAATATGTCATTTTACTGTGTTGGAAAATGTAAGCTGTTTTGCTGTATGTCCTCCCATAGAGCGATTTATGTTACTTTTTTGTGTGTAATTCTGATTATTACATCTGAAAGTATTTATGAATACTTATGGTTTTTTGTTGTCTTTTTTTTTTAAGAGAATTGCAAGATTTTTTAATATGAACTTCAGAAGAGTTAGCCATGTGATCTGAAATTAGATTTGATTCAAGACCATTTTAAATTTAATTTCAATGATATTATGACTTTTGCCTGTAGCTTTTTAATGGGAAGTAGGAAACCATTGCTGTTCTTAACTCAGCTAAAACTTGTCTGCATCTATGTGTTTGAAGAATGCAATAAGGATAAATGATTGTTGGTCATCACCATTCATACTTAATGCCACAAATAACTGGTGGCTGGATTTGTTACATTTGACATGGTACTGGTTTCAAGGCAAACTTAACTGAATTTCTTAAGTGACTGATTTGATTACTTTGATTCAGTGAACCAACTGGTAAAAAAGACTGGTTTTTTTCATTGTACTCAGCATATAGTAGACATTTGCAGTCAGTTTTGTATTTTAATCTCTGACCAGTAAATATGAGGTTTCTAGATGAGAAAGGTTCCAACAACCTGCAAATTAGGTATTACAATGTGTTAGCAAATACATACTACTTTTGGTAGACTCTGAGTCTTTTAAGATATTTTCAATGTAAGATCTTTCTCAGCCGTTTTTCAAGAAAAGTAAGCACCATGCCTTAAAAATGCAGATATTTAAATATGTGTCCTGGATCCAAGAATTCTTACTCTCATTGTGCACTCTCTGCTGTATAGATTTATCTACATAGTTGAGCAATTACAAAGTCTGCATTCCAAGCATTCCTTTGTTCTCATCAAGTATCTTTTCTTTTGTTACCCCCTTGCTGCTATCTGTGGCTTATGATACCATCTCCTTGTAGTATGCTTACATTAAAGCACTTCTCTACAGAGCACCACTGGCTTTTCTCCACCTTTGCAAAGGAAAGCCTATATTCTTAATGTGAATGTCAAATTCAATTGCAAGGCTGAAACTGTAGATTATAGAACGAAAACAAATCTTGAGAGAAGAGACTGATTTAAGAATGTATTTTTTTTCTGCACTGGATAGGAGAAATGAAGAAATGGGGAAGCATGTCCATCCCCTAAAACACAGACCCTCTCAGCAGGGTAGCTCACAGGGCTAATGGAGGAGGCTTTAGCTGAATAGGATCCTGCTGCAGCTGAGGGAGAGAAAACTCTCCCCTGGAGATGATTGAGTACCTGAATTTAACATCTACTTTGAATCAATATCATCAATAGTATGATTTTTGCTGATTGTGCAGGAAGCCTAGGGAGGCTTCCTGATGAGGAGAGACTTGCCATCAAAGTGAACTTCCTAAATTCGGCTGACATTAAATTTTGTTATGCCTTCTTCTGTTATTGCCTAGTCTCTCAGCTAAAGCCTAAGACAGGTTGAGCTCCTGTTCATTGTAAATACTCGTGTGTAAATGCAATGTACTGTTATTCCTGTTTGTCTTCTGTTGCTCAGGATCATGATCTTGTTCCTCACTACTTCAAACATAGATCTCCCATGACTGGCCTCTCCCCAGCGTGTGTCCTCTGGGCTAAGCCATCTGTCCCAGTTTTACCCGTTTCAGTCAGATCATTTGCATCCTCCATATCTAGACTGAGAAACCTGAAATCCTTTAAACTTCTCAGCAGGTGGATGTTGCATTTGCTCTGCAGGATAATTTTATGGATCCTCCTGAAATAAAAGCCTGCAGTTTAATTCTGAAGTGGAATGAGTGGCTTGCTTTTTATGTTAAAGCAATGAAAGTATCTCCTATGCTTTCCAAGTATTTCTGAACAATTAAACGGCATTACCATTGCTATGTAGATGAAAAGATTGTCTCATAAGTAGTTACTGTAGAGCTGTGGAAGGCAAAGAAAAGTTAGACTTGTAAGAAAGTAATTTGTGACTTAGTCCATTTATATATTTACTGACTAGTGAATCACTGATGAGTGTGGAAGCAGAGTATAGAACAATGAAGCCAATCTATGATTTTGCAATAGCTCCTTCCAAATTTGACTTATCCAAAGTACATTTATTTCCTTTTCTTTTGATAATAAAAAATTTTGCTATAAGGCCAGAATCTGCTGTTGCGTGATGTTTTTCAGGTGGCCTCTCTGACTGTCCTCAGCACTGTGCCCTGTATTGGGTGGTTAACATGAGAGGGCCCAGAGTGACTGAGTGACATGGGTTGCTGGTTGTACAGGGGCTTCCCTATCTTTAGAGCTGGAACTGGGACCTGGGCACCATTCAGGTGAACACTACAGGGCCACTTGAGTGTTCTGTCAATTCTTTCAAGGGCATTAAAAGAGGAACATATTCACCTTTCTTCCCTTCAGAGTATCAAGTTGGTATTCCAAAAGTTAGGACATTGTTCTACAATTTAGGTTAACCTCCCTGTGATAGAGGAGGAAAATGAATTTTCATGACTCATTGTCATGTTGGGGTTTTTTTGTTTGTTTGTTTTTTTTTGTTTTTTTGTTTTTTTTTTAATGTGTCTAGATAACATTTAGGCTGCTTATATATATCGTTTTATTAACTTGAAAGTCTTGCAGAGTCTGGTAAGCACCTGCAGATTTTAGGTGTCTGAATTTAAGAACAGGTCATCAGCAAAACTCATGAGTTCTCAGAAAAAGAAAAGCCTCTGACCTAGATCCAGCCTACTTTGACACTGGGGTTTTTGTTCTTTTCATAGAGCCACAATAGGATTTTGGCTGCAAAACTCCTTTGCTTCCTGCTGTCACTACCTAATAAAATAATGCATATCTCTTTGTAGGACACAGTGTTTGATGCAGGACTGTGATTTACCAAAAAAGAAAATCAGTTTCCTAAAGAACTGTAAACTACACCAGATGTAGTCTAAGGTCTCAGAGGCATCAGATTAGGAAATAAACTGCCAACCTGGCCAGTGTTATCTGCTTTGTCTGCCGGATGAGGAAAAATGCTTAAAACCAGCACTGAACTCTACCTTGAAATCCATGTTACTTAAAGAGAAAATAAAACAGGATAAAAAAATTTACATCTTTAGAGTAAGGCATTTGAACTTGTCTATGTGGTAACAACCATCATCTTACCATAGAAAGAACCTCCTGAATCTCAGTCCCAACCTTTATGCTGATATTCTGCATTAAAGTAGCATTGGCTCACCTTGATCAGTTTTAAGCAGATTAAAACATATTCAGATCCTATGTAGGAGCATTTTCCTTTATGAGTGGATTATATTAGACTGTTTTAATGTATTGTAATCCACAATTATTTTTCTTTTCCTAGGGACACATTCCTATTAATACTTTTAAAGAAAAATATTTTGTTGGAGTATGCATGTATATAGAACAAGGATTAAAGTATTTCTTGGAAAATCGGGCTTTAAATATTCTGAGATGTTCTTAGTGAGAGAGCATTGTGATACTATGATTTTGTATAGTCATTGATGTACTATTTATATAGTCATGTCTATTTATATAAAGTTTGCAAGGCCTTTTCCTAATAATAGGCTTTTCTGCAATTTACTAAGTTAATTGTCTCTTTCCTTGTTTTTGTGTTGCTTCAAAATCACTTTTATTCAACGAGGATGGTGATAGCACTCAGAAAGCTAAATGTCTACTATGAAAAACTTAATTTTCATCTGTCGTTGGTCATTGTATTTGGGAGCAGATACTTGGCATAATTTGCTGTCCAGTCTGAGTTGTTTGCAGAACAAAAAGATGCTGCTCCTTCCACTGAGTTCCCTTTTCTACATTGGTTGCAAATATTCTTTATGATGGGGGAACTTCTATCAGTTTTCAGTAAAGCAGTACCCTGTGGAGTCACGATTCAGGTTTATGTCACTTCACTCCTTCAGCTGTCTCCCAGAACTGCACTATATTAAGCCCACATTATCATCTTCCTGTTCTTGACTATCAGATATCTACTGCTGAAAATTCAAAGCTTCTCTTGGTGGTGGTATTATAAAAGCATTTCATACATGATTTGAGTCAATGCTTCAGGCTTGTTAAGTAAACTATTTTGCATCATGTCCAGCTCCTTTCACCAACAGATGAGAAACTGTTCTTTAATGCACCCTGTTTTTTTACCTTTACTGAACAGTTTCAGTTTCTTTCTGAAACTGAAAGTTACTACTGAAGAACTGAAAGATTTCCATTTTCAAGGAAAACGCTTCCTTGCAGAGTTTATGCATTCTTTTATTAGACAGGCTATTTTTTGACCCTTTATTGATTTATTTTGACCTTTTATTGATTTATTTTTATTTGTTATAGAATGTCATGGTAACATCTGCATTTTCAGTGATACTCATTGATAAGAACTTACATATATATATATATATATATATACATATATATTTTGTGATAACGAAACTGATTTCAAAGAAGGGGAGAAAGAATGCTCTGGTAATTATAACTAAAGGTGATGCCATCTAATGAGCAAATGTATAAAAATGCAAAGTCTAGAGCACTTGGATGTCCCTGATGCAGGAGCAGTTCACATCCTCTGAAACTTCTTTAAAAAACTGAATGACAAACCCTTTAAAAATGCCTGACTATTTCACTGCATTCTGATCTTGCTTTTCCAGACAGGCATGAAACAAAGCAACAGATACGTTAAGGAAAATTCCTTCACCATTATGGGAGATTTTTGATAGTGGTAGCTTAAACATGTCCAGTGTGTTTTCTCTCCTGGAATTCAGTTGCTTCCACAGCTTGCTTACATAATACTAGAATTCCTAGGTACCAAGGCTAGGCAGCCTCAGGTTAATCTGTGTTAGCTCAGAGGCTGTGCTCAGGAGTTGTTCTGCAGAGTATTAATTGTCCCAGGCCAAAACAACTGCTTTCTGAAAAATTGCAAGTATAGACAATCAAATTCCTTGGAGGGAGAATGTTTCCTACTACCATTATATTTTCATATTGAAAAAATAGACATAGTCTGTACTGTTATTCTAAACTTTATAAAAGCTTTGTAAGAGCTGTAATTCCTTAAAAATTCTTATTAAAATAATCCCTTGGAATGAAATGTTATTCTAAATGAGAGTTATGCATTATGAACTTTCTTCAGTCTTCTAGCTTCAGTTGAGGGACATGGTTACCAGATAAAAGGATGAGTCAGAGCAGGCTGATTCACAGGAAAAATCATAGAAGAAGTATTTTTCCCATAAGCTTTATTTTTTTTACTTTGTAGCTTTCTCTGCACAGTTGTAGAAATTCATCATTGTGCCTCTGATTAGATACTGGTACAAAGAACAAAAAAGCAGTAGAGGGTGGAAAAAAACCCCACATTAGTGTGAAGGGAAGCCTCCTCTCTGAGATTTTGAGCATATTTTCTTCTGTGAACTATTCCTTTAAATGTAATGGACCTGTTCATGTGAACATAATAACTCAAGTATATATGAAAGACCAGGCTGTGTGCATAAGCCAAATATCTTCACTTGTGTTGCTGTATATGAATTGCCATGTTGATTCTACAGTGGAAAGTATTCATCCTTACTATGAAAATGTGATTACTATTATCTGGTTGCTTTTAATGGAAAAATATAGGAACAGGTAATTGTCTTTTTTTTTTTTTTTTTTTTTTTTTTTTTTTTCCCTGCATCAGGAAAAACAATTCAAGCAAAAGGAAGGATCTGTAACACTACACTGGGCTTGATTGATGGGTAGTGCCAAAGATATAGCACCAAAACATGAAAAAGCTGTAATGACAGTGAAGTCACATAATGACCCTGAACAAAGTAAATATATATTTAGCCATTGCTCCTCCAAGCAAACCTCTTTTCCTGTGGAATGCAATGCCAAACACTTCTGAAAACTTTTCTGCCTTTATTGGTCTTGGAATTACATACTGAGTCATTTGCATAGTGTTATTTTTGCACGTATCAGCGGAGAGAAATGCTGAGAAGTTTCTGAAGACATCTGCTTATTCCATTGAATTTACTGATTCAGGTCTTTTTTCCTTAAATCATATGTGCTTACCCAGTTCCTAAAATATACCCTTCTTCCTTGCACTTCTATAAGATTTTTATAATAACAGAAGAATTTTTAGTCTTCTAAGACTGATCCCATGTTCCTTTTGTTTTCTACTTTTAGAAAACAAGAGATTCTTAGTAACAATAGGTGCAATAAGTAGAGGTTTTACTCACTATTGTATGAGTTTTGAAACATTAGAAATTGCACAACTTTCTCATTGGTCAGTTCATTTATTCATTGCTGATTTTGCTCTAATTTCCTGTCTGAGATTTTAATTAATGTGTCATTCTGAGGTACTTTATGAAGCCTGAGATACTAAATTAGGCAACTGACTGATGGATAAGTATGTAAGCTATATATATCTGTATCAAAAAAATATATATAAATTACTCTTTAAATGATGGATTTAATATAGAGGCCCAATTATAATCTGATATCAGTGTTAAATGCATGTAACTAGTTGGCATAAGGAAATCTCTGCTAAAGAATATAGCTTGTATTCTGAAAAATGAAAGCAGAGCCAGAATTTGAAGATGTGTAGATGCCAAATCCAAAGCATAAGAAACTTTTGAGGACAATAAAATTCTATGGAAATAGAGCTTAGTAGTTGGGAAGATAAGGCCATTGAACTTAGGTGATGAAGATATTGGTAGAAATGGGCCTTTTTTCTAGTTCTGTCTGCCATACCTTTTAGAAATGGTACTAATATGCCAAGTATAGCCTTTTCTTAGCACACCTTTTTGATTGGTTAAATTATATCTTAAACATTTCTGAGATTCATGAAATCTTTAAGAAATTGTCAGAAATAATGGCAAATAAAAATATACACATAACACATCTTATGGATGCATAAGATGCAAATAAAGTTTCATAATTTTCCCTGGAATAGACTATGATTTTTACAGTAAATTCGATAAGCAGTGGCTCATGTCTTCCTGATTTTAGGCAGATGTTTCTTGGGGGACACTAGTGCCACCATGTGAGCAAGGATGCTTTGTTCTTTCTTGGACCAGTGAAGCCCCACCCTGAACTTTACATTAGCTTTGTGCAGTAACTTTCTGTAACAACACTAAAGCCAGAGGGCTTGTGTATGGACTTTCTCCATGCTCAGACATTAAATGTAACTACTATTAACAGGCACCACGGGATAGGGCTAGGATTGGACCTATGTACTGTGTCCATAGGAATAATCTTGTTTGGGTGAGAGCACAGCTGCCTAGGCAGCATACTAGCTGCCTAGAAGGAATGGTTTGTCACCCGCATCTGCTCCAAAGTAAATTTATAATTACTTAAGGAAGAGCTGTGTGGCCAATGCCATCTCAGAGGTCTTTCTAACCATATACCCATGTGTACAAAGTTCTAGAGCTTGGAATTTCTTTCTGATACTTTCTAACCATCTATAACCTGTCAAGATTTGTATCCATCTTCCCTCATTCAGATATCACTGATTTTCAGAAGAACCTAAAGGCAGTGGTGGGCATGAATGGATGTATGATTGCTTACAAGGCAACTTCTTCAGAGTAGGGACGGACTACTTCCCCACTCCTACTTTAGTTTTGAAAGGGAGAATTGGGATCAAGATCCTTTTAGAAATAATTTTAGTTAATTCCTAAGTCAGTCTTTGCTCAATGATTGTAAAATATGCCACTGGAAACTGAGTGAACCATTTCTGTGACACATGCAGTGACTGCCATGTCAGGTGCATGGGAATGGAGAGAAAAACAAGGAAAGCACTATTGTCTGTGCAATAATCAGCGTTACAGGATTTTTGAATCAGTTTATACCTCAGTGTAAGGGTATGGCTGTGGGAAGGTAAACTGTGGCTGACGGAATGCCTACAAAATAGGAGTGGCATTGATTTTTCTGATGACAATAAAATCTGCTGGTAAAGACCTCCATATAGAGGTTTCCATACAGTAAAATAGAAACCCATTCTTAATCCACTGAGAAAAATAATTTGCCTCTTACTGTTGTCCCTTACAAGGTGTCATTTGATCTTCCTGTGATTTATTTCTTATGAGATGAAAAATTAATATTATAAAAAGGTATTTATAGAAGGTTCATATGAAATTATGAAACAAGGCATAGAATACTGTGATGAAGGTAGAGGCTTGAAAATAGACATTTAAAAATCAGAAGTACCCTTTGATTAATGTATTCTTCAGGATAACTGCTAAGTTAGTGTATATAGTTACAGAACTAATTGCAAAAGATCACTGATCACTGCTTTCACAAATGTGAGGATTTCCTAGTGTCATCAATCTAGATTATGTAATCAGTCCTTGGATAAACAGCTTTGGTATTTCTCACTATTTCAGTCTTTAATAGTTTTTCCAAATTAATGTCATTTAATTTAAAACATTTTAAACCGATTACTGCTAATCTGGAAACAGTGATCAGCCCATTGTCAACTAGGAAATTAAATGCCCTTTTTTACTGATTGGTGGAAGATCTTCTCATCTCACAGAGGTTTGTGGGTAGAGTTTTTGTTTGTATGTTTGTTTGCTAGTCTATACATTAAAACAGAATATGAACATTTAGAGGAACATATAAAATACATTTATATAAATAGCAATATTTAGCATTATATTAAAGAATAGCTGACTTTGTAAACACAGAATTGTTTATTTCATGGAACAGTTTTTTTTTCAACTCAGGGATATTATCTGTGGATGTGTTATATAAAACTCTCCTTATGATGCAAATGCAAAAATGCTTCCTATTAAAACAGAAAAAAAAACTCTTTTGGCTTTTTCCAGAGAAATGGCCATTCCTCACTTCTGTACAGCAAAGAACAACATCCTGGAATGGGGTTGTGGAAAAATTCCAACCTCTCACATTGAAATGAAGTTAGAGTTGCTCTTGCCCAACCCCTAGATTATGCAACACAGACAGAAGAATATTTAATTTATTATTTTTTCATAGAATAACCTTGGTAGTAGCACATGTGATTCATAGGATGTGACATTAGAGCCAATATTCTTTTTAATATATGGGATAAATCAGTGAACAACACAACTGAAATTCATATACTCCCTGATTGCATTTTTTCAGTGTTATCTTAGAAACCCTGCAGAAATTAAAAAGACCAATGTTTGCAACTGATTGTTCGAGAAATGATTAAGGAAAATAAACAAAAAAAAATCATATGAAAGTCTTTTCAGCAACAAAATCCTGAGAGTGGAAATTTGAGTTCAAATGTTTTGTCAGGCTTTTTCACCCCATTTCATTTTCACCCCGTTTTTTCTCCCTCTGAACCTTTGCATGCATAGGAGGACCAGATTCTCAGAACCAGTCAGCCACTAGTGTCTGAAATGTTCCTAGCCTGTAGCAAGGTCTGACAAAGTTACATTGTAGTGCTTCATGCTGCTTGCGCAGCAAAATGGCCATTTGAGGTGACCTTGACCTCCAGCCTGATGCCAGATTAAATCATGACTGCTGGTTCTGGGTCCTACTTCAGTTTACATGTAGAGGTCCATACATGGTTAAACATATATTTGATTATTTGATGTACCCTTTTAGTTACTTCTCTTATGTCATTATAGCTCTCTTATTCCCACATGGTACTATTTCTCCAGTAGTATTTAATTTATTTTTCATTTGCCGTGTCACATACTTAGTAGAAAGCCCTCCTTTGTATTTTTTTCTTCCTGCTTTTCCTAGCTTCTATTTTCTTACTCATTCTTAAGGACAATAAGAATTTTGCTTAAAACTGTAATTCACAGGCTTGGAAATTATCTCAGTCAAGAAATAAAAACAACCACACTTGGATTTACTCAGAGGCTTTGATGTAAAAATATAATTATACTGAAAGAATTGTAATTGAGATTTATCACATCAAGGATATAATAGAAAGGATTGATAGAAGACATCAATAGCAACTTAATGTTTTACTTAATAATTATAATAATTATGGTAAAAAATACATTTTAGGAGCAAGATCCACTGTATGAAGCTCTGCAAGAACTGAGGTTTTGATCTTACAAACTCTTGAGTACTGTGGTTTATTAATGCTCCTTATAGCTTTAAAAAACAGATATCTTTTTTCCAGCAAACAGTTTATTGTTTTCTCCAATACAGTCCAAAATAAAGCTACAGCTGCTAAAATATTTTTTGTGGGTCTCTCACAATTCTCTTATTAATTATCTCCACCCAAAGGAGATTGATACCATCTGGAAGGAAAGTCCTTCAAAGTAGACAGTACCTTGATTGCTCTCAGTTGCTTTCCTGAGAGAAAGGGAACTTGCATTAAAATACTCATACTGACCCAGATAGCAAGAAGTTTCTTTGCTCCAGTAAGGTGTTTGAATCCTGAACCAGAGATTTTTCAGGGAATATTCTTCAGTTCGTTTAATTTTTTGAGTGGTTTTTAAAGCTTCAAAACAAAAGTAAACTTATTACTCACTGAAACGCACCTGATTGCCAGCAGTCTAAAACCATTCTCTTTTATTTTCTATACATGTACAGACATTAAAAACCTATTCCTAAGCTATGCTTACAGGACAAAATTTTGACTTGTGAAGAAAGAAGCTCACATATCTAAAAAGCTTTAACGGCAAAACCAAAATAAGCGTAAATACAGGAGAACCATTAATTTGTAAATGATTATATTAATGAACAAATAGGAAATTTTTCATCAGAAATCCAAGACACGGTACTTATTATGTTACCAGATGTTTTAGCTAATAGGTGGTCTAAAAAAAATTTTAATAAATGAAAAAAGCTCAAGCATAGTTAGTAACCTTGGCATTTAAAAGGCAAGAGAGAAAGCATGAAGCTTGTTAAGAAACAAGAGCATTTGAGCAAAGCTTGTATGGATAGAAGTGATACACAAATATTGGTATTTCATATGTAAATTTAATATATAAATGCTAGTGCTGTCCGTTTTAACAAGATTAATTTTTGGTGCTGTGTATTGGACACACTACTGGATAATCACTTGATCTCAAGAATGTCATCTCAGTTCTTCCTTCTTCACTTGTTCATTTCTGAAATTATTCCCAGTTCTTTGTGGTAAATACCATGTTTTCTCATGTATGCTGCATGCCGCCAAGCACAGCTTGTTTTCCTGTTCTCATTTCATTCCTCTGGCAAGGCAACCAGGAAAATCTGACCAAGAGTCCCAGGGCTTTTTGCAATGTGCTGAAGTGTCTGCCTTTCCCTGGGAACAGCCCTTTTGACAGTCTCTATGTAAAGCTAAAGGGAGGATGCTGACAACACCTTTGCAATTTTAAAAGCTTGTGAGTGAGCTGACAGATCCTTCTAATCTTCCAGAGACAACAGGATAGGGTAACCACATGACAGAAATTTAGGACCCAGGGATTCACCTTTTATTTTCATCTGTGTTTCACAGGCCATGGCTATGAAAAAAGAGTTTGCTATGACTTCAGAATAAACAGACTTCTGAATTGACCTGTTTCTGATATAAATACATAATTATGTGTCTGCCATGGACTGTAAAATAAAACTGACCTTTAGTCTCCTTGTAATTAGGTTAACACCCATGTTTAAGAATACAATAGTGTATTAAAAACAGCCAATTTTATTTCATCTCACTGTTGCTAAGTATTATCCGGCAGAATCTCTGACACTTTATCTAACAATTTAGAAGGAATCTCTTCTTAGTCAGAGAGGATACATAACCAGCCTTCTCTTTTAGAGCCAGTAATCTATGATCCTGCTATACAGGTAAAAATGTATTTTTGCCTTCAGCTGCTTGCTGGATCAGTCACTTGTCTCTTTTCTTGCAGAACGACTCCTGGGGAAAGCAGTACTCATACGCACTATTCAAAGCCATGAGCCATATGCTCTGCATTGGTTATGGAGCCCGTGCCCCTGTCAGTATGTCCGACCTCTGGATAACCATGCTGAGTATGATTGTGGGGGCAACTTGTTATGCCATGTTTGTTGGTCATGCCACTGCCCTCATTCAGTCTCTGGATTCCTCACGGCGACAATATCAAGAAAAGGTAACTCATTTTAAGCTACTTCCTGAGTTTTTGAAATTGATTAATGGAATGTTTTAACTGTGGGAAAAGCTGTATGAGTTTACATGAAATAATCTAGTTGCATCTTGATCCTGTGGCAGATTTTGTTGAACATTTGGAGCAATTTGGAACCCTCGATATATTTCTGCTGGCCTTAAGGAGCAGAGGCTTCTGCATGTTGCATTCACTGAATGAAATCTTGCATGTGAAATTTGATTTAAACACTTCTTTGTAAACTCTATCCTCTGATTAAGATCTGTGCTACGTTCTGTAGCTATTTCATCTAGGTAGCTCGAACAAGGGCCTTGAGCTCAGTATCTTAGGGAAGTCTGTACAATTTCCTGTCATTCCTTTGTATTGCCATTGAGGGATAACCTGAAACATGTCAAAAGAATGACCTTTAAATAAGGACCTAACAAAATCACAGTTTTGCTTGGAACTACCCCAGAGAAAAGCTCAGAAGAAGTCTTTGTTTTAAAATGTATTTTTTACATGCTAATACATGACTTTTTAAGACATTTCCAAGGAAAAATGCAACAATGGCCAAGGCAAAGAAAAGTAGAGAGTGTTTACTAGAAGAAATAGAGTTCTTTATTGAAATAGGTAGAAAAATTTGTTTGATTCCTTGCACGTATGATTGGAATTAAAAAGAAATAAACAGATATAGGATATGAATTTTCTGGAATGGTACTAATTAGCAGTCAGTTGTGTAATAGAAGAGATGAATGTGAGTGAAGCTATGAAACCTGGAGATGATAGAATCACTGAATTTTCAGGGTTGGAAGGGACCTTTAAAATCATCTGTTTCCAACCCCCCTGTCATGGGCAGGGACACCTCCCACTAGATCAGGTTGTTCTGTCCATCCCTGTCCAGCCTGGCCTAAAAAAATTCCAGGGATGAGGCTTCCACCTCTCTGGCCAACAGGTTCCAGTGTCTCACAACTTTGTTGAAGAACTTCTTCCTAACTTCCATTCTAAATTTACCCTCCTCTAGTTTGAATCCATTCCCCCTAGTCCCATCACTACTTGACATCCTAAAAAGTCCCTCACCAGCATTCTTGTAGCCCCCTTCAAATACTGGAAGGCCTTAATGTAGTAAGGTCTCCTCAGAGCCTTGTCTTTCCCAGACTGAAAGAACCCAAACTCTCTCAGTTTGAGAGATGAGGGTAAGTATGGTGACACAAGAATGAGAATGAACATCAGCGAGGGACAGTAAGGATGTGCAGAGTTACTAAGGTGCTTAGAAGGAGCCAAAATCAGATGTTATAGTAAATGGGAAACTGGAGAGGCTATGCCAGGAGAGAGGTCAGCTGAACAAAGTAGTGGAATCCAAGAGTTCACATCAGCAAATAAGAAACACAGCCCAAGCAATAGTATTTGGCATATGTCCATAAGAAAGTCCAGAAAGGAAAACTGGGCAGAAATCCCAGTGTGATGTGACACAAGCCTGGGGCAGAAACCTGGCAAAGAGTAAGTAGAGGAGAGAGTGACCCTGGCAGCTGCTACAAATGAGGAATGGCCTGAGTTTGCTAGGCAAGAAAGAAGGGAAAAGTCAAAAATTATTTGAGTTGGAAGGACTGAGTTCTTTTCTGTACAAGAAGGCAAAATAGGACGGATTGGGAGCATCTGGGAGAAAAAGAGTTCACGCTCAGTTTTTTTAAGATCAAG
The DNA here is from genome assembly GCF_003957555.1 of Calypte anna. Classification (NCBI taxonomy): domain Eukaryota; kingdom Metazoa; phylum Chordata; class Aves; order Apodiformes; family Trochilidae; genus Calypte; species Calypte anna. Next base: position 16,702,421 of record NC_044274.1, on the reverse strand, counting down.
TCACTGTGACCACAAGGTCTCTGTGTCAGAGACAGGGAAGGGTAGAGATCATCTGTAAGTCCAGTAACAGAGAAATTAGCCAGCCACTAATACATTGATCTTACAGCTCTTTGAAACAGATGTTTGCAATTGAGGAAACCTATACAGTGTTATCTTGGAACATAAATGAGAATGAGAGGTTTAGAAGGGGAGCATTAAAACCTCTAAAAATATGAGTTATATCAGTGACCATGTGAAACCTCCTAATTCATCTCAGTTTAAAAACCCAAGGCTAATGATAGTAGGTCATGTAACGCAAACCAACTGGCTTGTTTGGTCTGTTCTGGCAGCTGAAAGGGAAGTAATTTTATCAAATAGGGCACCTGTAGGGAGCTGTGGGGCAGAAGTATCCTAACTATGGACAGGAAGAAAGAAGTAGAGAAGGAAACTGTAAGCCAAGTTTGACTGCAACTGCATTAGATGCTAGGAACAACATATACACACATACACAGACGTATTAAATCGGCAGAAGTGTCACTATCACCCTGTCATCTGAAACCTTGTCTTAATTACTATCATCAGACCTTACTGGTGGCTGCAACATGGTATCACAGTGTTTTTAAGCATCAGAAATACAGTGCATGTGTAGAGATACACGTGTATTTTAAACTGTTGAGTAAAACCAGTTTCATTTGTGTTCTTGATGTAAATTAAAATGCAGTAGCAGTCAAGTAGTATTATATTTCTCATGTTTTCACATAACCATATACCAGCAAACAAAGTTGTTTTTTTTGGTTTGGTTTGGTTTTTTTTTCCCCTCTGTTTTTTGTGTACACGCTTTATTCTATTAGCGTAGAACTGTCTGGCATTTTTCAGTTCCTGCAGTTATCATTTTAATTCTTCTTTTTTGTTGTTGTTTTTACTTTTATATGATTTCTGACTGAGAAAAAAGCATGCATGGCACTGAAAATCAGGAATGAAAGAAAGAAGCCAGAAATTGCAGGTCTCTATGCTTAATAAAATGTTTCTCTTTCTCTGGCAGCCATTTGTATGCCACTTGTTATGGGTTCCGGTTGAAGGAGGTCTTAATAAAAATTATTTTTCTCTTCATTTTTGCCACCCTAAGAAATCATATGCATATGTTATTAGCTGTAACAACTGAACTGACATGTTTGTATATTCTTTACTATTGCTTAACATACTGTAATCATGCATTTTGAAAGAAATCTTTTATTAAGTCTAGGAATTATAAGCCATTATCATATAGTCCTAATGAACACTGTATGTTTTTCTTTACTCTGCAAGGCAGGCAAGCTGGTATTACAGCAAACAGTTTGTGCTATCCGTTTTGTCAGCAAATTCCAAATTACCAGCAGATAAAAATAGCTTATATTTCACTTAAATGATACATGAGAAAAAAGGGCAAATCAAATCTCCAACCACAGCATTCAGAGTTTTAATATATATACTGCAATACATATTTTTGTCTCATTCATTGGGTTTTTTTTCGTTTTTTTTTTTTGTTTGTTTGTTTGTTTGTTTTTGTTTTTTTTTTTTTTTTTTTCTCCTGGAATTAAAAATCAGAAAAGTCAGGAAAGGCTGGAGACAGTGACTTGGTTTGGGTTTTTTTGGTCTTAGATGCTAGGATTAACTTCTGTTTTTTAATCTTATGTGTATAGGATTGTTTATTTCTTAGCTCTATTCTTTTCTTTATAGAAGTTACTGAAAATAATAAAATTAATGTGAATTGCTAAGCAACATAGAATGATAGCAGAGATGAGGTAGTTCTTTAAGTAACATCATACCCAGATGTTATGCTTCTATTTTTTTGACTTTTTTCTCCATTGTAGTTAAAATAGAATTTTGTGAATAAAATAATGGAATGCAACAAATGGAAAAGGATTTTTAGTCCTTCTCACACTGACAGCAGATAGAAAGGATATGTTTGCTAAAATCACCATATCTTCCTCATTCAGATGCTTCCAAAGCTTAATATACTAAACTAAACCAGACATAATTCAAAATGGAAGAAATAAACACAAGACAACAAGAGGGAGCTTTCACTAGGCCAGGTATTTCAAGCTCTAAGAGCACCAGAGCAGTGGTAAATAAAAGTAATATTTTAAATGTTAATACACTTGACATTTTCTGATATCTAGGAAGTCACACCTCTCAGACATTTGCCTTTGCAAAGGCAACATTTATTTCAAAGAAACAGTAGTACATATGCAGGACTTGTTATCAAACTCATGCGAAACAAAGCAGTCACTGACAAGTTCCTTGACAAGTAGGTGAAGATGATTTAGTTAAATATTTTTTCCTTTAGATTTTGGTAGGTTTTATAGGAAGATGTTCACTTAATGCTGCAGATGTCATTGAATAATCTTAATTGAAAAAAGTTCAATATCTTCTTTGTTCCAGTCTGTCACAGGTATAAAATATCCAGAAAGAAAGTAACAGCAGTCTAATAGGGGCAAGATGTCTACAGATTTTCTCATAGAAAAAGGATTTTAAATTGATTGGATAAAATTACAGCTATTAAATCCATTTTCAATATCCTATCAAATGGAATGTTTTTACTTTTTTCTACTGTTAAGCAACTCAAACAACAACACATGGGTTTAAAAATACAAAAAACAGTCAAAGCAATTTTACCAATTGCAAGTAGGGAAGAGGCATAAAATGTGTTTAACCAAATACATATCATTGGAAATGGAAAAAAATTACAACTATGTCCATATAGTGGATGTTGTCCCAGTCATGGAAAAATATGTTAAATTGTTATTAAAGCTCTGAAAGAACTCTGGGCATGAGATCAACTTCAGATTTCCCAAAGGACATCTCCTTCTAAACCTATATTCTGCTTTTATCTTACCTCTTAATTTATGATCTTTTAGAACACCTTCATTTAAATAACTGTAGTTCAAAGGGAGAGAAAGACCTAAACATACTTTTCTACAGAGTAAAAGCAATATTTGCTTATAAAGGTAATTTAAAAACAACTTACTAATTATCATTTTGTATTTTTACATAGATATCATAGGGATTTGATGTACATATTGCTCATTTTTTGTTTATTAAGCAACCAACGAAATGTCTACAAATTAGAAATAGTGGCAGCTTTATATTTTGCAACACACAGCCTTGAACTGGCTTTTTTTCAGTCTGCCCCTCAGCCACTCCAGTTTGGGCATCTAAATTATCCATGATGTGCAAATGCAAGAGGTAGCAAGATCTTAGGGGCAACTTTGGGGCAGCAATGGCCAAAGTGTTCCCACTTGCATTCTCCCCCACAAGTCTGTGCTATATAATGGGGAACTTTGTGCAGAGAGACATCTGAGATCCTCCCTTCAAAAACTGGGAGTGGGGACCACTTCTTTGTATGTTATTTTAGGTGTGGTGGAGAGGCTCTGCCATAGAGTAAATCAAGACTTAGTAGTCACTCACTCAGCCAGTGGTGCCTCCACATCACTTAGAAGGAACAGGATGCAGTTCTTCCATGTTTTCCTAAGTTTCAAGCACTTGGTGGTTAAACTGAAGATGGAACAAGGCAGACACTAAGTTCTCAACATGATCATTGGTACTGCTTTGGTGGCTGACACACTTCTGAAAAAACTATCTGTAAGCATCTCATCTGTAAGCATCGGGTACTTGACGTATTTCCACAGAAGTCTAGGAAATTCTGATACAAATGTGTAGGAAAGGAAGATATATGGCAAACTCAGCACTACATCACTGTTTAACTAGTCTTGTGCCAGTTTTTGGTATATTTTTTTATCAAACTAAATGTAAATATATGTATACATGTAAATGTAAATGCAATTTCTTCTCAGCTTGCCCTTGCTGAAGTCCAGAGTCAGATGAGATAGCATGAAACAGATAACAAAGAGTTTCCATTTTCTACATATTACATATACCATTCATAAAAATATTTGAATATCTATTTGTACTGGCTTTTTTTGCTTAAACTGGATAGATCTGCAAAAACCAAACTTCAGAACTTGAATTTTAGACAGCCAGCTGAAATTGCAGTATGGGAATTTTAGCATGTAATTCCTGGGTTTGATTTGATTTAGTCTGATCATCAAAGTTTCTCATTGAAAACAGCCTTCAGTGACTGATCTCAACTCTTTACTTAACAATAGTCAGTTTTCACTTCTACGCCATGATTTTAGTAGTAAATTGTGTCACATTCAGATTGCTGGAGAAGGTGAGCCATTTAGCACATAGATCTTATCTTCTTTATGCAGTTGTGCTACAGTATACATACCACCCAAAGGAAGCCCTTATTTTGAAGAATGAGGGGTGGTCTACCTCATCCTATAGTTACACCTACTCACAATGATTGAAAAAAAAAAAAAAAAAAAAAGAGAGAAGATTAAAAAGTAAATTCTTTTCAATGACTACCAGTAATCATTTTTTTTAAAGTGTTTCACAAATGATCAGGTACAAGAGTAACTAAAAGTGTTGTGTTGTTTTGGATATTTGGAGCCAAGTATTGACTGTGCCAAAAGCTTTGTAGTCATCTTAACATTGCAAAGTAGAAAATTTATTGCTCCATAAATATTAGGCATAAAAGGGTCATTGCCTGAGAAATTATCTCTATATTGTTTCTGGTAATTATAATTCTTGGTTTTGTGATTTACTTAGAAATCAGGGAATTATAGCTAGAAAGAGGTCTCTAAGTCTTGATTTTTTAAAAATACTTCTGAACCATCTGACCATCTTCTGCTGTTCTGGCATGTAAGGTGACAGACTGATCTATGTCCATGGATAGCTGGAGTATTTCTGTCTTCTATACTTCTGGAGTACTTCCAATCCTTATTGATCCCTGTAGAAAGTGCTGAGATTTCTTAGAATAAAAAAAGTTACTAAAAGATTTTTGGTACAACTGAATTATGAAACACATGGCTGCAGCTCATAATAAACTTTTCAGATATTATGTTCCACAGTGTATACTGTTATTTAAAAGAACAGGCACATGAAATATCTTGCAGATAAGTTAATTTTGTGTGTATGTGTGCATTCTTGAAATACTTTGATTCATAATTAAGCCACTGTACACTCAACCCTCTGAATGCATATGTAAATCCAACCACAAGTGCCAGTGTGGACTGCACAGACAGAGTCTTATTCACTGAATGTGAAAATATTTCTTTTGTTAGGATAGGGCCTCCTCACTTGCTTTCTCTTTTTTGCAGGATTATCTTCAATTTGCATTCTTTACAGTTACCTGAATTTTTGCTGCACATAATATTTATTTTGATCTTCATCTTCCTGAATTTTTGAAAGGGAAAAGGACACATACTATGGCAACAAGTCAGGACAAAACTGTTCCCTGTCTCCTCCTAATAAAAAATCAGAAGTTACCTTTAACAATACAGGCATAACAAAATAAACTCGTCTGTTTATTTTCAAGGGAATCTGAATCGTACACTCATTTCAAGGGTTAGACTTCAGGTGAGGAATATAAACTAGTCAAAATATTCTCACTAGGCTGGTCTACTGTTTTGTCCTTTTACTTCAGTATAGTGTTTCAGCTTCTTGTTATGATCAGTTTTGCTGGGGTAATTGGGTCGGTTATTTTTGCCTCACATCTCTAAAGAGACAATTGGTTCCTCCCTGTAGCAGGTACTGTGCAAGCCAAGTGCTACCCACCCGGCAGCACCATACCTGTGCCAAACTGTAATAGACTCCCACTGCTTCTAAAATGACAGATGGGACTTATTTTGATTTATTGCTGTGTTGTGGGTAATTTACCTATAAAGTGTTCTGCTGTCTTGCATTATGGATTAGGTTTCTAACAGTTTCCATATGAAATCACAGAGCAAGCTCATTACAATTTCAGCTATTTTCATGATGACTACATAAAATCAGTGGTGAAAGCATAAAGCTATACCAGAGACAGATTTTACAGACAATCTGCTTTCTTTTCACAGTAATTATCATAGGGTACACATTAAACAGAATTCCATGGGAAACAAACAACAAGGAACTAACTTTTGGTTTTCAAAGTTTCTCTTAGAATATATATATAGCACATATTACTTATAACACAAATTAGTAAAAGAAAACTCTGTGACTCACATGAGATAGATAGAACTGGTAAGAATTATCCCACTTACATTAGAATGATTTTGCTATTGTCCTCTATGTGTAGAAGGAAATATCACTCAATATTATCTAGTATGAAATTATGAGTGAGAAAATAAACCTTGCTGTACAAATTCCTTTTTTGCTTGGCTGTGTTAGGGATGAAGGGAAGCAAGAAGTATTGTTTCATGAGGTGTATGTAGAGCATGTCTGTTTTGAAAATGTAATAATTTTTATAATTAATATACAAAATATAGATTTATAAAGGCTTTGGAGTGCAGAGAATAGCATAGGGCTGAAACATTTTCTCTGTAAAAGAATATTTTAAACAGTCCTTTGAATTCTACTGCATGCCAAATTAACAGTTTTGTCCAATTGCTTACTAATCTTGAAAAAGTACTGTAATGGTAATAACAGTAACCTCTGTAGAACTCAGTAATTAATAGAGAGATAAATGCTTTTAACTCCATGTGTTTTTCATAAAATGCAGTAGGCTTGCCTTTTCTAGAAGATTCTGCAACCAAAGAGATATCAACATAACCTTTAGAGCACATTTTTCTGAACAGTAAATATTAATTAAAAGCATAATGAAAGCAGATTCTTTCATAAAAATGCACAATGCTGAGTTCAAATCGGATAGTTTGGGGTCAGGAGAATGTCAGTTTCACATAGTATTTGTACAGTGTAATTCTAGACAAAATACCTGTTCATCAGCTGCCTTTTATTCTTGGCATTGCTGGGTGCCTGTATATATTGTGGTAGAGCTGACTGAAAGTATTTCTTCACTGCAAAATTTGATGTAAATGTAAAGAAAGAAATATAAAATTTTGAAGGAAATACTGAGCAATTTTCAAATTAAAAGTGAGGCAAGACTTTGGATGTTTCTTATTAAACAGGAGCTGGTAACCACAGTTTAATGGAGTTAATTTCCCTAATTAAGATACTTCCCAGTCCTTCGCACTTTTCCAGTGTTTTTTGTTTTGGGTTTTTTTTTGTTTGTTTGTTTTTTGGGTTTTGAGGTTTTTTTGTTTGTTTGTTTGTTTTTTGTTTGATTGGTTTTTGTTTTTGTTTTTGTTTTGTTTTTTGGGGGGAGTGTTTCTAGAGAATGTAAGCAAGTGAGAGGACTGGGTGATCACCTGGTGAAAGAATTTCATTGTCTTTGTTACTGCTTCACTCCTGCACAGCATCTGGGGTTTTTTCAGTCCTTGTTTGGGCAGCATCAGACAGCAGTGTTTGATGGACATGGCCTAATCTCAACCAGGAGTACTGCTGACACCAGAGGCAGCCCCAAAGGCAAATAAAATCGAGGCACAGAGGCACAAAAGGTAACTGATCAGTACAGCAAAGGTAGTGGAAAGGCATCTGTGACTTTTCCTATGGTATGCCTGTGCAGAAGAACTGAAAGTAGCAGGAGGCAAAGGTTATGTTAAGTGTGTGGCAAGGAGGGATGAAGAGAGGACTGTACCATGGGAAGAGACTGTTGGCTTGTTAAAAGGAAGAACTGTGACAGACATAAGGCTTACAAGGACAGATTTGCTGATGACCCTTGAATTCATCTGCTGAAAAGAGCCTCCCGTTGGCTAGTACATGATTTTATCTGGAAGAACTTTGGAAATGATTTGGCATGCCATCTGATTTTTGGGCAAAGGGGTAAAGACAAGCTTTTTTTTCCCACCTGTACTTCCCCACTAACTTTGAGCATCAGTGGCTTCTGAAACAGGAGAGGCCCAAAGAGAACAATTAATAATTACCTGGGTGCCATCTCATATCATCTGGTCCGCAAGGTTTCAAGTTGCGTGGGCAGAGAGCATAGCAGCTGATAATCTCTGCTCCATCAAGTGTATCTGAAAGGCAAACAACAATATTTAATGTTCAAACACTTTTTGTAAACAAAAAATATAAAAGGAAGTAAATGATCTGGTATAAAAGTGGAAAAAGATATTAAAGCCTTTAATGGACTATTTTGGGCCATTTATTTTAAAGCAAACCTATGAAAATTAATATGTAACAGACTGAAAAGCAATGGCACAACAAAACCACTAGTATATATAATTAATGAAATTATAATTAGAAATGAAAATATAATTTTTTAACTGCTGAAAGATTGTGTTTTAAATTCCTGCTTGCAAGGCATTTAGGAAACTGGATCTTGCTCTGAAAGAGTTCATGTTTTGGGGAAAATAGAAAAGAACAATGAAACCTTGCCAAACCCAGCTATTATTTGGAACAGACATAAAGATCAGCTCTCCTGTGTTTTTACCTTGTCTTTATTTTCTTTCATAGTTTTTTAGTCTACTAATCTTCCCCAATCTCTATTCTGTGTCCAAGGTATTCTGCAGAGAGCATTCCACCTCTTTTCTCTCAAAATCCACTTAGAAATTGTCTGTTTTACAGGCTTAAGAGAAGGTAGGATCCTCGTCTAAACCTTCCATCATCCGTGCCATGGACAGGAAAGAGAGAGCCTTGATTTTCTGAAAGATGCTGTGCTGCTTATGCCAACAAATGAAAGTTTCCCAAGGGAGGGTGCAGAAGTGTAATTACATAGAATACAGTGACAAAGCAGGAAAAAGTGAATAATGAAAGCATTGTTCTGCTCCATATCCGTCAATATTAGGTGTATGCACCATTGCATGTGACATTTTTTCACTACTGTTATGAACAGAGTAGGGAACAGTCCTGTGGCAGGCTGAGGAAATGAGCTGTCTGTATTTGCAGCAATTGAAGGACATTCCTCAGTGGAGTGCCCTGGATTTTTATGTCACATCATAGCTAAAGGCACAAAGTTGTTCAAACAACAGTTTAACTTCATAATCTACATTATATACAACTTCTAACATATTTTCTCTGAAAGCCCTTGTGCTGGCCATCAGTTTGAGAAAATGGCAATATCAGACAGGAAAAAAGAAAGAAATGCCAGCTCATACTTGATGTGGGTGCTGATTTAGCCCTTAAAATCATTAGGTTACCACAGTAGTCATAGTGAGGTTCTTACATAATACTGAAGCCTTAGCCAAAGCAATATTCTATTTCTGTAGTTCTCAGGAATTGTCATTGTAGAGCCCACATGCTACATTTGATTATGACCACTAAAAATGGTATTTTGCTGTCTATGCATCTTAAAAATATATTGATTTGATGTGAAGAGATTCAGAGCTCTCCTGGCTCTGTTTTTACATTCCACTGAAAAAAAAATATTACAAATTAAAAGCCTCCTTTTGCCTTAGCAGCTTGCTACCTGTGTTTTTCACATAACCTGTATGTTGCTTTACCCATGGGGGATGCACTCTGTTTTCTTGGGAGGGTTTGCCAACAACTTCATGGACATTGTGCAAAACTTTGTAGTGTAAACAACTTGCTTATTGAAGACTGAAAAGGACTCTGCTGATGGCTTACCTCCTGCATGCTTTAAACCAAGCCCCTTGCAAACCAAACCAAACCAAACCAAACCAAACCAAACCAACCCAACCCAACCCAACCAAACCAAACCAACTTTCTTTTAAATCAAATCAAGCACTGTGTATTGACCACCTGAAAGGACCCTCCTTGACAGGGCTATGCTGGTCCCAAGTCAGCTTCATCAGGGGTGCTACACTGCAGCCTTTCAATAGGATGCTTTTGTGCTGGTAGTGGTATTTAGAGTATACTAGTTCAGAATAAAAGTGGCTTTAGATTGTCAGCTGAGCATGTGAAACAATAGCTATTGAAGGCTATCATACTCACAGCCAGTGAAAATTGCTTCTCTTGCCATGGAAACAAAGGCTCCTTTATTCTACTCCAAAACTAAGGCAAATTTTGCTGAAATTTCAGGTGCTGAACACAGTGCTCCTAACAATACTTAAGGTGGTGTTGTGGTTTTATTGTTGGAAAAAAAAAACCACGTTATTATTTGTCAGAAGTTCCATTATGTCTCTTTAGCAGTTATAGCTTTGTGACTTTACCTTTGGATGAACCCAGCTATCTTGAATAAAACACTTTCCCTGAGCATTTCTGCAGAAATGATCATCACAGAAATGCCAACTCCATAGAGATGTGGGAAGTAATCCGTGATTACTAAGAACTCTTTGCCCCTTGTAGAATAAAAAAATAAGACTCTCTATGTAAGATTTAATGCATCCAGATGATTGAATGTTTGATACATTGAACCATTTCCTCTCGAGCAGAAATGTCACATGGTTTGTTAGTCTATTTGAAGAAAGCTATAAATTGCCTTAAAACATGTTATTTGCCAAACGTGCTCCACTTACTTTTGTATGCCTGACAGGCTCTCAGGCTCTCCTATTTACAATTTTTAATCTAATTAAAGAGTTATCTTTAAGTCTTATGAAATCTAACTTATTTTCTGTACCTATAGAATAAATTTCATAATTCTGGAATACAGGAGAATGCATACTGTCACTCACAGGCATTCCTCTGGAACTGTCACATTTATAATGAGGCTTTTCAAAGGAGTACAAAAGGTTGGTGGGAGTAGTACTTTATTGCGATGGCTGGCGTTTGTCAGAGAAGCTCCCAGGTGCCATAAATTCACGTCCCTAAGGATGTCTCTGAAGTTATTTGTATTTCAGTACTAGGTAAAGACAAGATAAGGAGAAAAAGAAGATAAGATTACAGATATTTTATAAGAATGAATGAAACAAAATGTCTGGGAACATGAAGAGGAGCAGTTTGTTGTGCTATTTCATTTCTTGATTCAGAAAGCTCAGAATCATTTATCTTGTGTGATTTTGTGTGTTAACCTCAATGATTAAGGTGAAGATGTGTAGTGGAGAAGTCTGACAAACAACTTGAGATAAAAATAATCTCAAAAATAATCTCCTTTAACAATAGAAGGGCTCTTTGCATCTTGCAGTAATTAGCTGTATGCTTAAGTAATAACAATATTAACGAGGCTGCCTGCTCAGACAAGATATCTGGCCTCCTGTAAACTTTTAGGGTTCTTAAAAAAATCTTAGTACTGCAGCTATTCGACACTAACTTGGGTATTTACATGTGAAATATATAAATTAATTGCAGCCAATGGCCTTGTACAGACTCTTCTTTCCCATAAGTAGGAATTACAAGGGATGACTCTTTCTCGGTGTTTCCCACCGCCTTGATTCTTTGTAAATGATGACTTCACTGAAAAAGCAAGGTGAAATGCCATCACCTGTGTCTTCTACATTTGTTCCTACATTTGCATCCCTGTGAAGAGCAAGAAAAGTATCTCTCTTTCTCTACTTTGATACATGCTTATTAGGCAAACAGAAAAGACACTGAGAGATGCCCAGGCTGGAAGAACCATTTTCTTCTCATTAGGACACTGCTGGGGAAATGGGGGAAGGCCAGTTCCAGGTCTCTTCTCAGAGACCAAGAAAAGCAATACATCCAAGTATTTCTGAGCAGCGGGATCATCTTTGTTTACTGAAGATGGTAACTTTGTCTCTCTTACTTGCTCTTTGTCTCTCCCTTTAGCTTTGGGCATCTCTTCCCATGCATGATTACCTTGATGCCTTTGAAACGGATCCCATTAAAAAACATGCTCTTTGTTGAATTGGCATTTTCTACTGATTAATACAGGAAGAACTTGCAAACTATGGTTAGGTATTAACAGAGCCAGCATTTCCAGGACCATCAGCTGCATTGTGCCAGAGTTTTTTTCTTGCTTGTGCTGGTGTTTGTTGTTAGTAGTATAGACGTTGGCACAACACCAAGCAGATGTAACAATTACAGTCCTAATGAAACCTTTTTTTTCTTCTTTTCATTTCAACTATTAAACCACAGATGTAAAGTTGCAACATTTCAACCCAACTATTCCTTATTCTATATTCCATTTTTAAATTACCACTTCAAATTGTTTCTTGAAATAACCAGATTTCCTGTGGGCAAGATGCTAACAACTAATCACGCCCATTTAGCTAACGGCATTGTAGTACGAGAGTTTTATGCAATGTTTCTATATTGCAGGATCAATGGGGTGAGCCCATACCACAGGAAACCACTGCTTCTGAGAGGGAGACCCAACATGCATCTCTAAAAAATTACTTCATAGGAAAATTGGTGACAGACACTTGTGCTCAGAGTCAGGATCAAAGGCAGCTGCAGTGTGCATTCAGTGCCCAGGGACAGACATTCCTGGCCCAGGTCCTTCAGCTGCACAGACTGCTGCTCGTACCCAGAACCAAATGGAAGGAGAAACAAACTTGCCTCACTCAGCCCCAGCTTCCCCCAGAATGCACATGGAGGTTATCTACTTCTGCCTCCTCTCCCTCCACTCTGAGCACTTTTCACTCTTTAAAATACATGTTCTTTTTTACCAGCGTAGGCAAATTGAAAGAGAAAAAAAAAAAATTAAAAGCATCCAAAGCATTCAAAAGATACAGAAAAATGTATAAGATGACTGGATAGGTATTAAATTTAACTTTGAAACTGGCAGCTTTAAGGAGACCATAACAGCATATCTGATATTTTAAAATAAGCTGTCATCTGTACAATATTATTTACTCATTATAAAAGAAAACCATCCCGCCTTAGAATTGATACAGTGCCTCATACAGTAGCATGCAGAGGAGATGCTTTTCTTTTCATGCCTCCAGACTTTGATACTTGTTTCATTAAATCATAGTTCTGTCTTTGCCTCAGTGAAGAGAGGAACTGAGCCTGATTATCATGCTCCTTCCCTCCCTCCCCTCCCCTTTTATAAAACAGTAAAAAACAAATTTGCTCAAGATAAGGAACAGATTAAGAAAACAAATCCTGTTCAGAAAATTTGCTAAAACTTAATTAATTTCTCAATTAAAGTAACTGCAAAGAACAATAATAAGAGATTGTGTATTTTGTGGTAACTGAAAGGAAATGTTTAATTACTGCGTATAAGTAAAATGACAGCTTAAAGCATTCTTGCAAGCAACAGTAGTCATTGGGGGGTAATTAGTGAAAAATAGATAGTAAACAAATGATAGCTTTTAGGCTAAACAAATCACTTCAGATCCATCTCTTCATAAAGACCTATAAAAATGAACCTATCACACCATTCATCAGGAAACAAATTTTATTTTGATCTCTGATTGGTTATAACCTGGTTTATTTGGTTTTGGTTTTTCGCTTGCTTGTTTCTGTGGAAATAACTGTAGGCTAAGCAGAGTAGCAGTGAAGAAAGCAGACTGTAGAAATATCTCTGGATGTGTAGTGAATTCAGCTATTCAGTGACTGTGGGATGGACAGGTGATCTTGTTACTTTGCTGCTACTGAAATAAGAACTACATTGTTCATTATTTGGTTATTTCTTTTTTTGACACAACCAGATCTTTCATCGTTTGAGACCATCTGTACTATTTCTTTTTTGGTAAATAAGGTTATCACCACAAATAACTATCCTATGAGTCAATGTTAAGGTCAGTTCTAGCTTCAGATTTGGTGAAATATACTGATAGAGATTGTCTGGTGCTCTGACAGTCAGATCAGAAATTCAACTGGTTGATGAAATAACTTGCCATCCAGACGGCTATGCATAAATGAGAGGTGTTTGTGAAATGGAAGTCATTCCTTTTCTCACTGTTGTAGGGGGTACAAGTGCAAGAAAGTGATGTGGAGGTTAATCTTGTCCCATTTGAAACACAGAGATATTAAAAGATTAAAAGCCTTTATTACTTTTCTGAATAGTGACAGTCAAAGCTAGGTGAAAAAGATTTTAAAAGGATGAACTGTACACACACCAGGCATACAGTAGCCCTTGCAAGGGATACAACAATATTTCTTGGTTCCTTGTGATTTCCAGTGGAGGATGAGAGTCCCCTTTTGCTAAGTGCATGGAAACCAGCTCCAGCTCTCTAGTCAGTAAGAGGTAGGAGCCTAAAGATATAATTTTTAATATTAGGACACAATTATTGAATGTACTGTACAGATAAACAGTGCTATACAGTATTCTATACAGATGAAAAAAGTGAATGGAAGAGAATGAGCATTACAAATAGCAAATACACAGGAACAGCTACTGAAGAGAATGCTTTTGAATGTGGGGTGAGATTGAATAGAAGTTGATCTTAAACAATTTAGGAATATTTATCCCACAATAACTTGGAAGGGTGTTTTTGACCTTTCTTTTCTTTCCATCCTCTGATGAGCTAAAACCCACTTGGGTCCTTAACCAAGGGTAGTAGGTAAAAGCTTAGACTTATTCTGTGTTTCCGTAACAGGAGGGCCTTGGAGTAGTGGAGAATACCTGTCAGTGTGTACCCTGACTGTACAAGAGAGCTGATAGCGATCATGTTCTCCACTCCATTCTAGTTGCTGGTAGGTGATGCTGCAGGCTAGAGGCATCAGCACAGCTAATAGAAAGCATCAGACCCAGTGTATTTTTGTTTGGTTCTGCAGCTGTGGATCAAGGCACACAAAAGGTGAATGGATTGTAGGACAAACAACAACTGCAGAGAGAAGAGAGTAACATCATTCACACCACTGCGTGGCAAGACTAGTGCTAGCAGTGGGTGAGGAGTTAAAGAAGAGAAAAATACCAGGTTTTTGGAATAAATGTGACAAGAGAAAATTGAATCAAAAATCTTTTAAGTGGCTATTCATAAATATAAGCTGTACAATTATTCTTGTTCCTTTCCCTTTAATCTGTAATTTAATGTCTTTTATAATTATTTTCACACAGAATCCGGTTACAAAGGGAGACTGGAAGTTCCTGTAAAAGGAAAGAAAAGTGTAGCTTTTGTCTGTTTGTCTCATGTTACTCAAATTCTTCCTGGGAGAATGTAGTCTTAAGGATTTTTTTTCCAGAAATTTTTTTATTTATACAGATTAGATTATTTATTCAGCAAGCTGAAGCAATATCATGTGATATTTAGACACACAACGGCACAGCTTAGTTAGTGATTTGGAACTATTGTATATTGGGTTAAGAGACCATTTCAGAAGCTATCTATTCTCTTAATTTCTCAAAATATTGATTGAAAAAAGCAAACTATTTTTTTATTTCCAGTGAGAGGGAGATAGAAGTAATAAAAAGGGGAAAAATGTGCCATTTGAAACTACACATTGTTTTGGGAGGAGATGACGTAGTTTGTACATACCCTTTTAACAGCATTGCATAATAGAGTATGTGGAATTTAATTGAAATAACAGAGTTTTTTTAGAAAAATGGCTGCTTTAAAATACACAAATTTTTCATTCAAAACAGTATCTTTAAAAGGAACTTTTGTGTTTTCATTATAAACATTATAATGTGCTCTTTGCCCAGAATTTTGTAAATGTTTTCACTTTAATCTGAAAACATACATTTTTCTGAAAGTATTTTTTTTTTTAAGTGATTATACACTTTTTTTCATAAGGACAAAAAAACTGTTTGCCTTTATAATTTTTCAGTACTCATTCACTGCACTTGCAGTTATTATTCTGCTAGAGAATGAAATATCAACAAATAACATGGATATATTGCTTAAAAATCAATTTTTGGTTGGATAATACTTCAGTTTGCATTTTTAAATTTTCTTCACTTTAATTTGAATGATAAATCAAAATTCAGTACAATACCAAATTTCCACACTCCAAGAAAATTCTATTTATTTTCCATTAGAAAGAAAAAAAAAAAAAAGCATAATTTTGTTGTAGCTTGAAGCATTTTAAACTTAATTTTGGGTAGCTTCAATAGTAAACTGTATTCTAACTATTGTAACTACTGCAAATGCTATCCCTCCTGTTCTGTATCTCAGGATCCCTGTTAAATCTCCCCTTTTTTTACTGAAAGGTTTTTTGTTTGGTATGCCTTGCAAAGAAATGAGGGGCCCTGAAACTCCATGGATAAACAAATTACTATCAAACTGAAACAACATTAAGTGTTTAGATACTTTAAAACAATTTACTCCATCCTACCTCCTTTCTCCCCATTTATTTCAGAATGTTTTTCATCCTTTTCTTACACTGGAAAGGAAATTAAAATAATTCTGTAGGTAGAAAATAAAACCTTGTGCCCAGCAACGTGAAGGACAACAGGAGAGTTAAAGCTCCTCACTTTCTTCATCTTGTTTCAAGGCTTTACAGCACAATAGCACAGAGAAAGATTTTGACATTAATGATGCCTCCTTTTGTTTTGTGGAAAGTGCAGGAGATACAATTTAATTCCTGAGATGTACACCCAGTCATCTTTCACGGGTATTAAAGAAACACTGGAAAACTGTTTCATAACATTGTATACTGTGTGCTCATAAAAAAAATACACCAGTAAAAAGCTATTCGAATAATATGAAAATATTTGGGCTGTACACTTTTTCAACACTTAAAAGCCTACCAAGTCAAGCTAGTATTTTAAATGTCTTTTGCTTTGCCAGGTAAGATAGCTGACAGTCATCTGAATCATGGGTCTAGTCACTACTGAAAACTTAAGGCAGGAGAAATTTTGTAATTTTATTGGTTTATTAAAATAGAGCCTTTACACATCAGACAGTTCTTTAGTTCAGTGCATTTTGTCAGTCACTATTCAGTGATGTGTTGGCTTCCTAACTATATTTTCCTTACTTCAGTTCAGGGAACCTCATTTATGGCCCTTCTAATACAGAATACTGATCTGCTTTTTCCCATTAGGAATTTGAAACACAGGTATAAAATCCTCACCTGGTAGTTGATAACTAAAGATTTATCAGTGCCTTTAGCATTCACTCTCTTCTACTGATAACCAGATACAGTAAATATCTTTTTTTAATTGAAAATTTTAGAAGCACTATTGTTAACAGGAATGACTGAACTTGAAAGTAATTACAGTCAGTATTTTCCTGTTGGATCAGATGCTGTATATATGTATGTCACATTAGAAACGTCCCTGTTTTAGAATCTTTAAATGAGTAATTATTTTAAAATAGATGTTTATGGTTGATATTGCATCGGTTCTAATCAGTCAGATCTCAATGGAAAGATATCAGGATGACAAAGGCAAGTTTATTGCATCTGTGCAATACATAAGTTTTAGAATGAGATTAATTGCTGTTTCTTATCTCTCTCTGGTTATGAGAGTCAAGATAAGTGTTTTAAACTAGGCATTTGACTTTTAGAAGGTTGGACTGAGGTATTGTGCTAATAACCTTTCCAATTTCCATTTTCAGTTCACATTTTATTCAAGACTGTTCAGCACAGAAACAGAGCAGTCTTAATGTAGTAATTCCAAAAGTTTATATTCAAAGTAGAGTTTTGGTGGTAATAGACTTGCTGCCTTTTGATTAGGTGGATGCTTTGAAGGCAGTAGTAGATGAAAATTTACAAAGATGGAAATAATTTAAATATTAGCATCATGTATATGAAGTTTCTGGGATCTCTGATATGTGGCACCTGCAATGTAGACCACATTGTGTCATCTACACAGAACCGATTTGAATGTGGACCTCATCCTGCTCTCATAAGTAAAGCTGGTATAACATTGCAGTTTTCTTTGCCTTCACATGTACTACTGCCAGTCCTTCCCCCAGATCGGTTGTGAGCCCACTGAATTTTCCAGATATCAGGCTGAAGCAAGATTAGTAGAAAAATATCTAAAAGTGTGATACTGTCATAAGGCTTGAATAATACCTGCAGGAGTATGCTGCTGAGTTCAATAATGGTATGAAACTTAGTACATAAAGCTTCCAATGACTGATGTTATAGAAAGGTCACGATAGTTTATGGAAGGAATGAGTTGAGTTTTAAAAGAATATGTAATAGGAATAAGAAATTTAAAATCTAAGGACTCAATTACTAATAGAAGCTGCTGCTATTTTCTAGAAGGTGAGGAGCACAGCAATTTCAAGCTGCAAGGGAAAAATGAAGAATGTGAGCGATGAAGCTGCTTATAAAATGACTGCAGAAAACCATTTCAATGCATTTTGATTTTCCATTAGATGGTAAAAAATAATAGTATAATATTTGTATAGCATAGTAATAGCTATGAATTGGTGTACAAATCTCTAAAATATTATGTACAGTTCTAGAAATTGTAGTTGGAAAAAGATAAGCTCAAGCTAGAATGGATGAAAGAGGGCCAGTATGCTGTCTTCTCAACAAAAAGTAGAAGAGACTACTTGGACAAGGCTGGTAAGAAACATTGATTCCCATCTGTAAACACTCCAGGAAGAAATACCAAGGGGCAGGAGCTTACAGAACTTCTAGGTAGTTTGTACTATCATTACGTCATTTAAACTTTATTTGTATACATTTAGACTGTATTTAAAATAAGGTTTAGAACTATGTATAAAACCAGTGAGCTTCTTGAAACAATATTCGTTAAAGACTGGTGGAGAAAGTCTAACTTATTTGGAGATGGCTTGATTTTGTCTATGAGGAGTTACGTGATGTGATGTGATGTGATGTTTGTTTTTTTTTAATTTTCTACATAAAATGAGTCCATGAATAAGACTATGGTTGAAACAACAAGAAATAGTTATAACTGGACGGTGCTTTTCAGTAAAAATCAGTGACTTAGCTGTTGCCTCAGTAATGTTAATTTTTTCTTATGTGAATTTAAATTTCAATATGAATATGAATATGAAACAGTGAGGTAGAAAGTACTGAAATTATGTCAATGCAATATATACATATACATATATATAATATATACATATATGTTAATGCATTAATGTGCGTACTCATTTTCAGACAAACATTTCAATGTTTATCTTAAAGAAGAGGTGTGGAGCAGCCAGCAACACAGAATTTCATATCTTCAGTGTGATATTAAAAGACCAGCAATACATAAAAACAGCATTATCACTCAAAAATACTACTTATTTTGTGAAAATATAAGTCAACATGAAATGAGAGAACAATTACAGTGCAAAACCAAGATACTCTTTGTACAGGCCAATAAAAAGTGTAGAGTACAAAAGCATAGCAGGATACAAGTTATTCTTGTGAACAGTAGAAGCATTTAAAATTGCATCAAGTAGGAGCAAAAGACTTGTGATCTTCATACTTCACAATATAGGTCAACTGATGTAGTGATAGGAACAAAATTGTTTCATTTAATAGTAGTCAGTTACATCATCATGCATTAAGCAAATCTGTAAGCAGTCTGAAAGCATTTGATTTACAGAAAACTTACTAAAGTTAACTGGACCACATTTAGGTTTTTATGGAAATAAAGTAAAACTTGGGTGTAGTAACATTAAAAATCAATGTTTTAATTAAAAAGAAAAACAAAACCAAAAAACAGCCTTTTTTCATCTTGCTATGTCTTCATCCAGCACAGGCTCTGCTGAATGGCCTGGATGCTGCTTCTTTCTCCCCTCAGAATCCTGGATTCAAAGTTAGTTTGCCATTGCCTTCAGAGGCCTCTGACATCCCCTTAGATTTCTATAAAACATTTATAGAAAATGTAAACCTGAAATTAAAGTCTGTTTTGAGGTAAAACAGAGGTATTTCTGTGAATGTAGAATTAAGGTGTCTCTTTTCTGAATAAACCCAGGAACAAACAAAACCAAACAACCAAACAAAAAAACAACCCTAGAGCAAACAAAACAAGTTTGCTATCTAGAAGGGAAAAGATACAGGATACTTTACAACTTGAAAATACAAAGTTTTAACAAAAGTGAACTTAACTGATAATTTTATTAACTTTGTATTTAAAATCAGACTTAGAAAAATCACAGGAAGAAGGTAGTCAACTTCCATATTTATTCAAGAGATTCACAGTGCTAGTGAGTATTTTTAAACTTTTTGACACATCATTTTTTCTTGGAAATAAAATAAAGCCACAACAGAAAAAAACCCAATATAATTATTTTAAAGTGAAAAATGTCTCAATTCCTAACCATTTCTCATAATTGCAATACCCATGGAGAAAATATTGTTCCAAATAAAGTTGGACAAATCAGTGATTTGTTACACAGAATGGACTAGAACATATTAATTTTGGTTTCTCTCTATATTTATTTTAGCACACTTCTTTGCAACTGGCAAAAAATGTGACAGACCACAGTGACAGCTACTCTGGGAAACCCTCAGTTTTTCCAGTAACACAGAGCTACTAGGAAAACAGATCTTACTTTTCAGAGAAATCAAAAGGCAATCAGTGCTTAGATTTAATTAATGAAATGTCAGTTGCTGAAAAAATTAATAACATAAAAGTATTGAGGGAGTACTTCATATAAGTGCTATGACAGAATGTCAAGAAGGGAGTAGTGGTAGTATGAGTGATACAACATGTAAGTCAAGATCAGATAAATTAGGAAAATATTTATTACAAAGTGATAAGATAGTATACTGTACACTCAGAGACTGGAATATTTTGACAGGCAAACATGCAAACAGTTAGCTTTGTCTTGCTTTCTATTTGGTAGCAGCTTCAGAAAGTACCTCAAGACCAAACAAGTCTTTCCAAGGATTGTAACTAATCTGCAAATCATATAACTTTGTATTAAAACAAACATTAAACTCCTTGGAGGGTTTTCTTTCTTAGAATCATAAAATGGCTAGGGTTGGAAGTGACATAAAGGATCATCTAGTTCCAACCCCCAGCATGGGCAGGGACACCTTCCACCAGGCCAGGTTGCTCAAAGCCCAGTCCAGCCTGGCCTTGAAAACTTCTAGGAAGGGTACAACCTAATCCAGTGTCTCACCATCTTCAGAGGAAATAATTTTTTCCTAATATCTAGCCCAAATCTACCCTCATCCAGTTTGAAATAATTACCCCTTGTCCTGTTGCTACATGATCTTATAAAAAGTCCCTCCCCAGTTTTCCTGCAGGCCCCTTCTCTGGTACTGGAATGTCACTATAAGGTCTCCCCAGAGCCTTCTCTTCTCCAGGCTGAACAAGCCCAGCTGTCTCAGCCTGTGTTCACAGGAGAGGTGCTCCAGCCCTCTGATCATATTCATGGCTTCTTCTAGTCTCCCTTCAATATCTTCATGTCCTTTTTTAATTGGATACAGTACTCCAGGTGGGATCTTATGAGAGTGGAGTAAAGGGAGAAAATCACCTCCCTTGACCTGCTGGCCACACTTTTTTTGATGAAGCCCAGAATACAGTTGATTTCTTGGGCTGAACACACACATTAGCAGATCATGCTGAGCTTAGAGAAAGAGGGAAGAAATATGGTTAAAAGTTGTGGGAGACTAACTTCCTTGTTGTATATTTCTTAAAGAAAATGTGGTTAATATGTATCTGTCCCTATTATTCTATGTGTTATTAATTTGGAAACATCTCTAGACATGCCAGAGACAAGCCTTATGCTCCTACTAGTTTTATTTTTTCTGTCTCCCTAAAATTCTCATGTGTAAGCATAAACCCTTGGAAAGAAAAGAAATTGCTTGTATGGGAGAAAGCACGTATTCAAATAACATCTCTAATGAAAGGGAGCAGTGCAAATTGCTGGCAAAGCAAATTTCTTTTAGCTTGTATGTTCTCTTTTTCAAGGTCATTTTCATATAAAAGTCCCTGCAGCTCTCTTGCATTATACATCTCAATGCATGTGTAATTTTATTATCAAGGATAATTCTTCATCAATGTTGCTCAAGCATATTTTTGTGAAAATATAGTAGAGGGTGTTGCCACAGTGCTAGGGAGCATAGTGAAGTCCTTTCCTTGTCCATCTGTCTCACAACATGTGCCACATGTTACATGTCCTTACAAGAAGCTGCAGCACTGGAGGGCTGGACACATCCACAAATGGGACATTGTGCAGTGCAGCATCTTCTCCTTGTCTTTGCTGCAGAAAATCTGGAGCACTGCACAGCAGCTGCAACTGTATGACCACTTTGGTGAGATATATAGAGCACTGGACTATCTCTTGTGCCTCCACTCTAGGCAAATCCATGCCTGTATTCACTGTAAGTTATTAGTATGGTAGTTTCAGAAACACTATATTCACTGTAAGTTATTAGTATGGTAGTTTCAGAAACAATACCTTTTTTATGGTAGAACATGTCTGTCTTCTGGACACCCAGAACTCTGGATAAATATGGATAAGTATCTCCATATCAGAAGAGAAGCCAGTGATGAGATGCAAATTTAAATCTCATTTCTAAAGGATGGGGATGAAGAATTTTTGCTTCAGAGGTGCAAAATGGTTTCATAGAGGTTAAATGAGACTTAGATCACCATGCATTGTTGAATAGTCCCATGTAAAATTACTTTCCTCTTATTTGTGGAATGCATGTTGTACACATGGCCTCATCTAATCTTTTGCTATTTTGCAAAGGAAAAACTAATTGCAGTCCCAGTAGATGGAGCAGCCTTCAATTACACAAGTTAAAGGATACGTGCTGCAGTTCATAAGGAGTGCATGTACAGTATAAATTAATTTAATTGCTCTACAGAGGTGCTGATCCTCATTAAGACATCATTGGCTTTTTCACTGAAAACAGTTAAAATTGCCTAATTAAGTATAAAAAAAATTAAATGAAGACTCTTTAAGTAAGTAAATCAAGTTTCTGCCAAATTTTGCCTCACCTATAAGCCAGGGAGGAGTTTTACCATTGTGTCTCTCAGTGTCTTGTCTTCTTCAACTGAGACAATGATGGGAAATCTCTGGTACAAAAGTTGTCATTAAGCAGTATTTTTCCATTTGTAGTTTAGGTGACCTGTCCATTTTTTGGGGTCCCAGATGTATTGTGCACTTTGTTACAGTTCAACGGAGTGTGTTAGGACTTTCTTTTCTGAAAATTCTGCTATCTAAAAAGTCTTCTGAAGAAAGGAAGCAAGCAAAACAGTAGACATATAGAGCACTAGTAGAAACAAGGAAACCAATTGCACAAGGTAAATTAAATGAAGTCCTTTGAATCTCCTGGGTCCTAGCATCTCTCTTCCTCCACTTTCTGTTTCCTGATGCCTATTTTTTCAGTTGTTTTGTCTCCATTTCTTCTGAGGAATACTTTTTACTTCACTGTCTCCACATATTTTATTTTTGTTCTTCAGTCCTTGTAAGCATACACAACATTAATATGTTGTGTATTAAATACAGCATAGCCAGTTTCTGAAACTTCAGACCTTGAACAGTCACCAAATTGAGGACTAGAGATGTAGATACACATTTTGAATGGTTTACTTTTATGCTGCATGGAATTAACTAAAAGTGATGTTGGTGTATTTTCAGAATCACTGAATTGTCATGGTTGGATTATCCCTAAAATTACCATGTCCACCATAAACATCCCTCCCACTCTCCTAAAATAAAATAAAATAAAAATATATATATATCACCCTGCCCACTAGAGCATGTCCTGAAGTGTCCTATCTGATGTTATTTACATGAGAGAAGAGGCCAATGCCCACCTCAGGTAGTTGTAGAGAGCAACAAGGTCACTCCTCAGCTTCCTCTTCTCCAAACTAAACATTCCTAATTCCTTCAGCCTCTGATCACAGCCCTTGTTCTCCAGACCCTTCATCAGCTTGATTGCCTTTCTTTGGACACACTCCAGCAACTCGATGTCCTGCTCGTAGTGAGGGGCCACGAAGTGAACACAGCACTTGAGGTGCAGCCTCACCAGTGCCGAGTACAGGGGTACAATCACTTCCCTTTTTCTGTTGGCCACACTATTTCTGATACAGACCAAGTGGCCTTCTTGGCCAGCTAGGCACATCTTCACAACTTCCATATAGCTAAGAATTTAGGGAACAGGAGACAAGTGGGAGGGCTTGGCTTCTAAAACTTCTGTATCAATGTGGATATTAGCATTGTCACTAAAGGCAGTTTCTGTAATTCATAGCTGAATTCCAGTGAGTAATACTAAATTAACTAATGTTTGTGTGATGGTCCTCTGACATATGAATAAAATGTTATAACTATAAAATATGTGAAGCTTAAGTGGCTACATGAGTCAATCCTCATTTTGTATGTGCCTTTAGATAGTAAGAAAGTGGGTTTTTTTCCTGATTCTTTCTTTCTATTGTCCTGACAGTACAAACAAGTGGAACAGTACATGTCATTCCACAAGTTACCTGCTGAAATGCGCCAGAAGATCCATGATTACTATGAGCACCGCTACCAAGGCAAGATCTTTGATGAAGAAAATATTTTGAATGAGCTCAATGATCCGCTCAGGGAGGTAAGATAAAAGTATTTGAATAGTTCTTCATAGTAAGGAAAATTTTCATGTCTGCTGTTTCTGTGTTAAAATATTGTTTCTGATTCTATTCTATAATGTTTAATATTTGACTAGTCAATGAATGACCAGGAGAATGACTTCTGCATTAGATTAGGAAAGGAATTAGATTAGATTGCATTAGATTAGATTAGAAAGCAATAAGCAAGTATACACTCTATTCAGACCCAGCATGTCAGAATCACTGCCACATAAGAGTGCCAGAGAGTAAAAACACATTCTTTATTGTTGAGAGAAACTCCTAGTTTTCAGCCATTCTTTAAGGCAGAGAGGGGCTGGACTAGAATGTTCCCGGGTGTAAGATTTTTTCCATTCAGTTGGCTGATATCCTTTCTTGAAAGAAGGGGCAAAAAGCCAGAGAAGAATATCATGTGAAAATTCAGAGAGAAGCAAACATAAACAGGGAAAAGAAAAGAGAAACAATTAAAAGGGGAGCATAAAGGAGAAACAGTCTCACACATGATAAGACCTGTGCAATTTTCAGTGATGTCAGCTAATGCCATTTAGCGTCCTCTGTCATGGAAGGCATGGTGCTGAAGAGATGTCTTTCTACATATACTCCCAAAAGAGCACAGGATGATATATGTACTTTTCAGAAAGATATGTGAAGGTTGTGTTGATTTTTAACAAGTTTTGTGACATAAAAAGAACATAAGACTGTGATGGATTGTCTGTACCATGGAATCCTGCTTTTTGTTGTGGCGGGAAAAAAAGTCATACAATCCATTGACAAAACCAATAATGCTCCATGTCTAAAAGAATTATAAGAAACAATGACTTCCCTTTTTACAGACTCTGAGGGCAGCTGGCACAGTTTAGACATGTATGTGTTATGAAAGTCTGATAGCAGCCTCCCTCCTTAAAAGCTACCAGCTGGGAAGAGTAAACAGTGCCCAAAATCACTGGGTCATTGCTAGATTGTTCAAGTCAAAATCTGGCCAAAACGTTAGTTTATTCTAACTATTGAACAGTTCAGATGACTGAATTCCAGTGCCATGTATGACAGAAAAACTGTGGGAATTATACATGAGTTTGGAGCTTTTATTTTGTTAAAAGAACAGAAGCATGTACAGATTCACTAGTTATTGACATCAGAAACCATTTTATTTACTTACACTTTTAAAGAAAACATTCATTCATAAATGAGGTCTAATGCTGTCCCATTGCAAAATCTTTTTTAACTAATAAAAATTCTCTGCTATGGCACTTAAAGTACCTGTGTCCATACCTGCCTCTATCCCTCCCCTGGTCCTGTCCCCTTTCTTTTCCTTTTTTCTTATTGCTTAAGAGCAGCAAAGGAAATTTGGTCAAGTATAAAAATCAAAAAGCACTTCTAGGGAGAGATCAAGCATGGAAATTTTCAAAAATTAATGAGCCACTACAATCATGAAGTAAGAATAGAATTTCATGGAAGTGGCTTCTGGTTTTGGTATGATCATGCTACAGAAAGCATGTCTTAAAAAATTTTTTTACCCAGCTACAATCAGGTTGCACATTGCCTCGATGACATTGTACTTGTTCCAGAGGAAAAAAAATACAGTGCAATGGGCAGTGGCAATGCCAGGACAGATTTCCCAGTGAATCTGTCCAAATTCTGGTGGCAGAATCATTCACTGTGCCCTGAAAACACCACTTGTGCCTTACCATAGTTAAACAGTTTCAAATTCTATTGTAGCTACCACTTTAATATGTGCAGTTTGGTATTGCAGGTAGTGGCACATACCACCACTTCCCTCACATATTCTCAGTGTAAGGAAAACCTAGCTGACTAGCTTATAAAAAAGGCTACATCTTCAAACAGTAGTTGACATGTGAAATAAATTCTTCCTTTAATAGCATTTGCAATTAGCTACCTCTCTCCCTGATTTCTTGAGGTAGTAATTAGCAATTGTTAGCAATGAGCATGTTTCCCTTAAATAAATACCATCTCTTGTTCTTCAGTATACAGAGATACTTATGATGTTTTCTAAAGTTCACATTTTTTAACTTTAAAAGTTCTTACCACCCACATGCTTGAACATTATTTGCCATCAGAGGAGCCTGGGCCCAGAAGAGATCTACATAACTGTCATGACATGGAATGGAAATAATACTGACAATTAAGAAAAGAAAAAAAAAAAAAAAAAAAAAAAAAATACCAACAAAAAACCCCTACAGCTGAGAGAAATTTTCTCCAAAAGGACACTTGAATTATAAAAGTGTAGAGACATATACATAAGCAGTTTCATCTAAGAACAAAATGTATGAAATGGCAAAGTGACTCAACCCAGTGTTTGTCTCAGCCACCAGCCTCACCAGCAGTGGCTGTAGGTGGATGCTCAAGAGAAGAATGAGAACAGAACAAGTCTGGAATTTCCTGTTATGACTCTCCTAGACTTCCAATATTTTCACATGAAGAGACTCTACCAGGCTGATGTGATTTCTCTACTGGATAATCCTTAATACATACCTTTTCCAGTTACTGGCAGTATTGTTGAATCTGCATACTGTCTCTGCAACCACACCATCCTTTGTCAAGAATCATAGACCTTGCTGCATGAGGAACCACTTCCTCATTTTGGGGTTAAACATGGTTCCTACTGTATTTTATTTTGTTGGCTACTAGTTCTTGTAGTAAAAGTGATAGAACAGACAATTCCTACTCAGTCTCCATACGCCTGTTATGACTTTATGGACATTTGTGGCAACATGCTTAAATTGTAATTTTTAAGGTAACGAGACATATTCTACTTAAGCCTTTCCTTCTTGGACTCACTCCCTTTATCATCTGCCTTTCCATCTCAAAATCCTTTCCTAGCCTTTTAGAAAAGAGAGCTCCAGATCTGCAGCCAACATAGTGGAAGTTATAATACAAGTAATTCCTTTTGTACTATAATTCTGAACATTAACTTGCTTTTTATAATCTCTACCAACTGGTGAGGTTACTTGTTTAAAAATTATAACTACAAGACCTAACTCCTAAAAGGAAATGGATAAATTTTTATATATATTTGTCTAAGTGTATCATTTAACACATCTCTTCATGAGTAATTTCCAACCATCCCATAAGAATCTGCTTTTAGTTTCCTTTTGATAAGCTTTTTCATATTTACACGGTACTGTTTCTGAAATGGAGCAGAACTAGTGAAGCTTTGGCCTTTGTTCTTCCCATAGGGATAAAGAATGTAAGTACATTATGGTCTCTATTAGAGCCTAATGAGTCAGGTGTGAGAGTCTAAAAAAGATCCTGCACTGTGCTTAGTGTTTCATCAAGGGTGGCATTTTGTCACAATTTCACAGCAAAATAATGAAAAATCTTCCATTACTGGATTTATACGTGATACTAATTGTATCTAAGGGATACTAATTTTATCTAAATGAAAACAGGACTCAAGCAAGATCAATTTGGTACATTAGACAGATTTTTAGAGAAAGTATTTAGTCCTTTCAAAATCAATTTTAAAACTGGCATGTTTTTAACTTCATAACTTTTTCCCAGTTATTAATCTTCTCTTTTTCCCCATTAAAACTCTCCCTTTTGTAATATCTCGCCCTCTGTTTAATATTTGGTTTTAAACATCAGAAAACATATTCTCATTTACACTATACTGTAATCCCATGCACAAAGGATGAAACATCTCTATAGTGAATAGTATGAGGCTGGAATGTGCTATGATTACACCATATTATGCTTCAATCCTTTTTAATAATTTAATTATTATGATTTTGGGATACATACTATCAAATATTAAAATAATGGTAGAAAATCAAATTACTTAATTTAAAAATTATAAATTATCAGAATACACAGATTATGTGCATCCATGACAACTTAGATCTATAAACTTAGCTCATAAAAGACAGAGAGGTGATGCTGTGATTATAATCCACTGTACTACTTTGCATTTTTATATGCAGTGAACTTCGATATGAAGCTTAAAGAGGAGAACTAGGAAAAATGAAACATATTTATAGACATAGTCTATAGATGTAGCTCATTTAAGCATCTCTTTATATAGCTTTCTTTACCTAGAGCATTAAAGCTGGGGGGGGGGGTGGTGGTTTGTTTTTTGGTTGATTTTTTTTTCACATAGACAAGAAAACATAACTTTAATACATATTCTGGAGTATTGAAGCCATGAGTGAATTATGCAGCAGGCAGTCTTGCAGAATAAATGTAGATATACCACAATATTTCTTATTTAACAAATGCTGGTTACAAAAAAAAAAATGTATTATTTTTTTTCCAAAGATTTCTCTAAGGTATGCCTAAATAATTGTCTAACTATACAAAGCTTAGGCAAAGCTCTAAAACCCTCTTAGAAAGGACTGTATTCAAGTTATTAAAATTAAAAATAGTAACAAGTGGGCTGTTTTAAATTCAGAAAAGAGCAGATGATCACCAGGTGATAGGATTATTGTGTTTTAAGATGCTTTGTCCCAGTGGATGTAACATGCCAACAAAGTGTGCACTCTAAAATCTGTTTCACAAGGACCTAAGACCATGTACTTGAATTTCCTGGACTACAAGGGGAGTGTTTTCTCCTCGATTTGTGCCTGTATACAAATGTACATGCTGCAGCTGAGACACAGCTTTTGAATTGTCAGCAGCTTTTGTTGCTGTTGCATATGTTAGAGAAACTGATCACAGTCCTTTCTGTGCTTGACATTCTTTGTTACCAAATGCATCCTGAGCTGCAGCATGCTTTGGAAAGTTCAAGATCAGCGTGGTTCCAATAATACAAATAATAAGCCACCAGCTGTTCTCAGTAATTCATATTTTTGAACGGTCTTGTTACAGTACCTATGGGATTACTTTGTCATAATTGTTTATTTACAATTCCAGACATGACAGTTTTTGTGTGAGTTCTTTAAATATACTAATCCAAATCAAATCCACAAATCTTAGTACAGTAGTTGCCTTGAGTGGAAAGGGAAGTTACTTGAGAGAAGTACCAGGCTGTTTAGATGCAAAGCAGATGCTGTGAGAGGTGTCAAATCTTGTATAGAGTAATTCCAGTCTGTGCCTGCTGTTGTCTGAACTTTTGTTTCAGGCATCTGAAGATAAGATTCAGAAAGGTTCTCCTGGATAGCAGGGTAGAGAAGCAGAGAACAGCAACTCCTGCAACAGGAGTGCAGTCCTGTGGAGACCTTCCCACCATTGCCTGATTCAGTCCAAGGTCATGCTTCCAAGTGTCATTCATGTCAGTTTTAATGGCATGAAAGCTGACTAGCTAGCTGATACCACAGTTGTGCTGGCAGCAGGAAACAGAAGAGTCAAGCATTTATTTTTCTTTCCTTCACACAGCTTATGAAAGCTAGAAAAGACTACTATGTATTAATCAGTGCTCACTACAGCATGTTCATTCCTTTTAGGTCTGTACATGCTACTGCAGTTACAGATGCATTGCTGACTTTTAGGAACTTAAAAACAGTAACAAAGTGCTTCATATGACTTCTGAGTTATCTTTGCATAGGTAAATACATAGGTTTAGCACTGTGATTGCTTTGGCTTGGCTAGTGTCATGTTCAGTAGAATTTGGAACATTTTGGTTTATTTAGCTGAAATTGAATGATCTTTTGCTTTAATCCCTCCATTGTGACTATGAGTCCTGTATGTTGAAAGGGTAGAAGTTAATACATGTTCCTTTGAACCCTTCAGATAATATCTGATGATAAATGAAAAATAAATATATGAGAATTCTTCATGTGGGGTTGGAAACTACACCATCAGTTTTAATTCAAGATCAGGAGATGCAGTATCTGGCAACGGGAAAGCAGTCTGGTACCTGTCAGAGTTCTCCATTTTCCCCTTGTGGGCTTCTTCAGTAAAAAGTCACAGCACCGGTGTCAAGAGAGCATGTGAGAGTAAAGAGGGGAAGCAAAAGGCAACATGCAGCTCTGATCCCAGTAGAAGATGGGGTGCTGACAATCCAGGGATGTATGATATGGACTATGCCTATCCCTTTTCTGTAAATCTCATTCTTAAAAGTATTGAGAAAGAACATCTTTTCTAGATCCAGAATCAGGCTGAAGTCTTTTGAAGTATATTTACTTGGAATCGGTAAAAGTGGTCTGAGGGTCATGTAACACAACAGTTCTGTGTTCAGTGGGCACCCTTGACATATACCAGTGTCCATGCAAGTCATCAGAAATAAAGATTAGCATTGTGACTCAACACCACCAACAGGCAGTAATATGTTGTGAACTGCTTGATGCAGAAGCAAATGCACTTTCCTATTCTTCTGCACTCTGTTCCACATAATTATGATAGTAACTAGATACAGACAGGAGAGTATTATGCATTTCCTAAGCATACATCTGGGGTTCCCTTTTGAAAGCATGCATTTTTCTCAAAGGAAAAGATGAGGAGAATGAAAAGTAATAGAAAAAACATCTGAATGTACATTTATGAACTTCATTTCTAGTTGGTACACTGGTAACTTAAGAAGGTATACCTAAAGCTGTGGGAGATACCCAACTTAAAGTCTGCACATCATGACAATGCTATATCACTGTTTTGTATTTTTCCCAGTGCCACTTGAACAAAATGATTGGAAATTATTTTGAAGCCTTCACAAAATTCTGTCTAACCTCTAGTCTTCAAAGATTACTGCTATCTAGAAAATACAGTAAGCAAATAGTTGCAATCTTTTCTCCAAGAATTGTATTGCAGGTAAGCTAAAAGTGAAATACTGATTCAGTTTTAGTACCTGAAAAATCAGAGGTCTCCTTCTCAGTTGCAAGGTAACCTCTTGGAAGGAATTTTGCTGAAGAGTAAGAGATTTTAAGATGTAAGAGATTGAATATGTAAGAGATTAAATGGAAACTAGAATTGCAGAAAAGTTTGAAAATACTTATAAATTGACAGATAAAGACATCTAATTTAGATACAGCCATAGGGTTTATACTTGTTAAATTTAAAGATAGATGTCTAATACTGAAGGAACTTATTGTCTGATATTTTTAGGTTTTTAACAAAAGTATTATCCCCCCTGGTACTAAACTGCTGTGATACAAGATTGTCAGAGATGAGTGGAGTTAAAAGCTGGTGTATAATGTGGAGTCTGACACTGTGAGTGCAAGTACAGACTTCCTGGTGGCTCCTAGAGACTTCAAGGCAATATTTTTTATCTGTTTTCTTCATCTCTTTCATGATACCTTCACATGGTTCTGCTCAGTGGTAGCACTGGATCCTAAGACCAGTAGGAAGGAGTAGAACACTGACTGGCAAGGAGTATCAGTCAAAGGATTTTAATCTCCCAGTTTGTTCTGTGGAGTCTGTGATTGTCAGTTTTCCTGTGAATAAATTTATTTTTTATTTCTCTCATTTGTAAAACCAAAAAACTCTCTCACTGATCGAGAGGGTACTAATAAGGTGCCCCAAACGACACACAGTTTTATGACCTAATAGTTGCATATTTGTGCACTCTGATCCTATACTACATCTGAAGCAACTGATTGTACCTTGATAGAAGGCTAAAATATTTTGCAGAAAAATAAATACTTGTGTGCTCAACAGTTTTCATTTTAATCTGAATTGCAGCAGTTAGGTGGCTGTGCAACTGAAAACTGTTTAATTCAGTGATCTCATGAATGTCACTAACACATTAATTATTTTTTTTTTTTCATAGTGAGCTTTATATTGTACTAAATTCAAAATCAGGAAGAGTAAAACTGCTGAGAATAATTTGGAAAATCCAGTTGAATAAAGCATTATGCTGTAGGAGTTTTAACAGATTATTTTGGAAATTCATCAGCTAGTACAGACATTCACACTTCCCAAAACACAAATATAACCACTCATTATACCATTCACTGCCATGTATTACATGAAAACTTGTGTATTTATGAAAATAAATCATAATCATCCAGATTCTACCAAGAGCAGGAAGTCTACCAACAGTAGGGGATTGGAAATGAAATAGTTCATGCTTTTTAGCATCTGGCTACTTGCACTACTTAGAGGAAGAGGAAAGCTGTCAATATTGTGCATGGACAGCTTAATATATAACAGACCTTGGGAGGAATTAAGAGGCAATTATATCTACAGAGAAGCAGAAATACAGCTGTAGGTAGCTTGTTTTGTCATTCTCTAACAGCAGATACATTCTTTATAATATACACTGGTGGGTCAAACTTAGAATGTGAGAAAGAGGTTAATACCCTTCCTGAGCGATTATTTAAGGTTCATAGCTGGCCTATTTTTAGACCACCATGTGAGAAGATGTTCACTGAAAATAGATACAGATCATGTGTCCTTGCAGAGTATAGAACATCAGGACATTTCATTTCCAAAGAACATAATTGGGACTGGGAGCAGAATCTTTCCTCTCACCTTTTTGCTTGTAGACTGTAACTTCAGTTATACAAGCACAGACTCTTACATTATTTATATTAACCTCTGAATATTTGACTCAAATCTAATTTGAAATGTATTTCTAATGGAGACATTAACTAGCTAAATTTTGAGAGTTTTTTACATTAAATGTAGAAATATATGAATCTGTAAGCATATAGATATGTCCATGGACATATATGTATGGAAGAGCATATATCATAGAATCATAGAATGGTCAGAGTTGGAAGGGACCCTAAAGATCATCCAGTTCCAACCCTCCTGCATGGGCAGGGACATCTCCCACTAAACCAGGTTGCCCAGAGCCTCATCCAGCCTGGCCTTGACCACTTCAACGGGTGGAGCTTCCATACATATACATATGTATGTACACACATACACAGACTGTCAGGTACATACATGCAAATGTGTGTGTCCAAGATGTATGTGTGAGAAAAATACTAGACAATAATCTCTTTGTATCTTTTCATAGTACTAAGTACATAGATAGGATTATTTATACCAGTGTGGTCTATACTTTTCTCACTGTTACAGTATATCTCAACACATATTTCTTATGCCATCAGTCTATGTTTATAACATATTCTAATGAACTGTAATGACAAGGTTTTTGAGGGCTCTGCTATGATCTAGAATCACTAGAGATAAATCTATTACTAAAGTAGATATTAAGGTATAGTCTTAAGATCATTTGAAAATCTTCCTGAATAAATTATAGACACATATTTCTTATGGAAATAATTTTCATCTTTAATTCATCAAGTGATTAATTATACTTAAATGCTATTAATGGTTAAATAAATTTAAACCTTTGAGCAAGTGTATGAACTAAAATTGTTTTGAAAAAGATTAAAACTTCAGCTAACTGTGCATCAGCATCCTGTGGCTGCAGGGTCTCATGCACAGATATTAATGGCAGTTCCCAGGTGCCCTCTTGTCACCAGGCCCCTGTGTTTTTAGTGCATGTCTAGTCCTGGAAAGAAAGCACAGTGCAAATATTTAAGGCTGATTGCACAGAGTAAGCACAGCATAATTACTAAATGTAGGTGACAGAATGCTACCAGTATCTTCCTGGTTTCTTGTTTACATCGCTTCTTCTTCTCCATGCTCCCTAGAACAAAAATTTTAAGAATTTGCAAAAGATGAACATGTCCTATGCATCCTTGATCAGTTAAATCTTGAATATGGTTTGGCTCCTTGTTGTAATGTGACGCTTTTTTTGTTACTCAGATATCATGTCCTTATTAAGAGCGTCAGACTACTGAGTGTTTAAAGAGTCTGATGCATTACTTTCACTCCAGCTTGTATTACTAACCCACACTGACTAGTCTACTCCTGCCAGTTTGCCTTCTCTTTCCTCCACATGATCTGCTGTCAAGGCTGTTCTTGCTGTCACTCTGCCTACTTGCACTCCTCAAAATTTCTTCCGCTCTTTACACCTCCTGAGCCATTTATGCATCCCCTTCCCCTGAAGCTACCAATATTAGCCAAAATGGCACTCTCAAGCAAATTCTACCTTCAGGGACATCTAGCTGTCACTCTACTAAGTTATTCCCTTTATCTTCATTTTTCTCATCCAGTGATACTGCTTCTTGAACCAGCCTCAACGTCTCACCCTTACAGCTGAGAATCATCCTCATGTTTCACTGTAAAACTGGGCTTTAGAGTCAGAGCCTTCAGTGTTTTTCTACTTCTGCATGCTCAGACTTCAACACCGTGGCCTGAATGTGGGTCATGAGCTCCTTATACTTGTGTTGCAAGTTGCTGCTCACAGTATACCATCACTGAGCCCTTGTGCCTAATCCACTCCAGCACCCTTTTCAGTAGTTTCCTTTAGAAAAATGGTGTCATAATTAGCTTGTCCCAGTTCACAAAGCAAAGCAGTGACAAAGACAGATTCAGAATTAGAAAGGGATTGTGCAACCTCCTGATTTTTTTTTTATATATATATATATCCTTTTGTTATATATAGATGTATACATCTATAGCTGACGTTGTAAATATTCTAGCACATACACACACAGACATTCAGTGTTCTGTCACACATTTGTCTAAGAAATATAAATAGATCATCTCATTGCTTACAAATGCTCTCTTTGCCAGCTTAAGATGTGCATTATACATAAATGGGACAATATTTAGATTTTGTGTATTACAGTTAGGAATTTGCTGCTTCTCCGATACTGTCATATAGAGCAGGCCTTCACTGAATACTTAAAAATCAAATTAGATGAAAACAAAAATGTACTTAAAAACTCTAAACATAATGTCAGTGTGGATATTTCCAGCTCAGATAACTGGGATTTATCCAGTATAATCAGTAAGATTTAATTTAAGCCACTTAATAATTTTATAGAGAAAGGCTTTGAACCAGTGGGCTTTTAATTCATAATTAGAAGTAAGCATTAACCCAGCAATTAACGAGATAGCAATATTTCTGATTCAGAGCTCTTTGAGAGCTTTGAAATAACTTTGTGAACAAATCACCACTAATTTTTAAATAACCATTATCCTGGTTGCTATTGTTAATGTGTCAGCAAATATTACACATAGGGTATAGATAAAGCACATTTTCTGGAGAGCTACCTCCTCTCTGACTCAGTTGTTTTGGCCATTTAGGATGCAGAACACTGGGGACTGGAAACAGGTGGGACAAAGAGGGAGAAGTGGGATAAAGGAAGGAATTTCTTGCCTGTTACAGAGCTTACAATAAAGTCTCCATGGAAGAATTCCTAGCTTCAAGTCCTGATCTTGATCAAATAAATCCAAATCATAAATACGTAAACATAGACGTTTAAATCCAAGCCATAAAACCATGCTAGTTCTCCTAAGGCATGTTGGTTTTTTCATGCTACTAGTTTGTTGATTCAGTATTTTATTTTAGTCCCCAGATAGCCCCTTGCTACTTTCAAATACACCTGTGCTTTCCTCCACAAGTTGTTCTCTTCAGGGCCTTCCCTTTCTTCAACACAAACTTAATTGTTCTGTTGTCACATACAGTTCTGCATTCTGATCAAGACATTTTACACAACAAATCTCCCAAATTAATATATTTTACACAATAACACAAGGGTAACTCAGGCTACCTTTGTGAATTCCACTGTCTTTTCCTCTTCTTTCTCTCATGCAAAACTGCTCTTCCCTGCATTCAGGTAGAGCAAGGGCTGTCCTGAGAACAGCAG
This sequence comes from Calypte anna, assembly GCF_003957555.1. Classification (NCBI taxonomy): domain Eukaryota; kingdom Metazoa; phylum Chordata; class Aves; order Apodiformes; family Trochilidae; genus Calypte; species Calypte anna. The sequence continues at coordinate 16,666,793 of NC_044274.1, read as the reverse complement.
CACTAGTTCCAGCAGTATGCTAAAACAAAACCAATTTTTTTTTCCTGGCAGTTAGGTGAAATCTCACTGATGCTGTTTTTTTTTTATTATTTTTACTTTTTCTAAGGATATAGTAGAAAATTGGTAAGTGCTACAAAGACCACCTACAAGGTCAACCACAGATTGAATGGTGTTAGCAAGTGGTATCACTAGAATTTCAGTACAAATGCACAAGAATGAATATGGTTTTCAGAAATATCCAATTACCAGATATAGGAGGTGAATGGAAGTCCAAAGACTGAAAAAGCAATGCTCCAGTAGATACTCACCTTTGAGCAAGCAGATTAGACAAAGTTTTATAACCAGCTTTCTACTGTTTTTTGGTCTGTGTTTTAGGAAAACACGAGGTGTGCTTCAGTCATTCATTAATTCATGCAACAAACATGGTTACTAATTCATGCCACTCTTCTATCTGCTAGCACAGTTTTCTGATGTGGGTACCGATAGGATATGGATACCAATAGGATTTTGTAAACATCTCTTGGGATTCACCTTTCTGCCACAATTTGACAATATATCTACTTAAATCTATAGTCTCACTGCCATATAGGGGCAATTTCAGTCCTTAGAATGCCTTACTACAACAAGATTTCAGCCTTAATTCTCCTCTACCAACACATTATTTAGTAAGTACTGTAGGATTAGTGAATATAACATATAGTGAATACACACAGAAATGGAAATGAAGTTATTTGGTTACTCCAGGAAAGAAAACTGAAACAATTATTGCTAAATACATTTACAAATTTCAGTTTACACAAATGGTTATTAACATACTTGGTTACTCAGGGACAGGAAACTGAAATAATTATTGCTAATACATTTACAAATTGGAGTTTATTTATTCAGTTAATAAAAGTGAATGGTAGACAACAACAACTCTACCCTAAAGTACTAATTACATATTACCGTCTCTAATGAACTGTGCATGCTTTTTTACTGAGACCATTGAGGAAATATATTCAGTATTATGGTTCAGAAGGGAAAACCTGCAAGAAGTAGAGACTGGTTAACTGGCCCAAACTTTAAATATTTATCTGGATTATCAGGACTTCTTAGGCTTTGAAATTAAGACTGGCTATCTCACAATTACAGACATCTTTAAATCATTGCCTGTATCCCTGTTCCTATTTTGATGCTTCTCATCCTTTTCTCAGATGGAAATTGAACTTAAGAGGCGTAGAACATTTCAGAACATTGAAGAAGATGAAAGCTAAATTTCCTTTCAAAAATAGTCCAATTAAGGAATGGCTGGACAGTTGGGTGAATGAAAGAGTGGCTAGATAGTGTCTTTTTTCTTTCTTTTCTTCTTTCTTTTGCTCTTTTTTAACCTTCTAAATTTAATGGAAGACCCAGATAAGAGAAGCATGAGATGCACAGAACTGCTCTCCCTAAAGCTCCATTAAATCAATTACCAAGCTGGAAAAAAAATGGATATCCTTCATCTGAGTGACTTTATTGGAGGTTTGGTTGAACCATATATCCTCAAAAGGATTATACCATCTGCATTTGAATTTAATGCAATAATAATTCAGAAGCATAAAAAATGCATATAAGGAGTTGAATAGAAAATTCTAGTCAAGTAGGAAATGGTAGAAAAGTATGCAGAAGGCCAACATTTAATCAATGAAACCAAGAAAATATAATTGGTCAAATCTATATTCCTTCTGCTTGCAAATGCATAAAAAAAGATTGCTTTCTTTTAGGAGACAGCAATACTAGCTACCATATGTTCTCTTTAAGGCTGACTTGTTTTAAACTGGGTTGAACAGATCTAGATGGAATAAAATATCCTGCTTCAACTTAGTTCTGGTAGAATCCAAGCAGGGATCTCATTCATTATGTTGCTGGAAAGCATATATATTCCTTTCTTGCTTTTGGCTGTGTAAGCTTCTCTTAAGCTGGCTTCTGGAAAATTTTATGCATCTGGGCAGTGTGTTCACAGATATGCTGGAAGTCTTGGGGACCTAAGGCCTTTCAGAATGCAAATACACAGGCTGGTCACTGGTTTGCAAGACAGCTGAAACTGTGCATATTGTCTCTGCCTTAGAGATCAGTGTTCTCAGGTGTAATGCTTTGTCTGTCTGTAGGTCAAACATCTAGGTTACCCCAAATCAGAGCATACTTTGCTTTTAAAATTAGTGAAGTTTTCAAAAACACATACACACAATATCCAGCTATGTTAACAGAATGGCAAAATATCAAAGTCCTGCAGACAAAAAGAACTGTGTTTCTCAATGCAGCTTTCGAAATAAATAATGGTATCCAAGAGTTGCTCTATTCTTAAGTAAAACTTAAGCACAGCTTGTGTGACAGATCGATCAAAGTAATTAAAAAGTGGAAAATTTTGGAAATCACATTCTAAGGGAAAAATGTCCTAAGTCACTATTACTTACATGAACCCTTCTGAGTAAAATTTATTTTTAGGTCATACACTTCGTATAGATAACTAAACAGGATGTGTCAGAGCAAATTGAACAATTTCAGGTGCACCAGAAATGAATATTGCATCCCATTGCCACATGTAGATTTTCTGGCTCTAAACAAGTTGTGAGCTAATGATGTAGTCATTCCCTCAGTGGGGTACTAATCCTACTTCTCCTGATTGCCTGCTGTCATAAAACCTGTAAGAACTTAATATGACTGAGGTGCTTCCTTTCTGCCAAAGTTGACAATAATTGTCCAATGGGTTAAAAAATTACATGAACATATACAGATTATGACTCTCTAAAGCTCAATTTAAATATTTTAAAAGTTCTCTCTTAACCATTTGCTAGTAATTTTTCTTCTGTGGATTGTTTCTAAGAGAAGAACTTGCTTTTTCAGTAAAGTGTTTCTTAGTTTTAATACCAAGGTAATTAAGACCGATTTGGTTTCTCATTCTTTTAAACCAGAGTGTAAAGGAGGGACACTCAGAAAGAAGAAAAAGGAAGAAAAAGAGGGGGAAAAAAAAGTGCAGTGTTAAAGTTATGCACTAGGTTTTTTCAATACTATGCATGTGACCTAATGAAACTAAGATTGGTTTCGATGAATAGACTTTACTGGCCTACACATAACAAGGATGTAGTTTTCTGGTGGCCGTAATACCACATAATGAATTTTTTAGACATAGATATCTTTCAAAAACTTTGTCTGCTTTTTTCCTAGCAACAGATTTTTCCAGTCCGTCTAACTTAAAACACTAGCTCTGTAGAAGTAGTCCTAAAGATTCTAACAGATTCTATCAGAGAAGTTGACCACTGCCATGCCTCAGTCACACCTGGGACAGCAAACTTTGGAAACGTGACATCTTGAGATGCATCAGAGCAGTTATCCAGAAATACTGAACCCATGAAAAAATGAGCCAGGGTAGTTATCTAACCAGTCTCTTACATAAAGCAAACCATTACACCTTCAACTTAGTTCTTGTATGACAAGACCAGTACTTGAATAAGATCAAGATGTACTCTTTGTAGGTGTGAATCACTCTTGCCCTGTAACCACTTCAGCTATATAATACACTCCTAATTTTTTCCTCAGGTTTCACTTTGTATTTTCTTTGTGTAGAGGTGAAATAAAATCATTATTTCCTTTAATTAAAATATTGGATTGGGCAGCACAATCTGGTTTTTGTCTGGCTCCAAAGAACTACTTGAAGAAAATATAAGTGAAAGATTTTTCTCTTCACAAAATGTTTACTTTTAATTTGGCACTTTGTTCTTTAGTTACTTTTCTTTTAAAACGTAGAACTATTTCTCCTAGTACTTTCTGAGTTACATAATACACATTCATAATCTTTAATGTTTCTTTCTCCCCAAGATGATATTAAAAGTAATACACAAGAACCTGAAATTGCAGCACTGCCTGTGATTAAGACCCAGGGAAATGCATTTTACTAGCTCTGAATGATCTCATATTTAAATAAAAGAACAATAAAGGAAAACGAAGCACTTAAAAGTGATACGTTTCTTTCTGCCTTAGTAACATCTTAAATAAGGAAAGTTTTTACTTCAGCATACACTTTCACAGAAAATTAATCAACAACATTAATGCATTGCTAGGATATAACAGACAAAATTACCACAGCAGGGTGGTTTATGTAGCTATGTTGGTACCTTCATTAGGCAACTCAGGCTGTGCAGCTAATATATATGTATGAGTATATATGGGTATATCCAGGTATGAACTTCATATCAAGAGCGAAAGGTGGCCAGAAATGGGGCCATAATAGGGCATCCCATTCCAAGGGCGAAGATCCTGCAACAAGGACTTTTTTTTCTTGAGATTTCCAAGACAGGATGAATTTCTTTCTGGTTGGGCAGGAATGGGTCTGCGCAGAATTCTCCCTTATGTCTATATCATACTTTTAAGGCAGCAAAACATTACTGATCACTTGAATTTTATTCCTGATTTCCCTTTTGTTTGCTTCATTTGCTTCATCTATTTCTCACATTCAGCTCCAAGACACCTTTACTCCAGTTTTCTTCTTTTGTGCTCTCACCTTTCAGGATTTCTCAGTTTGTTTTCGAAGGCAACGTTCCTGCCCTATTTTTTTCCCTTTCTTATAGGTCTTTTTGTTCCTTCTCTTTGTTTTCCTCCCATTCTCTCGTAATACTGCTAGGTCTATTTTACTTTTTTTTTCCCTGATCATGACTAGTTTCACTCGTCCAACCTTTTCTGTACTTTTCCACAAGCTTCTATATAATTTCCTCTCAATTTCTGCTTTCTTTAGTAATTCCTTTCTCTGCTTCCTGAAAACGCAAGATAATCTATTCACTGTCAGAAACAGAAAACAAGCATCAAGTCTATCTAAAGTCCCTGACCAAGGCAAGACAAGAAATAGTTATTGCCAGCTTGCCAGCATCAGCTGTGGTTGCAGTAACACAGCCTCATACATGAGGATGTAGCCTGGGGCTTCTCATGTCACACCACCATACTGCAAGCAGTGGGGGCAGAGAATAACTTTCCCTTGGTAGTAACGTGGTGATTGAAGCTTTACTGAGAAATGGGGTATTTAGATTAGATGGAAAACAAGCTTCTCCTTATTCTTTAGAAAGACAGTCAACTAGAATATCTTAATATTTACCCCTTCATGCAGAATATACTTGAAGCATTATCTTGGGATTACTCCTCTTCACTTAATGAATCACCAGGATTCACCGATCTTGAATGCCAATGACACCTATGTGGTAGTTCTCACTCTCCAGTTCTGCTGCTTGAGATAATTTTTGAGTTCAGGAGAAAAGCAACACATCTTAAATAATTTTTTTCATGTTTTTTTTAGAATTATGACTAGTGTGTTTGGTGGTTAAGCTCTGATCCCAGTATCATGTATGTAGATAGTGTTGTTCTATGTTGTTGCTTCAGTGCCATCCATGTCTTTGCTTCCACTGAATAGGAATCATAGCCAGACTTCTCTTACTTTCTATAAGTAGGAGTCTCCTAGTCATTATGAATCTCATTGCTCTTTTCCTCTCATCTTTTCTGCTTCCACTCCTGCCATGTATATTTCAAGTTTCATATGACCATGAAGAAGTCTGCTCTTGGTCTCACATCTGTCTCCTGTCTTAATCCATCTCATTTATGCTGGGTCCATACCTGATGCAATACACTGAGGCATACCAAAACACTCATAAGAAGGGTAAGTTACGGCAATCAAGTGGGATAGGGAGAGTGAGGCAGTACAGTGAAAAATGATGGGAGAGGAGTCTTGTTCTGTTTCTATCACTTATAAATAGTTCTGAGATTAAATGTCTTGGTGGAAACATCTTGCCCTCAAATTCCACTGGAGTTAATGTTTCACTTCAAAGATGTAGCATTTTACTCTTCATTCACTAAGCCCTTAACCTATTAATTCTGGAATTAAATATGCATTAAATCATATATATATATATATATATATATATATAAGTTCATATATATATATATGTCCTTGGCTCATTTTAGAGGGAAAAATAAGAGGGATTAAAAGGCTTATATAATGTTTCTGTATGTATATAGATGTGATGCTGGTGAGACCAGAGTTGGAGTTGCTGTATTGCCTGTTCAGAGTCAATGTTCATTTCTCCTTAGAGACACTTGTCATTATATAATGACACTTTCCTATGGGATGGTCAGAATATATCATAAGTCTATCCTAGGAGTAGCACTAGGAAGTAAGGTTGCCTCCTTTTTCCTTTCTTTAATGGAAAATAAGACATTGCTGGACATAACAACTTTCTACTTCCCAAGTGCCTGGTGAGATGCTTTGTTGCACATTATTTTCCCAAGTTCCACTGGATTTACTTTGATAGGATATAATTTCTCTGGGAAAGGTGATTGTTCCCTCACTCAGAGCATTCCCGTGCTTCTTAATTGCCTCAGTAGCCAATGGCTTCTTTTCTTTTCCCACCTCCTTCCTTGGCACAAGCAGACTGATTTGAAGAACCCGTTATGGTTTTGTTGCTTATACTGTGGAATCAGTGAACTTCCAATCAGGTCTGCAAGGAGGGTGTCACATGGTGGGGGTCAAAAGAGAAGGGAATTTATCTGAACTGTTGGTGAGTGTGTCTTAGCTTGCTGCCCAGAGAGCTGTCTGCATGAGGTGTGTGAGATACTTCAATATATAAAACAGCAGATACATTGGAGGTTTGAAAAATAACTTCCAGCAAGAGTCCACTGGGACTCAGTTATGTGTGTGAGAGCAGAGCACTGGTGGGTGGGATGTCTCATTTACATCAATTATAAAGCCTTGGCTTACTATAAGAAATGCTAGGGATACTCCACTCACAATGACATTATATTTAGTTTTCCAAAGAAGTAAGGTGACTGCTGCTTGCGTTTTTCTTTTATTTGCTTTGTTTGCTTTTGTATATAGATGATGATACGTGCTCTTACTGTCGTGTCTGGGTTGCTAACTCGGTAGAAGTTGCCTGCCCAAGCCCCTCTCCATACTGATTAGTCTCAGCTCTTCAATACTCTGCTAAATCTGCATGACAAATGACCAAATTGATTTTCCTAAGACAAAATAATACCTGCAAGAATAATCTTAAAACTCTTTCAGAATTTTTTCATTCTTTTAATCTAAAGTAACTAGGACATTCATAGATTTTTGGTACTAATACTTTCATATATAGGTGCTCATAGTTTGTTCTGTAAATGTAAATATTCTTGGTGGGAAGACACCCTTAAGGCCTGTAGCAATGTTAGGAAAATAGCACTGTTTTCTGCATATTAGGGTCTGCTGTATATGCTTTTCTTGGAAGGAGAGGAATGTATGCCTCTGTGTTTATAAAATGAATTAAATTCAAGGAAAGAGATTTTCCTGTTGATTTCAGCTAGGCCCTGCAGCTAACTGCAATGTACATTTATATTACCACTGTATCTTTTTTGATAGGGAAGATGTTACTGATATTTGGAAACACTGGGCTTGCATAACTCTATCATTAATACAGTTATTGCAGCAGCTAATCTTATTATAAGGCAATGTAACTCCTATTTAATTTTTGTCTTTCCATCATACTTTTCTGCTTAAAATGGACAGGGAACAATAAAAAATATGAAGAATGGCCTGAAGAAAACAACCTTTCACCTTAGAAATACAAATCAGACTGCACTGATGTTTCAGTCACTTTATGAGAAACACATTTAAATATGACAAAAATATTTAAAAATTAGGCAGAGAAAGAAATACTGAAAAAGTCTCATATGAGCATAAAGATATTTCTTTGAAGACAGTGGATTTCTTAATGTCCATCATATTGTATATATTTGCTGAACATTATTATTGTTATGTTTCCTTCTCCTGTAGGAGATTGTCAACTTCAACTGTCGGAAGCTGGTTGCTACCATGCCTCTTTTTGCTAATGCAGACCCAAATTTTGTGACTGCCATGCTAAGCAAACTGCGATTTGAGGTGTTCCAGCCTGGAGATTATATTATCCGAGAAGGAGCTGTGGGTAAAAAGATGTATTTCATTCAGCATGGTGTTGCTGGTGTCATCACCAAATCCAACAAGGAGCTAAAGCTGACAGATGGCTCTTACTTTGGTGGTGAGTAGAAAAAATCAATGGTAACTTGGAGTGAATGCACTAGAACAAAACAAGATCAGATACCAGACACATGAAGACATCAGAATCAGCCTACTGAATGTCTTTTGCCTAGACAATTCCAACTGCAGTGAGAAATGCACAAAACAGTTCTCAATAAGACATTCAAAGTCTGCTGACTGCTGTGAGGATATCTATTAAGAAGCAGAATGACCTTCCTCATTTTTGAAGTTATTTTTAATTTAGAGCTCTGTTACTAAACAGTCAGTATATAAAGAAAAATATCATAATTTGCATAGTAATTTTTAGCTTTTTACAGATAAAATGAACAGGGTTCATTATCTTTGAAAAGGGATATAATTTTTTATATAAAAATGGCAGGTAAAAAGGGATATAAATGTGAAGTACTTCTCAAACGTAAAAATCACTGTGAGAACATCAAAATTGGGCAATGCATAAAAGATCATTATTTATATGAGACATTTTGGTATTCCTGAATATTTTGAGTTGTTGTTAGTGCTTTTTCACTGAACTTTAGCACACAGGAATGTTCATCCTTCCAGAATATACTGTGAGAAACCAGAATCCATATCTGGCTAGATAGCTCTCTAACAGACACATATTAATAAAGAACAGACATTAATTTTAATGCAAATTAAATTAATATTATAATTGTAATGAAAAATACTTTTTCCTTTATATGAATGCATCTCAATATCTATAGCTGGGTGAAAGCAATGACTTTTTTCTATTGTTTCCATATGCTGATTGACCAGTATGAAAATGTTGTTCCCTGGGACTGTAATTTGTCTTCATGCAACAGCACAGGGGTCTGCTTCTGTGTGTAGCAGTAAGGCTGGTTTCCAGAAGCTGACTGTATACCACTTTTTCCCATGATGGTTACAGATAGTTGCTCATTGTATTTATTTTCTGTTGAAATAGAAAATAGAGACAAAAGCCTTTCAGAAAGCATTCAACTGAAAGCCTAATCAGTGACATTTAGTTGGTATACAGCAGTGGGAAGCTTAGAAGAGTCAACTGTGCTCTATGTTTGAGTAGAGTTACTTAACTAATCCCATTTTAAAATAATATGCTAAAGCAACTTGTACTGATCTGACCAGCAGGCCTTGTCATGATGCAGGCACCTCTGCAAGGTGATTTGTACCAGTATTTATAGAAGCACTTCCGTAAAGAGGTCTTGTGCTTATCCTATGGGCTTGAACTGTAGGTGCTGAAGACAGGAGATTAAGGAGAGAGAAAAGGTAAATGCTGAAGATAAATAACAAGAGCAACCTTGGCCTTGGTCTTATCAATGCCCAGCAGTGCCCCAGTTTATGAAAATGAGTCTGCAAGAGTCCATGTTCTGAATCTGACCATAATACTGCTCTGAACCAGCAGGGGATCAGAGGAGATTGCACATGAAAGTATTTTACATAACTATCAGCCTGTTGTTGTAGTGCAGACAACTACTTAGCTCATCCTGTTCATCTGCTACCCCTCTCAGCATGAATGTAGGGGAAAAAAAAAAAAAAGCTATTTGCAGTATCCAAACAGTGTAGCATCTTACAAGGGGTGCAAAAATTAAGGTAAATATATCTAAAGCCTAACAGTAGCTGGAGCACCTGGGAGATAATAGTTGGTGCTGGATGCATGGAAGAGGAGAGGAGAGGAGAGGAGAGGAGAGGAGAGGAGAGGAGAGGAGAGGAGAGGAGAGGAGAGGAGAGGAGAGGAGAGGAGAGGAGAGGAGAGGAGAGGAGAGGAGAGGAGAGGAGAGGAGAGGAGAGGAGAGGAGAGGAGAGGAGAGGAGGAGAGGAGAGGAGAGGAGAGGAGAGGAGAGGAGAGGAGAGGAGAGGAGAGGAGAGGAGAGGAGAGGAGAGGAGAGGAGAGGAGAGGAGAGGAGAGGAGAGGAGAGGAGAGGAGAGGAGAGGAGAGGAGAGGAGAGGAGAGGAGAGGAGAGGAGAGGAGAGGAGAGGAGAGGAGAGGAGAGGAGAGGAGAGGAGAGGAGAGGAGAGGAGAGGAGAGGAGAGGAGAGGAGAGGAGAGGAGAGGAGAGGGACTTGGGGAAGGAAGTGCCCTTTTTGATTCAATTCTGTTTTAACAAAATAGCATATACCATTTTGATTTCCCAGAAGGGAATTTCAGGCCCTGGAGAAGAGCAGGATGCTTGACTGCAGCTGAAAACAGAAGAACCAATCTTCACAGCTATGAATTGAAAGGTTTGGTTTGTTGAAAAAAAAAATAATTCTAATATTCTCACCCTTTGGAGAAGACATTCTTTCCCTTAAATGTGTATCAGAATCTAACTAAAGCATCCTGACAAAAGCAGGTACAAGAAATGTTGCACAGTGTAACAACAGTAAGCTGGAAAAATAAGCTTGTGTTCAAATCCTAAGAAAAATAACCTCTTTTTTCCTCATTAGAGACACACAAAATCTGAGGCTGAGCTATCATTTAAGAAACTGCAACCTAAAATTTCAGTTGTATAGCTCCCATGTTTGACACAATAAATCAATAGCTGCACTTGTGGTCTTACAAGGAAGGGAAGGCCATATAGGTGATAGGAGGATACCGTACCTGGACAAATCCCTTTTCAAGTTTGAAATGTTTTTTGAATTGGAAGTTACTAGTCCTAGCTTGAAGATATCATTGGACATATCAGGTATGTTCTAAACCTGAGTTTCCTGGGTACCCTAGCTCTGGGGAGATCTGAGAGGAGTCCCTGGAGAAGTTGTCTGGACTCCAGAACTCAGGAAGGGTTTCATAAACATCCTGACTTGGATCTGGAAAAAAATAGTCAGACTTAAAATATGTAAAATGTTTGGGTACTCACCACATGGCATCAGTAGAAAGTTTTGACATCCTGGAGCTACTAGAGAACAGGAGGTTAGTATGAAAGCCAAGATTTAGGATGAATCAAAGCAATGTCACCAGTATTGAATGCAGAGTTAGAGTGGATGGGAGAGTGGATGGAAAACCAAAAACTGCAGTAATAAGGAGAGGAAATAGTTGGAGGTTTGAATACTGAGATGCTGTTGCCTGCATCTTGCCTGATCTTTGCTCTTAATTAAAATGCAGGCTTCCCTATGGGTCTGGGTCTTACAATGCTCATGAAACTAGATAAATCTTACAGATGCCTGGAAATTCTTCTCAAATGTGTCTGCATACTTGTCAGTAGGAGATTAATCAGACCATATATCACCTCTGCTTTACATTCTCTGTTGATTTTTGAGGGAGGTGCAAAGTAGTGACTTGATTCCTGTCTTCTTTCCTTACTGGTCCTCACTGACTTCTCCGTTCTGGATGGGAGGAGTAAGTACAAAACAGTAATCACGGAGATCATGTGGTTTATTTTTTGGTATACCTGTGGGAAAAGCATAGGAATTGCTTCTTAACTTTCATGTCTGTTCATAAGTATAATCATCTTGAACTTTGTGTTCAGTAACATTACTCAGCCTACTAGCACGTAGGATGGGAATCTTCATCCCAGCAAGTTTTCTTCAGACTGCTGATTGAACAGTGTTATCATCCTGCATATCTAATCCAAGTTTTTTCATAAAGATTCAGGACATTCCATTTTCCATTGTCTTTTACTGGATTGCTTTAATATATAATCTCTAAACACACATGGTATGCTTGTGTAAGTTTTTCACAAGGGGCAGGAATTAGGCAATGAAGAATACATTAAGTTAATTGTCACCGTGTTGTCCAGTTGAGGATTGACTTTTTATAAGGGCATGTAGCAACCAGACAAGGAATAATACCTTTAAACTGGAACAGGGGAGATTTAGATTAGACATTAGGTAGAAATTCTTTAATGTGAGGGTGGTGAGACACTGGTGAACGTTGCCCAGGGAGGTTGTGGATGCCCCCTCCATGGAAGTGCTCCATGGAAGTGCCTCCAGGTTGGATGGCAGCTTGGTCGAGTGGGAGGTGTCCCTGCCCTTGGAAGAGGGGTTGGAGACAGGTGATCTTTAAGGTTCCTTCCAACCCAAACCATTTTGTCACAGCATTGTCATGGTTGGAAAAGACCTCTAAAATCACTGCATCCAACCATATGATTCTGTGAATTGTATAGTAATTTCTACATCAGCCAAACTATGTAAACCACAGTTATCACTGGAGAATTTCAGGATTTTAATACTCTATAACTGCTTTAATTGGATTCTCAAGGACCATATCTTATTTTTGAGGAAATACAGCAATACTCATTTTTTTCCTAAACTTCTTTGGATTTTTTTATATCTACCCTATTTTCTTCACCTTTCTTAATACCTCAGCAAACTCATTTATGCTATAATACCAGCAGTGAATGTAGGGAGGATATTGCCACATTACACTACTGCTAACCCTCTCCTTCTGAGTACCAGATGTTTGTATTTTACTCAAAATCAGGAATGCCTGAACAGATTATTTGTTTCTTCCTCACAAGACACTTAGAGCTGGTAAAAAGCAAAGAGTTTGAAGTCTACACAGTTGAAGCACATGAATTTGAATAATTTTCTTGTAGAGATACATAGTTCATAGTTTACTAAGGCTTTAAAGAGCAGAAATAGTAATGTATTTTATGAGACTAATATTAATCTAAATTATATTATAGCACTATACATTGGTATTAACTGATATAACACTACTGCTGTGAGGAAATTCTAATTTTTCCCCATTAGAAATTATTAGATTTAAAATGTCTTATGTTTAATAATATCAAAAAATTAGAAGTGTAATAAACTGAAGAGAAGTTTGCTTTAGCAAAATAACTCCTTTCCAGCAATTTCATTCCTCTTAGGCGGCTCCATACATGGCTATTAGGGGTCCTTTAGTCATCACAATAAGATCTGTCTCTGCAAGTTCTCCTTCACTTCTGGAAGAGCCTTTTGCTCCCTGGTGCTTTGTGACCCTCCACTTGTCTTCATACCCCTACCACAGCCCCAGTGTCTGGTGCTCATACACACACTGCTGCAGACTACAAGCTCCTGTTTGGGGACAAAGGGAGAAAAGCAGCATCTTACCATTTCATAACTCACCTAAGGTTGTTTCCCCTGCAAACAGAAAGGTTAAAGCTGTCCCAAAGCTACTATAGAGCAAGCCTATGATCAGGAGTAGTTTCATGATGTCCTCCAGCTGACAGCACCATAGAATCAGAGGAAATTCTCCTGGTGTGCAGTCCTGATCCAGCTAAGCATGTGCTGAACTGTCTCTGTGCTTAACCAGTGTGTTAGAGTGGGTCTGACTTGCCTGCAAAGGGAAAAAGAATTAAATCCAGCCCTACCCAACCAGTAAGGCCCAGTAAAGCTTACTAAAGGAGGCTTTCTGGAAACACATTCAGGACTCTGCTGTTATTTCATTTGCTTTCTTCTGGTGGACAAAGGACTGATTGTTCTCTGAGGTCTCATCCTGCTCTTGCTGCAGTCACTGGCAAAATTCCTCTGAACCTTAAAGAACACAAGATAAGACTTGTGTTCCTGCTATCTTTTCCTTTCTCCATCTGTTTTCCCACCTGTGTTTACACAGGCTTTCCTTCATTCAGCAAGCTAGACGTATGTTCCAGGAAATGATAACCCCTTGTTTCTAGCAGATCCTGTGCTAGAGCTGAAGGAATGCCGATATTGCCAGGGAAATCCAAACTGAGTGAGTAGGAAGTGAAGGTATATTTTTATGAATTATGCCTGCAGGCCCCATTGAGTTTTCACTATATTTGCAGTTGGTGGGAGTTTTCTAGTGTGAAGTGGTGCCAAATGTGTGATATGTCCATTGCCGTTCCCCCACCCCTTTGTTTTTCCTGATTCATTTTACCACTGAGAATCACAATGGTATCACATCACTTGGAGTCATCCAGTAAATTCATTTGTATACTAACTAAAACTCACACTGCTATAAAGTATTTTTGCTTATAGTTTTTTCCTATGAGCTCCCAGATATGTTGAACATGAAAAGGTGCATGTGATTTTTCAATTTTTTTTTTTTTATTATACATGTACAAGAGTTTCTTTGTAAGAATAAGAATATTAAAATGTAATGGCCAGCCTCTTGTGTTGTAGTAAGAGATAAATACATATTTTATTTTATTTATTCTAAGGCAAGTATCACCAACTAGGCTGAAGATAATCTTTAGCAAAATTATATATAAATCAGATTTTCATTCCCACCTTCCCAAAATACGTCCCAAAGACATATTATGACATCTTTTTTTATTTGGATTGTTTACAACACATAGTTCATGGAATTCTTTACATTTTTAAATGTTTTATTTGGCTTAAATTATTTACTGCTGCATTAACAGTTACCCTTCCACACTTGAAATTCTAATAAATTGTGTCTTGCATTCGCTTCAGCTTCTGGAAGGCCAATTAGACACAACTTCTTTGACCTACCTATTATTTATGGAGTTTTTCCCTATTTCAGAACAGGAACTGTCAGTTTATTTTAGACCAGTGCAGTGGAAAATAATACCATGGGAAATGTTGAGTCACTTTGGATTATATTTTGCTACTTTTTTTTTTTTTTCCCTGGGTGGACTGTAGGTACTTCCTTTTGATAGACTTACTTTTGAAGATTTGAGATATAGCACTGGTTAAAAATACAGAAAGTGCTGTTTAAGTGCCTGACCACTGTTTTACATCTGCACAATATGACATGATACACAGTTTTACATTTTGCAAAAATACTGCACATAGCAACCCTTATTCAAGGTAGGGGTGAATTAATTCTCACTATATTCATACTCCAACACAAATAATTAAATACAAGCAGCTTCCCCGAGGTGTGATTGCAATTAAATGCTTTAAGGGATCAAGCTCTCCAGATCTCCATACCAACTCACTCCTGAAATGTCATTTTGGCACAGACTGGTCTGCCATTTTGAGACTACATTTTATCATGCTATAGCATAATTTCTTTTTATGCATTATGTTGTTATTTTGACACCATACTTTATGTATAGAAAATTCTATGTCGTCAGAAGAAATTCTCACTATTTAGGAAGGAAAATATCATTTTGAAGTCTAAGACACTTTTAAAGAAGATAGTATGGAAATAACTTACTCTGAGGCTAAAAGATAGAAGTAGGTTTGGTTTTAGGAATTTTATTACTTAGCAAATGTAAGGCTAAATTAATAATAATGCTTCTAGTAATAGTTCTTGCTATCTAAGTAACATACGTTTTCAAACCAAACTTGAATTTTATTTCTGTGAGTTGATGAACAGTATATTATTTTTAATTTATACTTTGCACAAAAAGAACAAGATAAAAGCAAAATATCACATCAGCATAGCCTGAAAATCTGAGGTAGACAACAGATAAACCAGAAGCTTTTGCAGGAACCTTCAATTTTACACAGTAGAATTTAAACTAAATATTTGAATTTAGATTAAATATTTAATCTAAATATTTAATTCAGAACTGACAGGCTCTGATCATGTGTTTAATAATTTAATGAGAAAAAAATGAAGTGCAATATTTTTTCTGTCCACTTAAATTCAAGTTGAATAGTTTAATTTGTAACTGTTATTGTTTGCCAAACTCAAGATGACAGAAGCATAATCCTGAATACATAAGGAAAAAAAATGGCTATTTAAAATGGGGAATAGGCATCCATCTGAATGAAAGCAAGCAAAATGACTTACACAAAATCACTTTTGCCTTTGGTACATTATCATAGAATCTATCCTTAATTATTATTTTTCAAAAGAAATTAAAATTAGTATCAGTAAAATGATAAGCTTTTACATGATAATAAATAGACACCTTAGTCTCCCGTAGTACAAAGAACACTTCAATAAAGTAAAATAAAAATAAAAATATATGTGTTCTCTGTTATGAACAACTAGGATAAAATACTTGTTTTTCTATTTTATATGATGAGCCTATGTTTCTGTTCTATTAAACAGAACTTTCTCAGAGTAATTTGAGTTAAAAATAGAAAATAGGCAGGATGTAAGAATGTCACTGGCATCTGTTTGCTCTGGTAATGAAAACTTGGCCCAGCTGTTTGAAGTAAAAAAAGAAGAGACAGGTCAGGATGGAACATAAAATGTCTCTGGTGAGATAAGGTGCCACTTTCTGTAATGGCTATTGTAGTCTAACCATGTATTTTTGGCTGTCTTTCTTGATGTAAAAATAATTCTGACTTAAAAACTTTCAGAAAAGAATTAAATTATACCATCAATATATATTAAGTATATTACATTGAAATATGCTCAATAGTGTGTCAGTATTAATTTTACAGGATATATGAGAAGTTAAAACCATGTAGCTATATCAATCTTGTAAAAAATTATAGTAATTAGAGAATGGCTACAATAGATTGGCTTATTGCATCCAAACGTGCCTTGAAAATTAATATATGCCCAAAATGTCTTTTTCTGTATCAACATTTACTTCTATCATAGTAGCTAATATTTTAAAGTCTCTGCCAAGGTGTTTTAATGAATTTTTTATGGAAATAATAATGACTAAGGCTCAAAACACATAAATTAATAGCATGTTATCACAATGCTATTCTCAGAGCTGCTATAGTGTGCTAATTTTTATTGAATTAAGTTGACTGAGAAGAACAGGGCTTGCAATAGAAAGCAGGCTTTTCATAGTTTAGCTGCATAAGAGAAAAATTTGGCGCATAGTAAAGAAAGCAGCATACTTTAAGGCTTGTTGAAAAACCTAAATAAATAGGAAATCTCTATAAATGCTTTAGAAGTTTGAGCCAATAAAAATTAGGCAGTTCTTTTTGAAAGAATAATTTTTCCCCAGGAAATTTGTCCTGTATCCAATGAAAAAAAAAGTGTCTCTCTGCAAATTAGAAATACTATTGGAAAAAAAACAAGACTAGAGCATCTCTAATTATACCACTTACTGTATCAAATATTTGATGCATATATATAAAATATTAAGCAAATGAAGGCGTGGGAAGGAGACATTTAGGGAAGTCAGTACCGCAAAGAAATATAGCAAAAGCACTAATCATCTTCAACCTGTGTTGCAGATCAGGAAAATGGTTACAAAATGCCCATTATGGATAAATGTCTCCAGTTGCTTCTAACTCGCCTGTTTCAAAGTTTCCTTTTTGTAATGGTGTGGCCTTGGAGGCAAACTCTATCTAAATGTGGGCATCGTTTCCCAAAGATAGCAGTCTGGATGACAGGGACTGATAAAATGCTGCTGGTGGAGGGTGCGATAGCCCTTAGCTCTTTTCCCAATTAACCATTTCCTGGCTCAAGAAGGCAAAACCCTTACCCCTATTATTATTATTATTATTATTATTATTATTATTATTATCTCCAACATTGCAGAATTATGTCATACTCAAACATCAAAGCAAATATTCTTTTCAATCTCCATTGCATTCTCTTCCTCTCTTCACATATGTGACGTGATATTTATGAGACATCTCTATGATGGAGGAATTAAATAAGCTGGTAAGGGTGATGGCAAGCAGGTACGGATACTTGCAAACAAGAGTTGTGTTCCTAACTTGCAGTGAGGGGACAATTCCATGCTCAGTAAGCATGACTCTCTAGCTTACAGAATGAGATACATTTGCAGATACAATGATATCCAATCTGCATTTTTAATTGCTGTATTAATAGAGGTGCAATTAATCCCTTTCTAATCTTTTTCTGTTTTTTGGTTGGTTGCTTGCTTGGTTGGTGGGTTTTTTTGTTTGCTTGTTTGTTTTTTGTTTGGTTTTGGACTTTGTTTCATTTTTTGGTGGGTTTTTCATTTTTTATTAATAGAAAAGCTATATAAAAGCAACAGCTGTCACACATAGGTAAGTTTAAATGAAGTTTATGTAAATAGATCAAAAAGTAACAGGAGCCCAAAACTGAGGCATTAAGGAAGTTGGTTGGACATTCTAATTGGACATTTTCGGTCCCTCTTCAAAATACTGACTACTCAGTAGTGTACCTGGGCCTCCCTCATTAACTCTCTCTCTGGTCAATGAACCCAGATATCTTTGCAGGCAATTGTTGTTGGCATTTTTTAAATAAAGAGGTCCTGCGGGCAGTATCATTTTTTGCACATTCTGACAAACTGAAACTGTCTTGTCTGCATTTCCATATTTAGTGTCAATCAGGTGGGAAAAGGTGTGGTTTTTGCAAAGCTTTCTTTTGGGCAGTCCAGACTATGAACTAAGTCCATTTTCTTTCCTCTTTAAGTTCTCTTAAATAGAACAGTCTTTGGGACTGTTCCTGTTGACCAGTGACCATACTTTAAGGTTTCTTAAATACAGGATTGAATTCAGTGCTTAATGCAACTCCCACCTTTTCATCTCCATCAATTTCATAGATTCCAGGGCTATCACTTCCTTGTGTTTTTTCTCCACAGTTGTGACTAATATGAATGTAAATACAATTTTTGCAAAACAACTTCAAAATATATTCTGTATAGCTAGAAAAAAATTCATTATGTGAGCTAGAGATATGTTGAAAGAAAAAAATTAATTTATTAAAAAGCTAGAAAAAATTATATGTAAGTGTATTTTGTTTTTCAGAGTTAAATAAATAAAAAAAAAAAGGAGTCAGAAATGCAGAAATATGTGCTAAAGCAATCACATTTTTACCATATGAAACAGATTCTCCTTATGTTCTACATTAGAGATTATTAAATTAACATGGAACTGGGAAATCTAGAAGCTTACTGTTTCTTTTTAAATTTCTTTAAGTTTATGTATTTCTCCCCTAGTGATATAAAGCATGTGCTCATATTACCTTTTGTAAAGCCAGCAGCAGAGTGCCCCAAGGTCCATTCCTGTGACTGGTGCACCAAGAAAGAACCCATCAACTAGCTTCTGGTCAGTGGACAACTTCTGTAGCTTGGAGGAAATGCAGAAGTATTGACTTTTGCACAATGCCAAAGAGTTTTGGTTATGTAGAGTTGTGTTAGAAAAGAATAACCTAAATCTGATAGGTCTGGGAAACTTGCTCTGAAGACTTACAAGATAGATGGGTGGAGAGAGCTTTTGTGCATCCAAGATTTTTCAACAGTAGTTTAGTAACTCACTGCTGTCTATAAAATAAATATTCTAATCCACTGATGCATTCCTATTAACCATTTCCAAATATGTTAGACAGACCAACCCAAGCCTTTGAACTGCTTTGATTTTTTATCTTTCTTCTAATACTGAAAGTAACCAGATGGTCTGAATCGCTGCCTGCCCATTTGCACAGCAATTTATATGCCTGCTACAAGATGAAACAGGTTTCCTGCTGAGGAACTGAATAGTCAGCCATCCTCAGCTGGAAGGACATTTCAGTAGATCTGAAGATGCTGTAATGTAAAATCTGACAGATGATGGCAAACTCGTTACAGCCTTGGAAGGGGACAGAGCACCTAATGTACTGCTGTAGATCAGAAATTCATAGAAACTGGTATTTATTTGTACTTGATTTTAATATTGACAGAAATGTATGTCTAAAATAGTAGTTAACATATTTACAAATTGCTACAAAAATTAATTCCTGTACCTAGTAAAATGAGCTTTTCTTTAATTCTGGTCTTTGTGTCCTTTCCACAGAAAGCTGTGCACTCTATAATAATTGAATGTATTGATTTTCTCTTTATTGCTAGATACCACCCTAAGCTAAGGGTGTTCCATGGAGGCAGAACCATTTCAGTGTCCTTTAATAAAACAGCTAACTACTGGACTCATAGCTGTTTCCTTTATTGACAGTTTCTCTTTTAGTGGACACATTTTGTTTGCAAGGCAATTTTATACTGTTACTTTGATTTTTGAAGTTTTTCAATCTCTAGTCAAACTTTTATGTTATATAGAAAGTTGAGTACATCTGGGGCATAATTTATATGGAAAATGAACTGACAGGTTAATGGATTGGTGCCATGCTGTAAGATACTTTGTTGCCTCTTATAGTAAAAAAAGGTTTTTCCTAGGTCTGTATAAAGGGGAAAGAAGAAACTATTGCTTGAGCTACCAGTTCATGGCCTCATTCAGCAAAGACTAAGAAAGCAATGCAAAATTGCCAATGCTGCTGAAAGAGTCCCACTCCCATATATGCCCAGCAGTTATTTTCTTTAAGAAAAAAATATTGAGGAATCACAGTGTAACAGGGGAATAACAGGAGGATAATTATCACCTACAGTGATAGAAGAACAATGAGCTTCATCTTGGAACCAAAACTTACAAAAAGGCCCTTACAAAAGGTCTGATAATCCTACTTTTTCTAAGATCATCCTACAAGTTGTGTTATTCACCTTAATTCATTCAGGTTTTCCAGAAATCAGATTTATTGCTGTCTTTCAGGTATGTAAAATTTCCTATCCAAAGTGTTCTGTCATACTAATGCAATAATAAAATAAAACAAAATCTACATATTTCCTGGTTTATGAAGTACAGTCATGGGCAAACTCATTTAGAAATCAATGTTAATTCAAAAACTTGGCCCAGTGCTCTTGCTGAAATAATGACATGAAATCACACAATCATGGAATAATTTAGGCGTGAAGAGACCTTTAAGATCATCAAGTCCAACCATTAACCTAGCTCTGCCCATACCACTGCTAACCACATGCTGTGTATGTGTGCAAGTGATATGTTGGTCACCAGTTTTATTATAACTATAACCCTTAGAACAGGCTTATCTTTAAAGTTTTATCATTGAGCTTTTTAGTCAATGCCTTGACAGCATAAAATTTGAGCACTTTTCCATGTTCTTTTGGAAGCTGCACTGTTCTGTGGGGAAGATCTAATGGCAGCAGAACACAAATTGTGATTTTCACAGACAAATAAATTACATTGGTATTAAATAAGAATAAATAAATGTATTAGCATCATTTATTTCTTTCAAATAGTCATTTTTCAGTAGCACAGTGATTAACTTCCCCTTTAGAATGTTGTAGATAGTAGTTTTTCAAAGAGATTAAATTATTAAAGCAAAAATTGCACTAAGATGTGAATTACAGGTTCACAGCAGCCTGACACATAATTATTAATTGGAATTGAAGACATTCTTTTGTTTGAAAAGGAAAGATAGAAGTATTTGACACTTTGAAAGGATCAGCATGAAGGCAATGCACCATGCCAACCGCAGATGGGAATATTAGTGAGTAATATGCTGGCCATTGATTTCTTTTTATGCTAAAAGAGAACCTTGTTTGTCCAAGCTGTTTGAAAATAGTCTATATCCTTTGTGTTTCACTGCACACTCCTGTGCTATTGTTTGTATTTTATAGGCTGTTTAAATCAATTGGACATTAAGAAGAGTATAATTGTTGAGGACATCTGGTCTACTTGATGCCACTAGGAGTGCTTTTGAGTATATATATATATATATATAGTATATATAATATATAAACCTATATATTATATAATGTATAATGCATTTTCATTACTTCTTGGAATCTATTTTTATTTCTTTGTAAAAAAAAAAATAGTTACTTTCATTTACTTAAAAGAACAAAAGTGCTTATAGAAACACATTTTGACACTCCGTGTTCTTCCTTTCCAGTTCAAGTAATGAAGTTGTACATATTACATCTTATTGTGCTTTATATAGCTATATGTGCAAACATATAGCTAATAGATGAAATGCACTTAAATGCAGATTACATACAATTTAGAAGCATGTTAATCATGTGACCAGAGTACAGATGATGCTATTGGTAGCTATAAGGCAAAATAGATGATGTGTCAGTGACTAAAACAACTCATCAGTCAAGAAAGGCACTGGATGAGTATTCATCACATGGTACTCTTTTCCTTCAGAAGGCTGTAGTTCATCTTTTGAGCAATGCTGCTCAACTGGAACGAAGAACACAAAGCTTTCTCTGCTTCCTGAGCAGGCAGACTCCACAGTGGCACTCCTTGATCAGTTTCTAGGTGCTGGGACATTTGTCTTAACTTTTCTGACCCATCTTTCATTATCTTATCTAACTAGAAGTCTCCATTATGGTGATTAAGAGCCTTCAAAATCTAACATTGTCTCTTTTGGTTTCTTCCTGTCCTTGTTGAATTAATCTAAAAAAGTGCTCTAATAATGATGAAAACACTGCTTTTTTCATATTTTTGTACACTTTTTGGAATGGTTGGGATTCATAGTCAACATTTGTTTCATTTTTGGCATGTGATCTTTTTTCATCTCAAGTACTTTTATTTTTTGGTTGTAGCAGTAGAAACATCCTTATGTCTCTAGTCTTAAAATTTTGCAGAAATTTTAAGAAAGCTGGAAAACAAGAGGTGATCATCAGTCAGACTGATTTTCCACCTAGTTAAGTTGTCTCTAAATTCAACCATGTATTACAAAGCTTTATTCTGTATGAGATCTAAAGATTATCTTAGAAAATGGAGCAGGCATTCACTGCATTTAACTTCTCCCTTTGGGCAAAATGTCCATCTCACTCTTGTGACTAAAATGCAGTGAGTTCAATCTAGGGAGAAGGGGTCATGATGAGCTAGGGGATAGAAAAGGAAAGGACTGACTTCTGTTTGACTTGGCTGGCTCTTTACAATAAACTGTCATTATTTTGCAGGTATCAAGTTTTGTGAAGGACATTAGGTAAAGACTTTCAATACCCATTAGTCTATAAATTCTCCCCAAAGCTGTTGGGGTTTAAGCACGTTCTGTGCTAATACTGGTCCCATATTAATTCACTTTGATTTATCCACTGTTATTTAAGCATCTTAGCTCCTGAGGCTTCAAGGTTAGGTGGCATGTGGAAATTCTTCCACAAGAAGCATTAGATAAAAAGCACTAAGGTTCTGACCATTCTAAATTAATTTTTATAATTTATTTTTTAAAGACATTCAAAAAACAAAACAAAACCAAAAAAACCCAAAACCAACAAAAAAACCCCACAAACACTAAAAGCAAAACAAAATAAAAGCTATCACTACAGATCTGAAGTATAGCCTGCAGAATTCTTTGTTAATGAAGAATATTTGGTTTTCCACACTTGAGAATGATAGTTGATTGGGACTGAGAATGATCATTTCTGATAGGCACAAAATCAGAAAAAAGAGTTTCCTAGTTAGTAGTTAAATATCAACAGATCTGAACTCACTGCTCTTGACTTCTAGAACTGGGTAAGGAAACTGCCTTTCTCCCTGCCAGAATCCAAAAATTGCCGATATATCTTTGTCCTTATTCCCCAGCTTGAAAAAGGGATTAACCCAAACGCTTGTTTTTGCAATTGACTTGTGTAATTTCTGTGGTTTAATATAGAAAAATAAATATTATTCTCCATATGTTTTGTTCTTACAAGCTTTGGGTATTGACTTTAAACTTTATCTAGTAACCCTACTCCTGTGAGTTCAGGAATCAGCAGTCACAAGTTTGGGGCTGTTTCTTGGGACTCTACATATGGTTTTAATGTCTTCTGTTCCAAAATTACGAATTCCTATTGGAAGCACTTGCAGAGAAAGGCTACTAAATTAATCAAATGGAGTAAGTAGATATTAAAAGGCTCTGTTTTTCAGCCCAATGAGAGAAAAAAAAAAGTAAAAAATCACGCTTACTTTCCAAGAATACCTAGGACATAAACCCCAAGGAAAAAGGAAGCATTTTCATGCTTGAAGCATTTTTTCTTAGAACAGCTCTTATATTGAAGACTATTATATCATGTATTAAATAAATTTAATAAATCCAGTTAACTATTAAAGGAATTGGCATTATCTGTCAGATAGCTCTTTTAAAAAAACAATCAGTAGAATCACTTGGGTTAATTGAGTCAGCAAGCTGTTTGGCAGCTGATCAGTCATTTCTTACAACTTCAAGAAATTTTTTTTTTAAAGTCTTGATAAAATATTTCTCCAGACTGAGAAGGTGTATAAGCAGGGTTCTTAAAGCATATTACTTCTTTTTTTCATAACAGAAATGGAATAAAAAAACCTTCATCATTGCCCCTGCAGCCTTGTGTAAAAAGCAATGGAAAAGTTGCAGATGAGTACTGAATTACTCAGTCACTTCCTAGTTTTTAAGTTTCACATTGCTCACTAACTTGTTTTCTGTGTGTGCTAAATTTTTTCTCTTTGCAGAGATTTGCCTTTTGACCAAGGGCCGACGAACTGCCAGTGTACGAGCAGACACGTACTGTCGCCTGTACTCCCTTTCGGTGGACAACTTCAACGAGGTTCTGGAAGAGTACCCCATGATGAGAAGGGCCTTTGAAACAGTGGCAATTGACAGACTTGACAGGATAGGTATTTTTTTTTCCATATGAGGAATTCTTAAAACCTTCCTGTTTTTTTTTTTTCTTTGAATTGCAGGATAAAATACCCAGATTAAACTCTTCTTAATTTTTGTTTGTTTGCTTTTCTTTTTCTGTTATACTACAGCAAATATTCTGTTGATCTGTGATTAGGGCATGTGTCCAGACAACAAATTCTACAATCTGACTTTTAAATAACAAAATAAGTTTTAGAGAGCTCTCACAGTCCTATGAGGATTATTTTATAAGGTTTAATTATCATTAGTTTTACTTATTAATCCTGTATATTTCTGTTGCTGACATCAGCACTTGACATTTTCCTACATAAATTGTTTACAGATGACATCTATAATGCTGGAAAGAGCTGAAGCCTCTTAATGCTCACAAAATCTGAGATGGTTGAAGTGAATTAATCTTTTGCAGCAGGGCTCTCATTTTCCTCACAACATGGGCACTGCTAGCATTGATGGCTGCACACTGGTGTTACTCAGATCTGCTTGCAATCAGAAAAGCAGGCCAACAATACCCAAGTGAAAGGCAGAAGGATATGGCAGATTGTCAAAGCAGGATGTGCAAAGTCTGCTGTTGTGCATCCAGACATTCTGTACCTCTTTAATAGGACATACTAGATAAAATATTGATTGGGAAAAGTGTACTCTGATCATTATTTTATTGACAGTACTTTTAAAATGTATCTCTGCATAAAAAATAATTTTTGCTGCTTGGTGGTATTCCCTCAACCTCACAAGAAAACTCCAATGTAAGGATTTCCCCATATAGCACTATCTCAATACAGTTAAGTATACACTTTCTTCAAAGTAAATGCATAAAAAATTGCATAGCAATGTTGTCTATTCTAATCTGAAGATGTTATTTAAAAGAAAGCATGTTTTCTTTAATATAGCAAAAATTAAGAAATTAAATGCAAGTAAAGAGGTTTCTAATATTTAATAGATATGTGTTTTAAACATTTGCAGGCCATGAGCACCCAGTGCGTTAATTTTTTTTTTTAATCAAGTCTTTTCAAACACTTCATTTGTCTTTCAAGGCTCTCTGGAAATGTAGTCTATCTCTAAAAAATGTGTGCTATGTAAGTAAATAATAATAGGAGTAGAGTCCAGCCTGTTCATCTAGTAGTAGCAATTGGGTGCAATTGTATTGCTGTGTGTCTGACACAAATTAGTGTCTATATACTGCAGACATTAAGAGCCATCAAGCAGACTTCAGGACACAGTGTACAGCAGTCTTAATTGTGTAAGCAGGTGTTGCATTATCAGTGAGTTCATACTAGTTCCCAAATACTCGAAAAGATTGTTTCTTGCAGGCTAGTAGTCACTGGTTACTAATGTCTAATAATTAGTTCCAGGGAATGTGCTAAATGGCAAGTGTATTTATAACTTATGTAACAGTTTGGTGGAAATTAGGACAGTTTTGCAATGACAGAAAAAGACCCGACGCATGCGGAGTCCAATGGCTTTTTCCACCCTGTTGAGTAAATTACTGTGGTTACATTTGCAGAATAATTGTAGTACTAGCATTACCCTAAAGTGAAGAGGCACAGAAACCCAGGTGCCTCTGATCACAGGGGTGTTAGGAGAGCCTGACACGCTGGTGCAGAGAGCAGGCACTCGGGCATGTGTGGATGGCAGCCATCAGGAGCTGCCTGCCAGCCCCAGGCGCAGGAAAGGTCCCTGCTGTGGCACAGCCTTCTGCAGCGGGATCACTGCCGATCTGTGGCCCTTGCTTAGCCCGGTGTTTGCTGAGGGTGTTACAAGCCCTCAGTGATGCGGACTGAAATGCAAAGTCAGAGAGAGACTGTGTGTCAGCCTCACCAGCTCTTCTGTCTCTCTGTGTAGGTAAAAAGAACTCGATCCTCCTGCAGAAGTTCCAGAAGGACCTCAACACCGGTGTTTTCAACAACCAGGAGAACGAGATCCTGAAACAGATCGTGAAGCACGACAGGGAGATGGTGCAGACCATCGTCCCCGTAAGCTTGCAGCAGATGCCCGCCCTGAACTCCACCACCTCCTCGTCGCGTGTCAGGACACAGTCCCCTCCTGTATACACCGCCAGCAGCCTGTCCCACGGAAACCTCCACTCGCCCTCGCCCAGCACGCAGACGCCCCAGCAGGCTGTCATCCTCTCGCCCTGCTCCTACACCACCGCCATCTGCAGCCCGCCAGTACAGAGTCCTCTGGCCGGCCGAACTTTCCAGTACGCCTCGCCGACCGCCTCGCAGCTCTCCCTCATGCAGCAGCAGCCGCAGCAGCAGTCACCACAGGCACCCCAGCAGCCCCCCGGGGCCGCGCAGAAGAACGAGGTCCACAAGAGCACCCAGGCCCTCCACAACACCAACCTGACCCGGGAGGTGCGGCCCCTCTCCGCCTCGCAGCCGTCCCTGCCCCACGAGATGTCCACTCTGATCGCCAGGCCTCACCCCACCGTCGGGGAGTCTCTGGCCTCTCTCCCGCAGCCCGCCCCTGGCCCCGGCGTGGCCCCGACTGCCAGAGCCTCGGTGCCCCAGAGGGTCTCCCTTTTCCGACAGATGTCCTCTGGAGCCATCCCCCCTCACCGGGGATCCGCGCCTGGCTCAGGCCCCCTGCAACGCGATCCTTCCGCAGTCTTAAGCACCGAGGCTGAGGGAGACAAACCGCGGTTCGCCTCAAACTTATGATCCCAGGTAACTGAGCAACAGACCTGAGACGAACCGAGCACCGTCCCCGGAACTGTTCTAGCCTGATGTTTCCTAATGTACCCCAGCAGTCTACTATGAGAAAAAATACTTTAGACAGCTTTGCCCAAGTAACGAATGTAAAAAAAACAAAACAAAACAAAACAAAAAAAAAAACCAAAAAAACAAAAACAAAAAAAAAACCACATTAAAAATATATTCACAATCTATATATTTAAAAAACAGAAATTAAACCTGTTTGAATTCATGTCTTCCTTTATTGAAATCATTAAAACCATCTAATTCAGCTGTAATATTAGGTTTTTTTAAATGTGTCAACTTTAAACTTAAAAAGATTTATCTGTTTATGAGGTTTGCTATTTTCATAGGAAAATTGACAACACAAAAACAAACCTCAAAAAAGTATATTAAAAAAAACAACAAACAAACAAACAAACATAAATGAACACCCTACCCCCCCAACTGGAAATACCAATCTAACTAACACATAGCACTGATAAGTGATATTCTGAAACCTTCGTTATTTCATTTATTGCATCAATTTTGTTAATTTCTCATGAAGAATACAGTTGTTATTTCCCATTGCATTTTATGTGTTAGCACTCCGTTGGGAATTAGATTGGAAAAGACATAAATTGCAAACACCTACAGTCAAAAGGCTGGCACTAGCACTCCTCTGGATAGGTTTAACCTCATGACATGTCAGGCCTTCTGCTGTTTCAGAAAACTGGGTGGACTTCAATCTTCACATCACTAAAGACTTTGACAAAGACTATGAATATTGCCATTGTAAATAACTTTTTAGACCCAAACAAAAATAGCTGCTCTGTAGTGTATCATTGCAAGGTCTTTGTTTAGGAATTTAGGTTCCAATCTTCACTTCAAAATTTACAGTTTTAAAATTTGTTAAAGCTAAGTGTAACACAGCTGTTAAATTGTATTGCAATGGCTTAAAACCTACAATGTTACTTTTACATGCAGTGTTTTATGCAAAATTGTACGCGTGATCCTGCAAACCACTTGTACTGCACCAATACCATCGCTTTCCTCCTTGACCTCAGTAGCATCTGAGAATATTCCATGCATGCTTTGAAGAAAAAAAAAATAATAAAAAATAATAATAATTTAAAAAAAAAATAGGTTCAGTCAGCAATTGTAGGAGAAGGCTTTATGATATATTAGAAAATAATAACAATTCATTAATTGTGTCTACCTTAAAATTCCTATAATGCTGACTTTGAATCTCTGGTTTAACTCTAGAAGTGAAGTTTTTTAATTTAAAAGATTATTTGTAAACCACAGCTTGATTTAGGCTTTCAGGTGCTTTCTGTGTCTTCACTGTAGTTTTGTAGTTAACTGTGGTGTTAATTTACAAAAATAAATATAATATAGCATCAAGTCTGTCTGGAAATGCACGATTTGCTCTGTGTATATCGTAATTAAATGGATAGTATACCCTAAGGCATGTAGTGTCAAACATAGCCCATAGGTACGAGGTTTGTTATATTTTTATGTCTTCAAAACAGAAAGGAAATGGTGACAGAAAGCAGGGTTAAAGCATATTGTTTTGTGAATGTTTTGTTTTGTTTGTTCAAACCTTTACATTATCTTATACACACACACACACACACACACACACACACACACAAAAAAAGTTATTTTGTAATCATTTGTGCCTGATTTGTCACATTAAATAGAGATTGAAACTAAATGTGTCATAATGTAACTCATTGAAAAAATCAGCATTATAGATATAAAAGCATATATTCTGTTCCTTAAAACCCAGCTGACTCATGTTAAGGAAGTGAATGCAAAGAAGTTCTTCTTTTCTGATTAATGCTGAGTTTAACAATGCATGGAAAAATTAAATAACATCACAAACTACGTAATGCAGTGAATCCAGATGTACTTAATAGCCAAGTAAATATTCTAAAGCTAACAGAGCTTGAACCCATGCTGCCTGTTCTGCCTTTTACTAGAGTGGTATATCAAATAAAAAAATAAAAAAAACTTCGAGTTTTTGCTAACTCCCACTCACCAGTAAAAAGCAATGTAATTAATCCATTAACATGCTGCTGCCATTTATTTAAGTGGCCCAGAGTAGTATATGGGGATATGATTGTTTAAAAGTGTTTGAAACATTATGGATACGCTGCAAGACCGTTTATTTAACAGTACAATACCCCTTATATTATTTTAATACTAACAAATTCTGTCAGTTAATTAAGATCATATACTGATCTTTCAAACTCTTTAAGGTTTACATTTGATAGGAGAAATGGGGTTAGTAGCAAAATATTTTTATATATATTTTTATTTTATTTTAAGCACTATGAAGAAATATTAATTCACATGGTCTTTCAGTGAAACCATAAATAATTTTTAATGACTTTGTAATAGAGTGGACAATATCTAGGATTTGTATGTTAATTTAAAAAAATAATGGTACAGGGTATAAAATTATATACGTATATATATGTATGTATCAATGTATATATACTTAGATTAAGAAACAAATGACTCACATTCCTGTAATATAAAGGTCCATTGCTAGTTTCAGAACTGACCTATTTTCTCTGTACATAAATAAGCCCATAAGTATGAAATCTCATGTCTGTACAGGATGAAATGTATTAATGAAAAAGGTTGGATCTTACTGCTGCTGGGAAGACAATAGATCTGATTCTTACAATAACTGTATGATCAGGGATGAGTTAGATTTTTTTTCTTCTGTCTTTGCTCAAAGCCATAAATAAATATATATAAAAGATTATTAATAAATTGAAGAAAATATACAAAAAATATGATTTTTTTTTGTTTCAATATCTTTCTAACTGTGACGGTTTTGCTTTACCATGAAGGAACTGTTTGCTTTTATCTTTTCATTGTTCTAAGCCCAGAGCTCTTATGCACTAAGTGTGGGGGAGGCGGGGAAACAAACTAATTACTCATACTATTGAAAAAAGAGGGCTTAGAAATTTGAGGATGCAACCTGATTTATCCAAGCAATTTCTGAGATATATTTTCTCTATAAATTAGAGGAATTCATTCTTCTAAAACACTTTTCCCACAAAACTAATTTAATCCATTACCACGAAACTGTAATATTTCTTGAGTATAAATATGTGACATTGAAGTTTACTTATGTATAAAAATTTAAACACCCTGGGGGAGAATCCCAAGTTATTTTTAGTATAGGTTAAGTAAACTGTATTCTTTCATGATCATCTTGAGTGCTGTCACACGGCCCATGCAGGACAGCCAGATTATGAAGCCCAGTCATCATGTTTGTGAAAGGCAGGTCCTGCTTGACTAACCTGATCTCTTCTCTGACAAGGTGACCTGCTTAGTGGATGAGGGAACTTCCTTAACTAAGCCTTTACTCCTGAATAAAACCTTGAGCATTGTTTCCCACAGCGTTCTCCTGGAGAAACTAGTTGCTCATGGCTTGGACAGGCGTACTCCCCTCTGGATTCAAAAAAATGGGCCCAAAGAGTTGTGGAGTTAAGGCCAGTCAGCAGTCAGTCACAAGTGGAGTTCTCCAGGACTCAGTGTTACACAGGATCACACAGAATCAGCCAGGTTGGAAAGGACCTCTGAGATACCAAGTCCAATCCCTAATCCAGTACCACTGTGGTTACCAGACCATAGCACTGAGTGCCACGTTCAGTCCCTTATTAAAAATCTCCAGGGAGAGAGAATCCACCACCTCCCTGGACAGCCCATTCCAATGCCTGATCACCCTCTCTGTAAATAATTTTTTCCTAATATCTAACCTAAACCTCCCCTGGCAGAGTTCAAGACCATACTTGGGAGAAGAGACTGACTCCCCCCCTGGCTCCAGCCTCCTTTCAGTGAGCCTGAAAATTCTCCCCTGAGCCTCCTCTTCTCCAGACTGAACAGCCCCAGCTCCCTCAGCCTCACCTCATAGGACTTGTGCTGGAGTCCCTTCACCAGCCTAGTTGCCCTCCTTTGGACCCACTCCAGCACCTCAGTCTCCTTCCTGAACCGAGGGGCCCAAAACTGGACACAGTACTCGAGGTGTGGCCTCACCAGGGCTGAGTACAGGGGCAGAATCCCTTCCCTGGACCTGCTGGTGACGCTGTTGCTGATACAGACCAGGATGCCATTGGCCTTCTTGGCCACCTGGGCACACTGCTGGCTCATGTTCAGCTTCCTGTCAATCCAGACTCCCGGATCCCTTTCTGCCTGGCTGCTCTCAGCCACTCTGTGCCCAGCCTGGAACTCCCCATGGCGTTGTTGTGGCCAGTTATCTTTATAAGCTTTATCAGTGATCTGGATGAGGGGATCAAGTACACCCTCAGCAAATTTGAAGATGGCACCATATTGAGTGGTAGTATTGATGTGCTTTAGATTAGAAGACTCTACAGAGGGACCTGGACTATCTGGATGAGTGGCTCAAGGCCAACTGTATGAGGTTCAAAAAGGAAAAGTTCCCTGTCCTGCACTTTGGTCACAACAACCCAGGCAACACTATAGCCTTGGTTGGGGTGGGGGGCTGGATGGAAAAATGTCCAGAGGAAAAGGACCTAAAGGTGCTGGTCGGAAGCCGGCTGAATATTCAGCATCAGTGTACCCATGTGGCCTAGAGGGCCAAGGTCATCCTGGCTTGTATCAGAAATAATGTGGCAAGCAGGACTAGGGAAATGATTGTCCACCATGCACTTGGCACTGATGAGGCCACATGTTGAATACTATGTTCAGTTTTGGGCCCCTTACTAGAAGGACATTGATGTGCTGGAATGAGTTCAAATACAGACAATGAAGCTGATAAAGTGGGCAAATCATTCAGGGAGCCGCTGAGGGAGCAGGGCTTGTTTAGCCTGCAGAAAAGGAGGCAGAGGGGAGACCTTATGGCTCTCAACATCTACTTGAAAGTAGGTTGTAGTGAGGTGGGTGTTGATCTGTTTTCCTAGTTAACAATAGATAGGACAAGATGAAATGACCTTAAATTGTGCCAGGAGAGGTTGAGATTGGATATTGACCTGCTGTGCCTGGAGGTGTTTGAAAGACATCTAGTTGCAGCTCCTAGGGACATAGTTTGGGGGTGGACTTGGCACTGTGCTATTTGTTGGAGTCACAGAATGTTAGAGGTTTGAAGGGACCTCTAGAGATCATCTAGTGCAAAGTCACTGCCAAAGCAGAATCACCTAGGGCAGGTCACACAGGAATGCATCCAGGCAGTTTTGAGAGTCTTCACAGAAGGAGACTCCACAACCTCTCTGGGCAGCCAGTTCTCTGAAACCCTCATAGTAAGAAAATTTCTCCTCATTTTGAGGTGGAACTTCCTATGCTCTAGCTTAAACCCATTATTCTTTATCCTGTTACTGGGCATCCCTGAAAAGAGATTATCCTCTTCCTCTTGGCACCCACCTCCAATCACAGCTCCTCTAGCACATCCAAGAAGCAGCACAAGCAATAGCTGACACCATGTCATAGTCCACGGCAACAAGAAGTCTTCTCGTAAAGGAGAGAAGGTGAACATCAGTATTAGAGGTGGTCTTCCAAAGAAATATAAGTATTTCTAAATATGACCTGGACTGATAATTCACATCTGAATTCTCTATAATAAAGTAAATTATATTGTCATTGCAAACTTTGCTTTGTTATTTTAGTCTGCCAGTAGCTAAACTTTCTGCCTATGATTTGTCTTCATCCTGTGCTCAGTCATTGTGGCAATAGAAATAAGTAGCAGTATTTGGAGGTGATGCTGTATCTTGCATTTCATGAAATACAGTATTTGTATTTCAGTATAGCTGGTAGCTGAATGTTGATATTCAAAAAATATTAAGAAATATTTTTTAATAAACCCAGTACAGGAAGTGCACTCTGTGCCTTCTACCAGCTGGTATCATTCTAGTGCCTTTCTCCAGGAAAGGCTACAGTAATTTTAATGATTCATTTGGACCTTTGGTATTAAATCCCAGATAGTGACACCCTGGGTGGAAATGGTTAAAGCTGTGGAAAAATCCAAGAGAGGGCTTTAGACATCTTTTTTTCTTTTCACCTATAGCAAGAAGTTGTTAATCAGATCCACAAGACAAGGCTCTCACTTTTGATTGTATCAGATTTTCAAGTAAAAAAGATGTGGATATAATTCAGAATTCCTAATCAAAATCTTGACAGAGCTAATGCACACAGAGAAATAGTATCAGAAAACAAGCTTTTAGATAGTGGGAAAAAAGTCACTCTTCCACCAGAGTATCATAGACTCAGAATGGTTTGGGTTAGAAGGAACCTAAAGATCATCTGGTTCCACCTTCCCTGCCATGGGCAGGGACACTTCCCACTAGACCAGGTTGCTCAAATCCCCATCCAGCCTGCTTTGAACAGTCTCAGGAAGGGGGCATCTACAACTTCGTTGGGCAACTTGTGCCAGTGTCTCACCACCCTTATAGTGAATAATTTCTTCCTAATATCTTCCTAAATCTGTTTTCTTCCAATTTAAAACCATTACGCAATGTGCTATCACTACTTTTTAAAAGTTCCTCTTCCTGTAGGTCCCCTTCAGGTTCTAGAAAGCTGCTATAAGATCTCCCAGGAGCCTTCTGTTCTGAAAATTGAGCAACTCAAAATCT
Organism: Calypte anna; assembly: GCF_003957555.1. Lineage (NCBI taxonomy): Eukaryota > Metazoa > Chordata > Aves > Apodiformes > Trochilidae > Calypte > Calypte anna. Next base: position 16,633,305 of record NC_044274.1, on the reverse strand, counting down.
CTCAGCCTGTGTTCACAGAAGAGGTGCTACAGCCCTGTGATCAGCTTTGCGGGCCTCCTCTGGACTCATTCCAACAGCTCCATGGTGTTGGAAGCTCCAGAACTGAACACAGTACTCCAGGTGATGTTTCATGACAGTGGAGCCGAGGGGCAGAATCACCTCACCCAACTTTCTGACCATGCTTATTTTGATGCAGCCCAGGACATGGTTGGCTTTCTGGGCTGCAGTCACCCATTGCAGCTTGTGGTAAAATTTTCATCAACCAGCATACACAAGTCCTTCTCCTCAATATTGTTCTCTATCCATTTTTTGCCCAGCCTGTGTTTGAGTTCGTCATAGCATATGTGCACAAGACCTTGCACTTGGCCTTGCTCAGTTTCCTGAGTTTGGCACTGAACCACCTCTCAAGCCTGTTAATGTCCCTCCAGCAAGCTGACTGCATCACATGATTTGAAGTAGTCACCAAACTTGCTGAGAGTGCACTTAATTTCACCATCCATGTTGCCTACAAGGACGTTAAAAACCAGTCTCAGTACTGACCCCTGAGGAATGCAATTCTTCACTGGTCTCCATTTGCATATCAAGCTATTACCCCAACTCTCTTAAGTGTGACCATCAAGCTAATTCCTTATCCGCTGACTGAGTGGTCCATACATGACTGGAGGTGGTGTGTGCCTCTGTACACTGTGTAATCTGCTGTATGGTTTAGATCAAAGGTAACCTCTGAGCCAGAAACTGAGAATCTGTGTCTTTGGGTTTTTAATCTTTTGTTTTAATAGTGTATTTAAATATACCAGAATAGCTAATCCAAATGCAAAAAAGAAAATCTGTGACTTTATGAATCCCTTATAGTTTTGATCCTCTGTAAGCATTAGAGTTGTGTTTCTAGTTTCCACGAGTGCTGAATTAATCTGAATAAAAATGTCTCAGTATAAAACATCTCTCAGATTTGGAGTTTTAGCAGTTTATAGTCTATTTTCTTGCTCAGATCTATGAATTTCAAGTGTTCTGTGGAAGAGGAGACGTGTAAGAAATCTAGTAAGGAAGGGAAGAAAACAGTATGGCTTAGTTGTGACCTGCTGGTCAAACTAAAAGTCAAGAAGAAACTGCACAGGCTGTTCCAGCAGGGACAGGTGTCTTGGGAAGAGTACAGACATGCTGCTTAATTGTGTAGGGATGAGGTCAGGAAGACCAGGGCTCAGTTGGAGCTGAAGTTGGCATGTGAAGAATAACAAGAAGGGATTCTACAGGTCATCATCATCACCAGCATCATGTCTTGGCTTCATGAAATAAGATTTCAGAAGGGCTCTCTCTCCCTACTCTTGCTGCAAGCATGCTGATGGCTGATAAGAGCAATGGGGGACAGGCAGCGTGGCTGCAAAAGGCCCAGCAGAAAGTGTCCTGTGAGGGGACAGGCACAGCACAGTGCTTTCTATGCTGTCTTTTCTCAAAGGAGGCAGCAGCATTATGGGTGCTGTGTCTCCATGTCTCCTGACTGGAGGCCAGAGGGGACCTCTGATGGCAGTCGGTATGGCCAAAGCTGTGGGATTGTTCCAGGGAGTCCTTGTATCTCATCTTTGGGGCTCCTCTGTTTCAGCAGCCAGTGGCAAGTTCAACATGGAGTACAATCTTAGGGAGGTGGTGATCCTCCATCCTGGAGACCTGCCCTGCCCAGCACAGCTGTTTCCTCAGTATCATGGCCTCAGTACTGGTGACCCCTGCCTGTTCAATGGCAGTGACATTGGTCACACAGTCAGTCCAGTGGATGTTTAGGATTGTACGGAGGCAGCACTGATGGAAGCGTTCCAGGAGTCGCAGGTGGTGGCAGTAGATGACCCATGATTGAGACCCATATAAAAGAGTGGACAGTACAACGGCTCTGTAGACACCAATTTTTGTACTTCTCTTCAGGTGTTTATTGCTCCAGACTCTTTTATGAAGTCTTCCAAACGCACTGTGTGCCTTTGCTAATCAGTTGTCTATCTCTTTGTTGATCTTGGCATCCGAGGAAATAATGCATCCCAGATAGCTGAACTGCTGGACTGGCTTAAGCTCTGATTTGCCTTTGGTGATGTGGGGATGATGGAAGTCTTCCTGTGGTGCAGGCTGGTAGAGAACTTCTGTCTTCTTCAAGCTGACTTCCAGCCCAAAAAGATCTGCAGCCTCTGCAAAGCAGGATGTTATGCACAGCAGAGCTGCTGCTGTCTGAGCGATGGGGGTGGCATCATCAGCAAAAAGCAACTCTGGGACCTGGTGATTTAGGGTCTTGGTGTGCTCCTTCAATGGCCTTAGGCTGAATAGACTCTCATCAGTACCATATTGGGTGTAAATGCCATTTTCTTCATCGAGGTCTGCCATGGCCCTTTGGAGCATTGTGCTGAAGAAGATTGTGAATAGAGTGGGTGTGAGAACGCAGCCTTGTTTCACACCATTCTTTATTGGGAAGGATTCAGAGAGTGCATCACCGTATCTGACATGGCCCCACTGACCCTTATGTAGCAGGATGATAATTTTGATTCTACAGGAACATCAATGAAAAAAGGAACGTTAAAGAAAAAATACACCCCCTGAGGAGCAAGTCTGGTGAGCTAGTAACAAGAGATGAGGAGAAGGCTGATGTTCTCAAAAACTTGTTTTCCATCAGTCTTCACTGACAACCTCTCTCCCAGCATCTCCCAAGTTACAAAACCACAAGGTGGGCAACAGAGTTGTGGCTTTCCTCTCACTGTATGTGAAGATCATGCTTGTGAGCACCTGAGAAATCTGCACTTACATAAGTCTATGGGACCCGATGAGATACATCCCAGAGTCTTGAGAGTATTGGCTGATGTAGTTGCCTAGCCACTCTCCATGATGTTTGAAATGTCATGGCATTCAGATGAATTGCCTGATGACTGGAAGAAGAGACACATTACACATATTTTTTAAAAAGGGTAGTAAGGAAGATCCTTGGAGCTACCGACCTGTCAGACTCACCTCTGTGCCTGGGAAGATCATGGAGCAGATTCTCCTAGAAGGTCTGATAAGAGACATGGGAAACAGGAAGGTGATTCAAGGCAAGCAGCATGGCTTTACTGAGGACAAATCCTTCCTGATAAACCTTGTGGCTTTCTATGATAAGGTAGCCACATCAAAGTCCAATAGATGACCTGTTGATCTAGACTTCTCAAGGCCTTTGACAAGTTCCCCCCACAATCTTACTCAACAAACTGGAGAGTTAAGGATTTGATGGGTGGAGTGCTCAGTGGATAAGGAATTGGCTGGATGGTTGCATCCAGAGGGTAGTGGTCAATGGCTCAAAGTCCAGATGGAGACCAGTGACAAATGATGTCCCTCAAGGGTCCATACTGGGACCTTTACTGTTTAATATTTTTATCAGTGATATAGGCAGAAGGATCAAGTGCACATTCAGAAATTTTGCAGATGACACCAGGTTCAGTGATGCTGCCAATAATCCAGAGGTATGAGATGTCATCCAGAAGGATCTAGACAAACTGGAGAGGTGGACCTTATGAAGTTAAACAAAGACCAAGTGCAGGGTCCTACACCTGATTCAGAGCAATCCACACTATAAGTACATGCTTGGGGATGAGGTTTTAGAAGGCAGCCTTACAGGAAAAACTTGAGGGTGGCTGGTGGGTGAGAAGCTGGAATTGAATCAACAGGGCACACTTGCAGCCCAGAAGGTCAACATTGTCTTGGGCTGTATCAAAAGAAGCAAGGCCAGCAGATTGAGAGAGGTGATTCTGCCACTTTGCTCTGGTAAGACCTCACCTGGGATACTGTGTCCAGCTCTGGAGCTCTCAATACAGAATGAACATAGAACTGGTGGAGCAGATCCAGAAGAGGGCCGTGAAAATGATTAAGGGGCTGGAAAACCTCTCCTGGGAAGACAGGCTAAGGCTGGGATTCAGCCTGAAGAAAAGAAAGCTCAGAGGAGACCTAGTAGTGACCTTCCAGTACCTGGGGGTCCTACAGAAAGGCTGGAGATTGACTGTGTGCAAGGGCCTGTAGTGATAGGACAAGGGGCAATGTTTTTAAATTGGAGAAATAATTTTATAATCCAAATATGAGGAAAAAAATCTTCACCATGAGGGTGGCTGAAAAATGGAAAATGTTGCCTAGGGAGGTAGTTGAGGCCTCGTCCCTGGAGATAATTCAAGGTGAGACTCAATGAAGCTCTGAGCAACCTGATCTAGTTGAGGGTGTGTCGTCTGCTTACTGCTGGAGGGTTGGAGTAGATGACCTTTAGAGGTGTCTTCCAACCCAAATTATTCTATGATTTCATGTTTTTAACTGGTCTTTGTCATTTATCTGACAGCTTGCTAAGGAAAACGAAAGTTAGCATTGTTAAAGCTGGTGAAAATTGACATATATGGGGTGAACTTCCATTGTGTAGGCAGTGTTATTACAGAGGACAGCTGTGAGCACAGAGCACCATATGTTACGATCCTGATTAAATTGGCTATTTAGAGTCCATGATCATCAGTGAGGTCACATATTGTTTGTTGCTGCACTCTTGTGTTTCATTTTTTGCTTTCTTATCCTGTCCATAATAGTAATTTGCAAAACAGATATGCTGAATACAGAAATACATACAGAAATTCTTCTGTCTTCTTTAACAGGTTTTTCATCATTTCAGCTTTGATAGGTGATAAAATTCATTGTCTCAAGTGAAATGGTTGTTCTATTTTTTGTCTTTTTTTTTTTTTTTCTGAGGAGTTAGGGGTAACTTCTCAATAGCAATGTGACATACTGTTGTCATTGCCATAGAACAGTGAAAAGAGCAAAAGTGACAGTAAGAATCATTAGAAGAAAGGCAAAGAGAAGTGCCAGTAGCAGAAAAATCTTGTTTCCTTGAAATACAGCATTTGTTTTGAGATTCCCTAAAGGAAATGAAAGGGATAGGGGGAGAGAAGATGACAACATGCCATGTCCTATTTAAGGCTGCCAAGCAGCTCTGTCATGAGTGTAGTGATAAAGCAGGAAGAGAAGGAGTAACTCTTGTCTCCATCAGAAATTCAGGACTTCTTTTGTGTAATTTATTTCATTTATTTTGAGAACTGAAAGCAGACAGACCCACTTTACTGGTTGATTCTGTTGATATCAGAGCTGGATTTGCTAGAAAAGTGTGAGAGTATCTAGAAATTCACAAAACTTGTGGTTATTATGGACACTTTTTGTCACTGATGCCATGTATCCTTTTAGCCCTTTCTGTATGCCAAAAAATACTGTAGTAATTTCTTGTCTTATTATAATAGCATTGCATTCTGTATCTGACACTTTTATGAAAACTGAAAAATATGCACAAGATTTGCTGAAGTTCCTAATTAAACTTCACAATTGAGTGAAGAAAGCTTACGATGAGCCAGTACAAATAACTTACATGGAAGCCACAAAGATACACTACTCATCAGGGCTTGGTGGAGGCTGCAACAGGACAAAACCAGCCTATAAGATTTAAAAAAAAAAATTTCTTCTGAAGATTTTTTCTAACTTAGAACAAACTTTATCCTCCTACACAGTCCCCTATCTTCCCTACTTGCTATAGCCAATATTCTGTGGCTTATCTCCCATTTCTTTTTTTGAACATCCTGTAAGTCATTTGTTGGCTTCTGGGAGATAAGCCAGAACATCACTGTACTGGTGGTGAAAGGCAACAAATCATGACAGTACCCCACAAAACTATGATAAACCTATCTTTGGCAGCCAGAGACTAAAATCAGAAAGGATTACTTGTTTACTTCAGACTGTGTCCTGCAAACTGTAGGGGTAAACAGAGGCATGCATTATATTGAAATGAGTTTGATGAAAATGTACAGAGTATGACTGAATTCTCTATATATACTTGTACGTTAAGTTTTGGTTTAATACCAAAGTTGGGGTAAGACAAGCTTATCATAGATAGCAACAACAGCTCTTGGATAAATAAATATAGTACCTAGTGATTCTGCTTCAACTTACAACAAATAAATATTGGGAGGAAAAGTGGTGTAACATTTAACCCTGAACATCTAAGAACACTCATACAAATTGCATTTTGTGATGGAATATCTTATCTCAATAAACTTCATGTTCATTTTCAAAAGTTTATTGGTACTAGCACTTTGAAGATATGCCCTTCCAGCAAAATAATGGAAAGCATATATTCACTAATATATGAAGAAAAAATTAAACTAACTACATGTTGAACACAAAGAATACATTTTGGTTGTCAAGTTGGTTGCAATCATCTGTAATCTTCAGCCACTACTAAGTGGATATAATACCATTCTCAGTGGTTGATGAGACAGTTTTTCAGTCAGCAGAATGTTGGAAATCAAAACTATTACTTTCAAATTTTGGGTGCAGGGAAATACTTCAGGCAAAATTGATTCCTAATCTTAAACCATTAGACAGCTATGAAAAATATTTAGAATAAACTACATATAATAAACTATAAATCTTTAAACATTTTATTTTTTTTATTTTTTGAGCAAGTCCTATCTGAAAACCTTATTTATACTATGTTAAAATTATGCAATATACTGAGATAGAAACTCCATCAGTAGGCATAATTTTTGATTATTACCAAAATGTCTTGTATTTCCTGTCATCATTAGACAATAGTGTTTGAATACACCCAAAAAAACACATTTACCCAATAGAACTGAACAAAGCAACCTCTTTAAGAGCCAGAGTAAAGAAATTTCACATTTTACCAAGCAGTATAAACAAAAATTCTTCAGCTCTGCTGCCACAGTGTCATTGGAGTTCTAATCTTTCAGCTTTGGTCCATCTGTTCTGTACAGAATTTGTCATGTAGTAGTTCGTCCACTAGCCTTTTCTCTAGTCCTCCTAGTCTAGCTTGAATTTTCACTATTTTTTCCAGAATACACACAGGGCACATGCAGTGATTACTTGTTCTTAAAGTCTGTTTAAATGGTTCGCACACCCACTGCACAGGTTGTGGGACTGGTGCACAGTCCAGCTGTCAATCAATAACCAGCAGCATCCCTCTGGTATCACTATTTGGGCCAATTAACACTGATAGTGGAACAAAATGCACTTTCAGCAAGTTTGCCAATACCACCAGAGGACAGAGGAGGATGGCAGGGTGAGAACAAATACTGTGCTGGAGAACAAGGGTGTTACAGTGGCTCCTCAACAGGCTGGAGAAATGGGCTAGTATTTGTTGCACAGGGGTCAACAAAAGCAAGTGCAAAGTCTTTTATCTGACATGGAATAACACTGCTGAACATTACAGGCTGTGGGTGGGAGGGCTGTGTAGAAAACAATTTTTCAGAAGAGCTGAGAGGACCTGTTGGTCTGGTGAACTACAAGATGAACATGAGCCAAAGTTGTGTGCTGGCAGTAAAGACACTGATTAACATGTCAGGCTACATGAGAAAGGCAGGATGAGGAGACTGATGCTTCCCTCAATTCAGCACTTGTGGGGACTGAATCAGGAGTATTTTGTCTAGTTTTGGGGCCCCTGAATCAAGGACCATGTTGATCAACTGAAGCAAGTGTATCAAAGATCAGCCATATCTCCAGGAGGCTGAAGCAAGAGAAGTACAAGGACAGGCTGAGCAAGCTGGGCTTTTTTAGCATTATGATGAAGTGGGGGGTCTTGAGAAACCTTACTGTTGTATGCAAGTCAGAGGATACAGGCAAGGTGGAGCCAGACTCGTCTTGCTGGTGCACAGCAATAGATTGAGAGATGTTGGTAACAAGTTGGAACAGAGGAATTTCCAATAAGTATTAAGAAAAGATATTTTGTACTGATAAGGTAGACAAGCACTGGAACAGAACTGAGGCTATAGGATCCTTGTCCTTGAGAGCTATGCAAGACTTGGCCATGATCAACCTGATCTAATTAGACCTGTTCTGAGCATGGTGATGTACTGGACAGATCCCAGAGATCACTTCCAAGACATATTATCTTACAATTGAATCATTATAATTGTACCTTCTGTGCCTACTGCTCCTGGTCCCTCTGCACCAAGGTTGGATCCAGTGGTCTATGTCACAAGTCACAGTTACCACTTCCTTGTTGTTAATATGGAGCCTTTTCCTGAGATGGAGGCTGTAGAGCAGCCCTTCTGCAGTGGTCTTTAAGAGGAGCTCCATGAAATCATGCTTCTAGTTAAAAGAAAGGACTCAAAACAAGAATGCAAAGGAATGGAGAAAAGGAAAAAGTAATAAAAGGTGTCAAGTAATAGAGTGTCCTTCCTGCTGAAAATGATTAAGTAAAACTGCCAATTCTTTCTTCAGAAAGTATTATTTCTGCTTGCACTTAAGCCTCTTCTTTTCACTCAGCTGATGAGAGTCTTTACTATCTCTCACACTTACCACCACAGTGCCAACAAGCTGAGCTGCACTCCCTTCTGTCTCCTTCTGTAAACCAGAACAAAAACTTGCCAGTGAACTTGTGATTATACAGATAAAACTCAGTCTTCATTTGTGGCAGCAGTGCAACAGGCAAAATTAAAGCTGATATAAGCACTTTCCTTATGCATCTGTTTAGATTATAACCCAACATCCTTATCCATAATACAGAAACAAGTCTATACTTATTTTATATGCAGTGGCTGCACACAAGCTGACTGTGGCCCTGTGTGTTCACTTGTGTTGAGGCAAATCAACTATTTTGTTCGGCTACAAATCAAGCTGATTTTGTGCCTGTGTAATGGTTTTTTATGGACCAATAATACTGAAAAATTAAAGCTAAGGAGTACTGATACCTGTAAACATTGTTACATGAGGAAACAGGTTTTCAGCTGATTGCGTGTTTCTTCCAGATAGCCTGGACTGTGTTACTGCCACTGCACTTCATTCAGGAAGTGAGTTCAATTATGCATCAAAAGCTAATTTTCAAATTATTTTCATTTTTTATGATGTAAGGTGCTTTCTGGTTGAAATCTGAGTGGTGAACAGGCTTCTGATGGCTTAGTGTCATCCTACAGGTTTCTACAAACCAAAGTAATCTCAGTTACCAAGATTTATTCTCATTACAGAGGGCAGACTGATGGCATTTTGGAACATTTCCTTCCAGTCCTCAGACCTTGCAGCCAGAAGCATGTGGTAGTTAAAAACATCTGAGCTGGCTAAGAACCCCAGAGAGGAACAGATGCCTGATGCAATTGCAGACTGCTCTTGGTAATATCTTATTTAATTAGGAGGTTAAATATTAACAGGAAGCAGTGATATACTGCATATTGCTTCAAGTTTACTATGTTTGTTGAGTTTGTTGGTAGATGATTTCAAATAAGACTTTAGTCATTTCTAGGTACATGACACAAAATTCAAGGCTGGATGCTCAGTTCGTTACTGAGCAGATAAGTATGGAAACTATATGACGCTTTTAACACCAGCCCTCAGCAAATCTAGGTAGCGACATGAGGTGATCCACTACCATTCAAAGTCAGCTCTGAGTCATTTTTCCATGTCTAAAAATTTCTGCAGGTAGTACTCCAAGAAACTTCTGCTACTTTCCTTTTGGCTTGCATATCACAGACAGAAATATGGATTCAAGTGAGTCATCGTTCAGAGGATGATGCATAAGCTAAAAGGAAAACAGCAGAAGTTTCTTATCCTAAGGGAAGCCTTCTGGCAATGTTTTTGGAAGAGGAAAAACAACTTGTGCTTTGAAAAAATGTAATTAACATCCATTGAGACACATCAGGTGCAGAGCCATGCAGAGTTTTTACAGTCACTACTTCACAGTGGAAAGAATGATGGTTTTGCCCAGTGACTTCCATCTCAAGCTACATAGAACCTGCATTTATCATAGAACATTAAAAAATTGTTGAGCACAACATTACACTTTCTGGCCCCAGGTAGGAATTCTTCATTCTACAGAATCATGCAATGGCTTAGGTTGGAAGGGACCTTAGAGACCATGTACTTTGATCTCCCTGCCATGGGAAGGGACACCTCACATTTAGACAAGGTTTTTCAAAGCCTCATCAAGCTTCCTCAAAGTCTCATTCAATAGAATAGAATTCACAGTGGTCAGCTTCCCTTATTCTGGGTTAAAAAAAAAAAAAGCAATGTACATGTCTACCACTGTCTTATTTAAGATTTTTTTCTCCATGCTTTCTTGACCTGTCATTCTTGTGTTAATTTCTTTCTTCAATGTGTAAGTTAGTAATAATGCCCTCTTTTGTTGCTTTTAAGCGCTTTTATTTTGTCATAAACTTATGCTTTTTTCATTAAGTTCTCTTTTTCTTAGGTGTTAATGACGATTTATTATATTAAGACAGCCTTACATCTGTAAAAATAATTAGCAAGCCCTTGTAATTAATTAAAGTGTAAACTCAATCTGACAATTTTGCTCATTGCCATCAGGTTTACATATTCTGCTTAGCCTTAAACACATTGCCAGAGCAATGATGCTGATATAGAGACAGCTTAATAGCTTTGCTGGCCAATATGCAGATAATTAAGAGTCTATACCTATGTTCAACAACAAAAGCTAATTGCACTTGTGATGTGCAGGAAACAATTTGTACTTTTCTGTGAGGCTTGCCTTGCAACTTTTTCTTCTCTAGTATCTATCACATACAGTGAAATGAAAGAAATTCCTACAGAATATACTGATGTAGAGATCAAGACTATTAACTAAAATGCAGATGTGGGTTCCCAGATAAGTGTTTTAAGTGACAAAAATACAGTTTCAGTCTATGCAGTCTAAGGGTTTATCCTACAAATAAAACTAGTAGCTCTACTAACACTGGAGTTTTGCTGGTCAGTTTTGTCTAGGAGGGATACTTCAGCTTTGGCCCTCCATGTATCATTTTTTGCAGCTGCATCAGCAGAATCCTCAAGTGCAACCTCAAGAAATGAATGTTATAAGCAACTTTAGTGACTGTATTTCAATGCACAGGTCAACCATTTGGACAAACTTTACAGGAGAAAATACTTCCTGAACTAATCTGTGATCTAGAGGTGTGTATAGTCTGTTTCCAAGAAAGAGTCAAGCTTTATTTTTTTCTATCTGGAAATATTTTTGTAATAATTGTATACGGCTTTGTAAAGCAAGGGAAATAATGATACAAAAGAAACTTACGGTGTCTCTGATAGCTGTTGTGTTTATTCTAGGTGAAATAGAAGTCAAGCAATGAATTAATTACATATCAGCCACAGTTCATATCAGTGACAGAACAGTTCAGTGTTGAAAAGGCGGCGTCAGCGAAGACCTGTTAGTGTAATGGAAAGTGAGAAGTTGGGTGTGATTAGCTCAGAAAAGATTGCTGTCCTTTCTCTTAATTGCCCTCTCTGTGAATTGCAGATGAATCATATCTTCAAAGATTTTTGTAGAATCATTTAAGTCTTGCAACCGGAACAAGTATGGGCAGTGACTTTAGTGATATCAGTCAGCATTTAGATTTGGGTTTCCAATACTGAAAAGAGCTGAGCTGAAATGAGTTACTTGCATTTATTTTCAGTTCTTAGCAATTTTTAATGGTCTGGAAAATAGTTGCAAAAGAATTTAACTCATCCTATTGAAAGAACAGTGTACAGCATCACATATCTGATGATTAAAAAAAATACTCAATCAGACATCAATCACACAATTGTCTCTAGACTGTTTGTATTTTGTAAGTGTCCTCTTTGTCATTCAGGTAGCATTTAATATTTTTGTATCTAATCGACATAGCAAATTTATTAAAAATTTCTAACCAGTTCTCAGAATAACCTGGGAGACGATGAAACATCGTTATCCTCAATTTTACAGATGGGGAACACAGTACCAGGACTAGTACTAGTGCCAAGAATCAAACTATATCTTTGCTTTTAAGAGAGCCCCAAGTACACTCTAACTCAAACAGTGCATGCTGCTTTCACTGTAAGTCTTTATAACCCTTATCACACGCCTCTCCTTAGCTCAGGATATTGTCAAAAGAAAACAAGTCCAAGTGGTGTAAACCCTGAATATTGTTCTCTCTATCACAATGGTGATATATGAAGCCCCAGAGAGCATATAAGAGTGAAGTTTAAGTCTCCCACAAAAAATTAATCCATTTGAGGATCTAAGAAATAGCTGTGTGTGCTACGTCAATTTGAAATAACCAGACTCCAATGTAATTCACTACAAGGAAGAACTCGCTGCATGTGTGTACAGTATGAGCAGCAATAAAGAATAAATTTTGTATACCTATTAGAACACATCTACTCAAAAGCAGACAGAATTTTCTTCATGGATGTGGCTGTACACCCATAACCAAATGGAGGTTCATGTAACTAGAGTGTTTACGTTAGAAAATTCCAAGTCTGATGTCACTTGGGTACAATTTGTGCTTTGTTTTTCATGGCAGAGTGGAAGGAATATCTTTCAATGTTTCTGCCAGTATATATGGGGCTGCTTGAAATTGTAAAACAAAATTCTCAGGCCCAGATTCCTTTTGGGATTTTGATACTGGACCACAGCCACAGTCATCTCAAGAAGCAAAAGGCATAGGACTAGGAGAACATGTAAATATCATTTTAGGAGTCTAATGAAACAACATATCTGAAAGGTAAAAATTGCTTTAAGAGATATTCAATACATTAACTTGATTTGTATTTAATGTTCAATGAAATAAATTTGATCTTTATTACTGGATAAATAATAAGGGATTTTAATGGAAGCATATTTTACATTTGTATATACATTGTACACATTATGAAACAAAAAATGTTTGTAAGCCATGATATGTTATTTTGACATTATTTAATTGATTTTTTAAAGAAAAAAAAATCAATAGCTTGCGAGGCATTTTAAATGTTTACTGTAAGCTGTGTTCTGTTACTCATGCAAGGTAGGCCAAACCTCCAAATGCTGTTCCAATGTATGGATCTCACCAAGCGCTGACTGAATCAATAAGTGAATACTAAACTGAGTCTACAAAAAGTAGAGATGTGTTTCTTAACAGTACAGGAAAAAAAAGGATTTACATGATCCACATTTCACTAGATTTGGGAAAAGACCAGAACTATGCATTCACATAGATATGTACATCTACATATATAATGTAAACGCTCCTTACTTTTTTCTCCAGACACTTATTCCTCAGGTCCCTTTCTGAAATTGCTTCTTTATTCCCAGAGATAAAAAAGATGGTAAGGACAAAGACATTTGTTCCCTCACAGGTTTCAGACTAATTGTTTTCCATACTTCTTTCTGCCATCTGTGGTTTAGGCTGTGTCTACATCACTATTTTAATACCAGGCAGTTGTGGTCTTCAAGCAAATCCTCCTATCATCCCCCACACTGGCTCTGATTGCAGAAGGGCAGGAGGGTTTAGTTACCTTCACAAACTGAGTTCTGGGCTTCAGCATCAGCTGTTTCAGCGTACTGGTTTGTGCTTGTTGTAGTGAATTAGTTGATGTAGTTGATACCCTAGGAATGAAAAAGGGCTGGGAGGCCTCTTTTGCCTTTTCAGTCTTTTATCCTTGGGCATATTACATTTAGTCATACAGGGATGAATACTCCTGTTCTTTGGTCTTCAAAGTAGTACTGGATTGTCTAAAGCATTTTTAGGATAATACCTAAAAGTACAAAGGCTTATAGGTGTAAGTCGAAGTCAGACCATGCCAGATCACAGAATCAGAAACTTGAACTGAAAGATTATTTTTTTCACAGCTGACCAGCAGGATTAAAGAAGATTTATGTAATAGTAGACATAAAATGCTAGGTTTTTACCACAAATTTAAATTCCAAATTTTACCTATTAAGGTTTGTTTTTTTTTTTACTGTGATGTGGATCAAACAATGTATCAGGTTGCCCAGGGACGAATGTGGACTTTCCATCCTTGGAGATTTTAAAAACCTGACTGGACACAGCTCTGAGCTACCTGCCATAAGTGACCCTGCTCTGAGCAAGGGAATTGGTCTAGGTGATCTCCAGAAATGTCATCCAAACTCATCTGCTCTGCAGGCCTGAGATCTTGGGGTGGAAAAAGGACTTCAGGCACCCTCTCCTTGGCCTGGAGTTGAGATGCCATTCTTTTATAGTCAAAAAGGACAATACTGAAATGCCTTTTTCATAATGAGCAGACATACCAAATCTATTTGCATCTTCAGATGCTACTCCAGTATTGCAGCCATTAAAGAAAATACATCTCTGCCCATACCTCAATCAAAATAAATAGAAATTGTTCCTCAACTTTTCATTGCAAAATATCCTGGTAACAGCCATTTCCTGACTCAGAGCCATTTCACTTTTTATTTACAATATGGGAAGTCTATTTAGCTTTGGATTATATCTCTGTGTTTTTACATTCTCTCTGTGATATGTAGAGATCTATAAATGCTTGCCTGCTGATCCTTATCAGGAACTGAAGAGGTACACCAGAAGAGCTGTCCTCGGCTGCCAAGGTGGAGAGAGCTGAGAAATGCTGTTCCTGCAGAGACAGAATAGAGACAGAATAGGCAGTGGCTGTTTGAAAAGCATGGTGGGAGTAGCTGTCTCAACACTGGAGTGTAGGCTGCTGCAGAGTTCGGATCCCTCTGAGACCTTTCTGTAAAGTGCAATAGATTTTTATTGATCGATTTTAAAGATATCATTTAGGAAATAAATTACAGGCCAATGCTGGCAAGCTGAGAGTCTGCAAGGTGCTCCACTGTTCCTTGGGAAACAGACCAGCACTTCAGGCAGTCAAATCCAAATGTTCCTTCCACTGTATGCTCCCTCCTAACATCCGGAGACACTGAATCACTGTGACTTGCCAGAAGACTCCTAAAATTAAGTTTATTTATTTCAGAAGTTTTTAAGTTTAAGACAGTTAACGCATTATTTTTCCTCAGAAATATCCACAAGTTAGGATAATCCCTGTCCCTGTTGTCTTAAGTCTGTCACCAGTGCCTCAGGCAGTACCACACTGATTAGCTGTGTATTGCCTTCACAGATGCAAATTATCACATTTATGAACCAAGTCTCCACTCAGGTTCTGTCACACACACAGCAGTGCAATCCAGCAGTGCGGACCATCTCAATAACACTGAGGCAACATGGGCATGGCCACAGCTACAGGTCACTGCAGTGGATTTGGGTTGCTAATTTATAGTGTCAGTAGCTCTGTGCTAATTTAATCTCACCCTTTGATGAAGCCA
The DNA here is from genome assembly GCF_003957555.1 of Calypte anna. Classification (NCBI taxonomy): domain Eukaryota; kingdom Metazoa; phylum Chordata; class Aves; order Apodiformes; family Trochilidae; genus Calypte; species Calypte anna. Next base: position 16,618,226 of record NC_044274.1, on the reverse strand, counting down.
AAGGAATGTCCTTCTCTGGGAAAAAATGGGAGACTATCTCTCATCAGAGAGTAGGAGTGTGCTTAAAGACATCACTGTGACAGACCCAATTAAATCTAGTGTCCTTATCTGGATGTCGATGTTTGCACGCTTGTGTCCTATATTACGCCTTGCATCACAGAAACATACAGCCTAGAGTACCATGCTTGTTTTTATCATCTGGTCTATTTGTATGTGTGCATGTGGGCATGCCATACCAGTTGAAGCAAAAAAACACTTTCTAATACTTTAATTATGTACAGATTCACATGAAAACACTTTATACTTGCTCAATGGAGATCTTTGATTCTAGTATGTCTCTGTAATGTGCAGAGTCCCAGGAAAGTGTATAAAAAGGGACTGGGGGCTGTGTCTCTGTTTCTGTAATTGATACCTAAGTGCATATATAGTGTTGGTCTAAAAGAATTTGTACTGAATCCAATTTCATAATTTTTCATGTCTGTCATATTAATGAATGGTTTTTGAACAGTTAGTTTAGCAGACATAACATTTTCATAGCATTTTCTGAAAGAGTAGGCATAGAATCATAGAATCATGGAATGGTTTGAGTTGGAAGGGACTTTAAAGACTACCTAGTTCCAGTCCCCCTGCAAGGGCAGGGACACCTTCCACTTGAACATGTTGCTCAATGCCCTGTCCAATCTGGCCTTGGACACTTCCAGGAAAAGGGCAGCCACAGCTTGCCTGGGTAACGTGTACCACCACCACCATCTCAGGAAACAATTTCTTCCTAATCTCTAAATCTTCCCTCTTCAAGTTTTAAATAATTTCTCCTTGTCCTCTCAGTACACACCCATGTAAAAATCCCTACCCCAGCATTCTTGTAGGTCCCATTCAGATACTGGAAGGTCACCTGGGAGTCTCCTTTTCTCCAAGTTGAATAACCCCAACTTCTATAGACTCTCTAGCCTTCTTCCTTCATAGGGAAGGTGCTCCAGCCCTCTGATCATTTCAGTGGCTTTCCTCTGGAAATGTTCCAGGAACTCTATGTCCTTCTTATATTGGAGACTCCAGAACTGGACACAGTACTCCAAGTGGCATCTCAGAACAGCACAGCAGTGTTGGAAAATCACCTCCCTCAACCAGCTGTCTATGTTTCTTTTAATGCAGCCCAGGACCCAGTTGATTTTATGAGCTGCGAGCACACTCTTACAGCTCATGTTGAGCTTCTGGTCCACCACCACCCCTAAGTCCTTCTCCTCAGGGCTGTCAAAAATCCTTTCTCCTCACAAGTTGTATTCATACATGTACATACAACAAGCCTTGACCCAGGTGCAGAGCCTTGCACTTGGCCTTATTGAACTTCATGCAGTTTTCACAAGTCCGCTACCCAAGACTGTCAAGGTCCCTCTGGATGACATCCCGTTCCTCTTGTGTGTTGATTTCACTACACAGTTTGGTGTCATCAGCAAACTTGCTGCGGATGCATTTGATTCCACTGTCCATGTCACCAGCAAAACTGTTAAACAGCACTGGTCGGAGTATTGATCCTTTTGGAACAGCACTCGTCATACATCTCCATTGGACACTGAGCCACTGATCACAACTCTCTGGGTGTGACCATGTAGCCAGTTCCTTATTCAACAAATGGTCCATCCACTGAATCCATATCTTTCTAGTTCAGACATCAGAATGTCGTGTGGGACAGTGTCAAATGCTTTGCACAGGTCCAGGTAGATGATGTCTGTTGCTTCGCCTCTGTCCAACAAGACTGTGACCCCATCATAAAAGGCCACCCAATTAGTCAGGAAGGACTTGCCCTTAGGGAAGGGCAAATGATTGCCTGTTATCAATCATCCCTTTCCTATCTGTTGCCTTAGCAGAGCCCTCTGGAGGATCTGCTTCACAATCTTTACAGGCACAGAGGTGAGACTGACTGACCTCTAATTTCCCTGGTCTTATGTTTTTCCTTTTTTGAAAATGGGGGTTGTGTTTCCCCTTTTCCAGTCAGGAGGAGTTTTACCACACTGCCATGACACTTCAAATGTGATGAACAATGGCTCTGCAACCTCATCCTCCAGTTCCTTCAGGAGCCATAGGTGAATCCCATCAGGTCCCATGGTTTGTTCACCTTCTGGTTCTTTAGGTGGTCCTTTTCTCAGACCCTGCCTTTGAGTTCTGCAACATGAAGGGTGTGACCAGAATCCTTGCCAGTGAATGCAGAAGCAAAGAAGTCATTGAGTATCTTGGCTTTCTCTATATCTTGGGTGACCAGCTCTCCTGTTTCCTCCTCGACTGGGCCCACATTTTCCCTAGTCTTCCTCTTATCACTTACATATAGAATTTTTTCCTGTTAGCCTTTATCCCCCTTGCCATATCCAATTTTCTCTGTCCTTTTGCTTTCCTAACCAGATCTCTTTCTTCTCTGACTGCTTCTCTGTACTTCTCTGACTACTTCTCTGTACTTCTCCCAGGTTATCTGTCCTTGCTTCTATCCTCTGTAAATGTTGCTTTTACCCATAAGCATGTCCAGGAGTTCCTTGCTTATCCACTCTGGCCTACTGACACTCTTGCCTGCCTTCTTCGCTGGGACACATTGGTCCTGACCATGCAGGAGGTGACCCTTGAAGGTGACCCTTGGATATGAACCACTTTTCTGGGTTCTATTCCCATCCAGGTCTTTACCCCATTCTACCCTACCAAGAAGATCCTTGAAGAAAATAAACTCTGCCCTTTTAAATTCAAGTGTCACCAGCTTATTCCATGCTTTCCTTTCTGCCCCAAGGATCTTAAATTCTACAGTGTCATAGTCACTGCAGCCTTGTTTCCCATTAATTTTTACATCATTCACGAGTCTGGCCCTGTTGGTGAGAACAAGGTCTACAAAAGCTCCTTTTCTGGTTGCTAAGCATGCTGAATTCCTGAAAATATTGTAGCAAACTACATCCAAAATAAGTGGCTTCATAAAAGTAAAACAAAATGAAACAAAACCAAACCAACCAACCAACCAAAAAAAAAAAAAGCAAAAATAAAAAACAAAAAAACCCCAACAAAATACACAAGTGCTGAAAATCTGATTTTTCTATCAAGAGCTGTGTGATCTTAGTCTAGTAGGGTGAACTTAAGTTAGGACAATAAAGGATGTATGCCTACACTAGGATTATAAGTGAACCTCTGGTGATTTTGGCACACCTTAGTTTGTATAGTGCATTCCTATGTGACCTCCTGCAGGTCCAACCCTCCCTGCTCTGGCAGGGGGTTGGACTTGATGATCTTTCAAGGTCCCTTCCAACCCCTAACTTTCTGTGATGCTGTCATTCTGTGGTTCTGTATAACATATTACTAAGGTCTCAAGTTTTTACAACAAGTACATTTTTCACTGCAGTAACAATGGCTTTTTGATATCACTGGTTTTCAATATCAAGGTGCTTTATGAGAAAAGAAATACATGCTGTTGGGAACAGTATTGATTTAATGGAGGAAAGTTGACTAAAGAAAAAAAAATGATTCAGAGTTTTGGCAGGAGGTAGACTTGTGAGATCCAGTGAGGGCTGTTTCTGGGCAAAAATTAATTGCTAGTGAATATTTTAAAATAAAATGTGGCTTCTTTGTAGTTGATCAAATCATATATAAATTGACAAAATAGAATGGCCTTCTCTAATACTAAGATTGCAAAACTATAGTAGGCAGGAAATTACGTTCAGAGCAGCTTTGGAGGGAGGCAGAAGGGAGGTAGTGAGTTACCAGTACTCCTGGTAGCCAAGATGCTTCTTCCCTTGGGCTTGGTCCATAGTCAAATGGAAATTTCCACTGACATTAATAGACTGCATATCCAGTCCCCTTTTTAACAGGCTATTGTTTTTTTTTTAATTCACCATATGGCTCTTATTAACTAGATCACTCCTAACAAAGCTCAGAAATTATATTAGGAATTCAATCACAAAATTAGATGGAACCATCTAAGTCAGAAGTAGAATAATAATTAACAAAATATTGGTAAATGTAAATCTCAGAGAATCTTGTAAAACTTTTATACATTGCCAAGATCACAGGATCTTGATTTCTTTTTATTAAATGCCTCTTTTGGTAAACAATTAAACAGCACCAGCAATACCTGTACTTCTGTCATTCTGTCATTCCGATGACATGAATTCTTGGGCAACTGACATCTAATTTCAGTGCCATCCAACTGAAAATAAACTGTAAAGACTTCTTTGTGCCTGTGCAGTAATAGTCATCTCATCAGGCGGGTATATAGATTGTGTGAGTCTTTCCCTTTTACGACTTATATGGTCTCATCCAGACAAAGAAAAGTGTGGGCAAAAATTGCTTGTGGGAAACTTGAAATTATTTTTCAGTATTCCTTTTGGGGGCAATAATAACAGCTTAGACTTCTGTATGTCAGAATAAGAATAATAAAGCTAATTCCCAGCATTCATGCTTTTAGTTTGCTGTCATTTTTTTCCCTATTTTGCTCAGCTTGAACAAGGAAAACAGATTAGCCAGCTTTTTAATGTATAAATGCAATACTAAAGATAGAAGTAAAAATTTTCTGTAATAATTACTAATGTCCATTCAAGGTTGCATAATACTTTTGTATGAGGAACTGTTAAAACTTCAATTGCCTTTGTTCCTTACTCAGCCATTAATATTCTGAATGCCTGTTAAAATTACAGGTTTTGAAACACATTTGATTTCTGTCATGTCTGATTGTTAGAGAGGTAAAACTTTGTAGTCTCTTCTGCTCTCCAGTTTAAGAGATTCTGGTGGTTTTGGAATTACTTTCCTCCAGAAGTATAGAAGTCATATTTAAAAACCCAAATAAATACAATTCTAAATTACGAAAAGCTATTTAGAGTAGCTGAATTTGTCAAATTCTGATTCTGTGTCCCTGTTGGAAATATTTCACCTTTATTTTTAAATATCTGTTACTCTTATACACACTTGGGAACCATGTCTTGGATAGACTTAGAAAGTGTGATATTTGTTGGCTTTAATTTAATTAACAATGTAAACCACTTCAGATGGCATTTTTGGCAGTGTCTCTTGAAAAATGCTGCTGATTAGCTGAGAAATAAGCAAGCACTGCAGACACTGTAGACTACCCAATTTTTAGGTTGCCCTTTGGGGTAACCACTTGACAGAGCTCCCTGATACAAGACATGGGATGAGTTGGGTGCCCACAAATAGGCTTGTGATTAAGCATGGGGAAGCCTGGCCCAGAAACAAATTTTTATGAAGTAAAGTGATCCAAGAGAGCCAAAATTCTCCTTGGTATAAGCGATACTGAGACATGTATTCTTTCCCAGGACAGAGAGAAACATTGTCCTCCATCCAGGATTCAACACTGAAAAGCCTCATCTGATGTTCATTACTCGCTGAAAGGTAAGGATTTTTGCCAGATAAATGGATGAAAAATACCTGGGATAAAACGGACTGAAGATCAAATACCCACTCCCTGTCTGGACAGCAGTGTGACAGAGATGTCCTGAGCTCCTCTCTCTCAGATGGGGAGATTTCCTTCTTACTCAATTTAAACTGGTCCTTACCATTTATCTCACAGCCTGGAATAACACATTTTCAAAGGAGGTGCAGAGTCTTGGTTGAAAATTTTTGTTCAAATCAACCACAGAGGCTTGCTAGCTTCCAGGTGTGCAGCTACACTGCAGATCTCTCAGAGGTTTACTGTGACTTGGAGACACATCCCAGCTATTGTCACTGTTTATGCTAGGTACAGAATTTTCCATCACCAGGAATGTATTCATTCATGGGTAAAGTGTGTAGTATAAAGAAGAGTCTAGAAAAAGCAGACATCTATTTAATAGCTTATGGGCTCATGATTTAATAAGGAGTCTGCTAGGAATACCATCAAATCCTGTGTGGGGGACCTGGGCACCTATAGCCCTCCAGAGGATCCAGCTGCATCTTCTTCTGTCATAGCCCAGAATTCAGAATGACTTTAATGCATTCTTTTTCTTCTGCATAAGTCATTATTATTTTGCTACATTTTATCCCTATACTTCTTTGTATAGACTAATCAGTCATTGCCCACTAACATGTGCATCAGTCTCTTAGTGGATGCCAGGCTCTTCAGTACTGCTTCTTTTTTATTTTTCCGTTTTGCATGTCCCTTTTTCTGTGGAAAAATGTATTTTAATGTGCCATTGCTGCAAAACCTTGATCCAAAGAGACAGGTTTAAAAAACAGTCTTTGATTTGAAGACTTCAAGTAAATCAATTGATGGTAAATTATTCCCACCCTGGCTATGTACCATAATATGCTTGATCAAGACCCACACTCTATTTTTTTATTGTCATGTAGCTGAATCAGGCATTGGTGTTTGCTTCTAATTCAAGGAAATTTACATATTTTAATGATGGAAAAGCTACATCCTCTATCCTCACTGTTTTTTTCATACATGCTATTAATCCCTGATTATTCCATGCTTGTTTGTCATTTGCTGGATTTTTACATCAACTCTATTTTTTAAATTTTTTTCCCCCCAGCTTTTGCGTGTTCTAAGTGAGCAGGCTTTGCAGGTTTTAATACCTCCCAGTAGCCAGTGATAAAGCTTGATTTTTTTTGTGTTATCACATTAGGTGTATTTTATACTCACAAAACTACAAAAGCCAATATCTTTAGGTTGTATATATTTCAGATTTATATACAGAAAAATAGGTTGTCTCTTTCTAGCTGCTATTTTGCTGAATGGTGCAGGGTGAAAATGCTTCTTTTAATTACACTCCATTAAATAGTGCTCAAAATAAGACAAGCTGAAGGAGAAAAGAAAGAGCATACCTTTCATTTCTTCCCTTGACTAGCTTGGTGGTTTCTTTTCACCATAGTCCAGCCTATTTAAAGCACGGATTTTTTTCTTCTGGCAGCTAATATAAACACTGAAAGCCATAAACTGAATCAGTTAAACAATTCTTTTTAGTAAGAGATGTTGCTCTTTGTTACAACAAAAGCATATCTAAAGTGCAGTGCTTTGCAAGACATTTCCTGCAGTGAGATTTCTAGCTGAAAAGTAGGCAATGCCTCTTACTGAATCAGATTTGGAGACTTGATGCAGATGAGCATCTAAGAGAATGCTGTGTAATGCCTTTATCAGTCTGAAGCACCAGTTCCCAAGCAGTGAGACATACTTCACTGATAATGTGTCCCAGCATAAAATGCAGTTCAGTTAGGCTCATTAGTTTGGGCTTTATAACGGTGCTGAAGCAGCTGAGGTTTGTAGCCAGAGTGGCCTTGCTGACTTGAGGCATCTTTGCAGATATAAGGACGTGACTGCAGTGCTGCATAATACAGTCCAGCATCCAGAAGTTCTAAGTGAATGACCTTCATGTGAGCTGGCATAGGCATTTTTGACAATGTTGATTTGTTCAGTAAGAACATACTATCATATATACACACAAGTCATTTAAATAAAATAACACATTCTTATGCTAATATTTATGACTGTTTTCATCCACTTCCTTTTGTTTTGTAAAAAGCTTCTCTGTTCATGATACTTCCACAGAAAACGGGCATACACTCTCTCTTAATGCTAACCCTGGAAAACTTTGCAGGCATGTGAAATACAATAAATTTATCAGGAGTAATTGACATGGATTTGTGAAGGGAAAGTTATGCTTGGTCAACCTGACAATGTAAGATGAAACAACTTACTTTGAAGTTATGAGGAGATCAGAGCTTGTTGTCTAGCTGGATTCCCAGAGTACCATCACGGGGTGAACACATAGATTTTCACAATGTTTTATGGCACAAAACTCCAACAGTAGCTTCAACTACATTTATAAACGAAGTTACATTAGAGTAATTTGAAAAGTAAGAATAGGATAAAAACACAGAGATTACTAGTTTTCAGAAAAGTTAAAATCCAAGAAAATAGCACAATTTTCTTTTAACTTTATTTCAATATATTTTCTAGTATTCTAATTATCCAGTGTTGCATATGTCAGTAAAAATTGCACCTCCTACAGCCAACAAGAGGACTGAGATAAAATCAGACCCTAAGAAGAGTCTAAGTGAACTTAAGGCATAATTTCAACATAAAGAGTGAAATGCTTGAAAATTATCTGAAAAGGTTTTCTACCCTTATCTGGAACAATGAAGAATTAATTGTAGTAGAGACAATGTGCAGTATTACATAAGGTTGTCTCATTCTTCTCAGAGAAATGAGGAAAAACCAGGAAATGAAGAAACTATGCTTCCAATCAAGCTTTTGTGAGCCTTTGCTATTTAGAGATTTTTTTCTTCTCAGGAGTGTTCTTTGCTAAACATGACCGGCATGTGTTCCACAGCTTCTGCATTTTTTGCATCTTTACATATAGCATATTTAGGCTACTGCAATCTATTACTCTCTGACAGAAATTGCATAAGTGTTTTTATTCATTGTGTAAAATAGTTTTTCATTTGTTCATGAAAAAACTCTTTGTCTGTCAGCCATCATGTACAAATTACATATAGCCATATGAACAGGAAGGTTTTATTTTTTCTATTTATTTAATTTTAAATTTTTTGTTTTCAATGTTCTGCCCATTGAAATGCCTAGTCCTTTTTAGGAATATACATAATACACAGAAAGCTCTTGTCTTAGAAAAGTCTAAAAAAAAGTATTTGGGTTTAGTAATTAAATGGTTTCAGGGATATAAAGAATATTTTACCCATGTCTGTTTACCTGGTCTTGTAAACCAGTTATTAGACTTTAAAAGTTATAAAAACTGAAAACCTGTATTTTTGTATTTTAATTATGCAATGTTTCACTAACTATTTGATAGAATCAGAATCATAAAATAGTTTGGTGGGAGGGGACCTCTGAAGATCATCTACTCCAACCTCCCAGCACTAAGCAGGGACACCCTCAACTAGGTCAGGTTGCTCAAAGCCTCATCGAGCCTCACCTTGAATATTTCCAGGGTTGAGGTCTAAAATACCTCCCTCCCTAGGTAACATTTTCCATTTTTCAAACACCCTCATGGTAAAGATTTTTTTCCCAATATCCAATGTAAATCTACTCTCTAATTTAAAAGTGTTACCCCTCATCCTGTCACTATAGGCCTTTGCAAACCGTCCATCTCCAGCCTTTCCATAGGCCACCTTCTGGAGCTGGAAGGTCTCTATTAGGTCTCTCTGGAGCCTTCTCTTCTCCAGGCTGAACAGCCCCAGCCTCCTCAGCCTGTCTTCATAGAAGATGTGTTCCATACCCCTGACTGCATTTGTGGCCCTCTTCTGGAACTGCTCCATCAGATCCACTTGTGGCCTAACATTACCAAACATTCCCAAGTTCTCTGTTTCTAAAGATACATCTTTTGATCTTGGTATTTTTGGCTTCTAGATGCATTTTCTCTTAACTTCTTTGAGTGTGATTTTCTTCTGTACCTATTCAGGCAGGGTAAGCTTCAGTATTTTTGCATATCCCTCATTTTCATAGGGCAGTACTGGACAAAGTGCTCGTTGCCATAGATTCTGTTTTTTCTATGTTGTTTCATGTGCTGTTGCTGCAGAGCAGAAGCACCCTGCAGTGCAGGGTGATGCTGGCTGAAACCAGTGCCTACAGTCCTGCACACTAGATGCAGCCATACCCAGAACCTGCTGCCTCCAGGCACACACAAATATTGAAGAAAACACAACAATAGTCAGGACAGAGGGGGGTTGACATGGAGGCATGGCAAGTGTGGGCACAGAAATCCTGCTCACTACATAAATCAACACAGGGACAAATGGGATTGTGAGTTTTTCCCTGTTTCCTACTGTGTTTATAAGATTTCTGTGTGTTTCCCTATATGCTCTGCTTCTTATCTTTGTCTCCAGAGATGCTCTGGGGAGAGCCTGAGCTCCTCCTTAGGAACCTGGTTACAACTGTTCAGCAGTGGTGGGTGACACCAGTATTGTGAATTCTAATGACCTCCTCTCCCCTCTGTTTTTTTTATTACATCTTTCCTCCCACAGGCTTCAAGAAGCTTTAGGAATTTATCATATAAGAGAATTAGGATAAACCTGAGCCAAGCATGTGGGCTGGGGTGGGGAGGTGGAGTGGGGTGGAACAGAGAGGAGGGGGAGGGAAGGGAAATCTACTCCAAGGGCTGCTATAACTAGTAAAGATTCTTTCACTCTGTTCATATTTTACAATGACAACATTTTCTAATGACTAAGTTTCTGTGAGAATGATGTCTAAAAGCATATATTAAACAGCTGGCCTTTGAGTTTTTGGTTTAGTGTTGTTAAATAGATTTTCAGTAGTCCTAAACACTCTCTCTGGTGAAAGACATGAACAGCCCAGCTGCCCTTCAGTTTCACTGAAGACATTCCTGTGACATCTGATTTAGTCACACTCAGGTTTTTCTGCTTAAAATAGAGTACAAATGCAGTAAGTTAATAACTAGATGTCCCTATCCAGGAAGCACTCAGAAACATAAACAATTTTAGAGTAAGTTCTAACAGAGATGGAGGCTAAGGCCATATTTTTTTTACATATCAGATGATCTGGCTCAAGAAAGAAGATGAACTAAATAGTAATAGTATTTAGGACTAGGTCTGGTTTAGTAATTCTATCTTTCTATAAGAATTCACAAGGCATGTATCTTCCTTCATCTCCTACAGTGATGGGCATTAATAAAAAACCTCTGGAGAGCTTGTGACAGCTTTCACAGTACAATCCAACCCCCAAATCAGCTACACAAATAGTTTTCTCCTGAGCATCTGATTCATCCATAGGATTAAAAATAGTTAAATTTGTTTGAACAAGTGGCTCCATGAAATTTTATTAAAACAACTCAAAAAATTATTAATCATTTTAAAAGTTACAAAGTAGCTAACACCTTTTTTCAACTGAACTTCTGCAGACACCTGCCTTTGATATTGTACTAAGAATCAGCAGAAAAAACCTGCAAGGCTGCAAATATATTTTAGCACATAGAACGACACATCTGGGACAGTGCACACCAGTGTAAAGTATCAAATGCTGTGAGACTCTCAAACAGCAGTACTTGCAAAACTAGAAATAGAAGTAGGCTAAGCCATTAAACAGTAAAATGCTCTTAAAATAGTATCACAGGTAAGGAAACATTACTGTTTTGCTCAGTGGCCACTTATTCATTAGTATGTTATGTTTTTAAAACTACATTTTCACTAGAATTTCTGGGAATGAGTTTTGGTTTTAGTCTCCAAACAGATGATTGCACTTATTAGGAAAAAAGAATCAAAATATGGTGGTTAATTTTCAATTTCTAGGTCTACATTTTTCCATTTAAAATTTACTGCATGCTTTGACCCTGTGCTGTTCAACCATGGTCCCTAGAGGGAATGCTCAATTATTATGTGATGCAACATGGCATTGAAAAACATCAAGCCTTTTTACTAGAGGTTGTACTACGTATTAATCCATGCATAATCCCGCTAGCATTAGCACTCTTTCTAATTAATTGAAATTAAATCCACAGATGTAAGAAAAGATTCATGCTGCTTAGACACATGGCAACACAAACAGAATCATAGACTGAGAAAAACACGCAGATTAATGATTACTTTCAATTTTAGGAGGTTGGGTTAAACTGTGCCCTACTCCTCAGTGAACATACAAACTAAGGAGGCAGAGTGGGTGTGTTTTCAGTGTCATGCAGGGAATATGAGTCCCCTGTCTAGTTCACTGCACTATTTTGCAGTAAATCCACATTGAGGCAAGAGATGACCAGCTGTACCATTGGAACTCTAGCAGCAGCAACAGCAGTGAGTTTGTTATCATGCAGTCATTTCAGAGGACTGAGAGGATACTTGTATGTTTTCACCTCCCCTTATTCTCTGGTAGCTACAGTGGAAAAATCCCATGCTCCAGGAGGTGAATGTTTGCCTAACCCTTACCCAATTTCCAGAAATATTTTCAGTAGGCTGCTGACAATATACCATCATGTAAAAGCAAAGGCACCTAGCACTCGAATTTTCTAAGTAAAAAATGGCTGACTTAAAATAAGAGAAGGTATAATTATGAGGTTTACAAAAGTAAAATTCTCCTCAGAAACCATGAGCAATCACAAAGCATTAATAAATTATTCTTCAATGTGTTAGGATTATTTGGTATGCTTGCTATTTCAACAGTGGCCTGCTCCATCTGGTCCAAGTCTTCTTAGACTGCCTGTCTGGGAAAGCAATTGTCTTAAGATGTGATAGTTGGATTAATCTAGTACCTTGGTTAACTTCTCCACTGATAATTTTACAAAGCAAAAAAATAGTTCCTTGAACTACTGTTCAGCTAACTCCTTGTTCATTGAAGGGGCACAAGCTCTGAAGTGGACAGTTTGAATTAAATGGACTATGTTACTCTCACTTGGACTAGCATTTCATAGTACATATCCAGTCACATCTAGGCAGGAAGCAGATTATCCATTGAAGTATGTTAACTCATGCATTTTAAAAAATATATTTTTCAGAAGGATTTTATTCTGAGTGAGTTTAAAGCAATATATACAGCCTTTATAATAAGCTACATTCAAAGAGATTACTGTCTCACTTCCTAAATAGCCTCTGCCTTCCCTGTAGTGCCTTGATCCCATTTTTTTTCTCTCTTATTCCACTAGGACTTTATTGGTACTGTTGCACTGTGTTCCTGCATTGAGGCAAACCTACAAGGAAGTTTATAAAGCAATAAATGGAGCTGTAACAAAGGTAATTTAAAAGCCTGTTAAATGCAGCAAAGAAAATTCTCTGCTCTCATTTAATTTGTGTTTACCACCAAATGTAAGACATTTCAATTATAGTAGAGCAAACAAATGTTTTTAACTTTTGAAACTATGCTCTATGTAACATATAATATATATCTAGTTTAAGGTTATGCTACTGGCATCCTTCCAAATACATTTGTAGTTACTGTAGGCAGAAAATCCAGATTTATTACATTTTGTTTGAGCAGAGGTCATTGCAGCATTTATGTTATGTATTCTGGAGCTCTTTTAAGCTCTTCAAATACTAAATGGAGTTTCAGTGAACTGGAACCACTTTCTGACTCTTATTACAATTCAATCAGTATTGCTTGCAACTTTTACATATTTTGCAGGGTCAAAAGTACATACTGAATGTGAACACAATGGTTTCTTTAAATTATTTTTCCAAATTAAACTTTCATTTCCATTTTTCACACCTAAAGGAGAAATATACTTGGAAATGGTCCACAATGACTGTACTGAACATGGATATAACACACTGTTGTTGAATGCTGCACTTCATGCAAAGTTCTCTTCAGCAGGTGAGTTGCAGTGGCATGTCCCAGGGCTGTACAGAGAACACAGACTACAGCTTTCAGTCTGGCCAGACAAAATGGCTGGTTGTTGAAGAGAGTGAAATAAATTGCTTCTTCCCCTGGAACCAGTGAGTCTTCAAGTCATGATTTATTTTTTACTATGCTGAGGACACTGAATTACAAAAGCACTGACTGTGGTGATGTTTCTGATCTGTAGTGTATCTGCTTCTGAAAAGACCTCCCATGCCAGTGCCTTGCATTGTTTCAGAGGAAACTGCTGTAGGATAATGTCTCATTGGTTTCAGCTCTGGAGAAAGTAGTAAAAATTGGGTTTTTTAGCAATTCTACTGGAAATTATGAAGCTTTGGATTAGGTCTGAGTTAAATTTTACCTTTGTCATTCCAATGACTTTGTTTTTTAATTTATCAGGAGGTGTTTAGCTACAATGGATCCTTGAGCTAAACCTAGAAGCTGGGATTCAAATTCAACTTCGTTCATCACATCTTATTAATTCAGGTATTTAATTTATCACTTCCTTCTCTCTTAGCATCTCCAAAGCACATCTGAGTGAAGGTTGTTTTCTATTGAGTGCTTGTTTTCCCAGGGGAGATAGAGATGCTAAATATACATGAGAAAAGAAAAAAAAATTGGTTTATTTAAAGAGACATATTACCTTTGTGTCATTTCTAGAATTTCCTTCAGTTTCTTAGTGCATCGTAGTGGTCAGAAATGTGTGGGAAAATTGCTGCCACCATGTGGTTTTGTATTTATGTCCTCATAGTTTTTCATTTTTCTCAGTAAGTTTTCTTCATCTTTTCTGTCCTTGTCTGTCTCACCTCCATCTCATTGTTTGAAGCAGTAGGTCAATTTGAGAGTGAGTGTTATTACAAGCTGGATAAGTAATCTCATCTCCTGCTTTAAAGATATGACAGTCATTGCATGTTAAATAAGAAAATAAATTGCCCTACATCTAGCCACTGAAGAAAATATAAATATGCAGACATCAAAAACTAGACTACACAAAGCATAGGCAGTGTCCAAGCCTTGCTTCTAAGAAGAGCTCTGTTAAAAAAAAATAAGTTAAAAATTAAAAAGTTGCAAAGAGTAAGGGACTGATTTGCTTCGATCTGTATGTCTGGCCGCCCAGTCGAAAAAGTAGAAAACTGCCACAGAAGAAGAATTACAAAAAGGAAGCCAAACAAAAAAAAAAAAAAAAGAATTAGAAGCCTGTCCCTGGGAGAAGGCAGAGAGGTAGAGCTTTTGTCCAACTGCTGTCTGGAGGCCTTTTGGATCACTTAGGAAAATCATTTAGCCTTTCCAGAGCTCAATCCCTGTAATTTTTTTAAGAGACATAGCACTGAGAAGATAGCTCAGAGATATGAGTCTCTTGATCTGGTCTGCTACTGCAAGTCAAAAGCAGGAATTCCTAAACCAGTCCTCACAGAGGCTTAGTTTAACAAATCTTAAAAAACTTCTGGAGAGAATGTTTCCCCAGCCTCTACCAAGCAGTCAGTTTCCAAAGTTGTGGTACCTATCTCTTCTTGTTCTTTTGTTATTTCCAACCTAAACTTCTCTTAGCATAATTAAAACTATTATCCTATTTCCAAGAACTGATTTATTCCCTTTGTTTCATTCTCACCCTTGTTTGGCCAGCTCTTCCCAAGATACTCCAGCTTTTTCTGTCTTGTCTTGTAAGCCATGTTGTTGTTACAGTCCGAGCTATTATTTTATATTTTGATTGTGAGGAAAAATTCAGCCACTACTCATAGATGATGCATGAATTTACAAAAATAGGACACAAAAAAGGAGACAATAACGCCACCGTTAAGATGAGAGAATTTACACAATTAGCTACTTTGGAGAGAGAGTCGTTAAGAGAAGAAAAGAAATGAACAATGGAGTTTTATCACCATCCACCGGCCCTGGCCTCTGGTCGGAGTGGGGTGCGCAGGATCTGTTGCTCCTGCTTGTTTGGGGTTCTCTGCTTTTCCAGTCCTCCATTGTGTCTGCCCCGTAGCTGGAAAACGAAGTGCCGAGAGAAGGGGGGGTCTAGAGGAAAAACAGCAACTTCTCCTTTTCTCCTGGGGTTTTTTATACAGCAAAAAGAAGAGGGGTCTCTTTTTTGCATGTCACTGATACACACAGGCTTCCCAGAGATGAGACATCCTTATCTTTCAGTCTTTTGGTGTCCTGCTAATTTCATTATCTTTGTCTCCACCATGCACCAGGAGGTGACCTGATAAGCATTCTTATCTTTTAGGTGTCTGTCAGGCATGTGGTAATGTAAAGATATGTTAATTGACAGCATGTTGCAAAAAGAGCAGGAAAAAAAAAAATTGATTCAAGGGATATATTTTGTATTTTTAAAGTGTTTGCATCTGTTGTGTAAACATTTTTACCTTCCTGTTTCAGAATTGCAGGCCCTTTGCAGGCAGGGTAGTGTGCATAGTCAGTGAAGATAGACCAGTTCATGTTAAGGTCTGATGTTCACATCAACTTTTACCTCTAACATATCTGAAGGACCAAATATTGCTATTCTATTTGTCCTTGAACTAATTTTTTCCCTTATTCAACCTTTTCTAAAGGGTTTAGTTTGTGGCAAATTTAATATCATTCACATAAGATGCAGAGATACATGATATGCAAGAGTGCATATTCATGATTCAAAAGATCTTATAATATCCAAGTCAATGTGAGATCAGATAATTCAGGGGAGAGATGAAAAATATCTGTAATGTTTTGAATTTCCAGTCCAGTTGTACAATAGAAAACCTACTATCTAGTTCAAATAATTTTTGATATCACTTAATCCTTTGCCTGTTTCTTGAAAATCTATAGGAGCTCAATGTTTAGTTTGTTTTCATCTGACTCTCTCTGTAAGACCCCCATGTTATTGTCAATGGGTGACCACAGGGAATCCCATTTTTCACAAAATAAGTGTAATCCAGAATATAATTGTTGCACTATTTTACCTATTCTGTACATATAGATGCATGAAAATATTACTGCAAAGTAAGATGTGCAGGGAGTTTTTAATCAGCTCTTCCACATTTCAGTCTCTTTTTTTCCAAATGTCAGGTCCCCTCCTACTCAAAATTTGAGAACTAGAGTACCTTGTACTTAGTGAAGCTATGTGTGTGTTTGTGCTTATCATGTGCTTCATGGATCTTTGTGTCAGTTGCCAGTAATTTATGATTCTGCACTGCATTTGCATTCAGCACTTGTATCGTCATCCTTTCCAGTACACAGATGTATCACACTGTGTCCTGGCCCTGACTTTGAGTGCACTGCACATCTTTCTTCTTGTGATTGCCTTAAACCAACCTGGAAGATAGCCAGGCAGTTTAAAAATCATATACATGTTTTCCTTTTGAGCTTTAAATGTAATCTCTGATTAGAGTTTTCAGTTTTATATTTAGCTTCTATTATATTAAATTGAAGTATTTGAGTCTGCTTTGGGAGACTGTAGAATTTCTGTCACTGGAGGATTTTAAGGACAAGTTAGAGAAACAGCTGTCAGGACTGTTTAGGTAAAGTTGGTGCAACCTGAAGGTAAAATAAGTGACCTTCTTAGTCTGTTTTTCTTCAGTTTTATTTGATTTTATAATTGGCCACTGAGAATACAGTTGAAAAGTCCGTGACTTTATTCTTCAGCCTGAACTTTTCTTCCTAAACTAAAATGCCATTGCTCATTTGTTTGTTCTTTGATATGGGTAATTTGGAGTGTCAGGATATTTTGTTCCATCAGTTTTCAAATAAAAACTTCACCTGGGATTTTTTTTGGCACAAGCAACCTTTTCCAAGGGGTCTTACATCCCTCATGCAATACAGGCAGAATCAGTTTCTATGTATTATTCCTTTGCAAAACACTGCAAAAATGGAGGGCATCAAATTTACTTCTACCTTCTACATTAAAATGTGGGAATAAAAATAAAAGAAAAAAACAGTATAACCAAACTGAACTCCAGCTCAGCACAGACTTAATACCAAACCAGAAAGTACATGCAAATAATCTAAAGTAAAAATTACTGCTGCCTTCAGTAAACCAAAGAGAGTTTATTTTTATGTATGTAAGCTTGAGTTGCTGTTTGCATACCAGCTTTAGGGTTATCTGGGATCAAAATAACACATAATGTAAGGAGACTTCACTGTCTTTGCCTCAAACCTATGTTTTTATAAAGTAACATATAGAATGAGGAAAAAGACTACCTCTGGGTAAGGATTTCAGGACAGTGCATTTTTTATTTACTGGGATATTGCTTTAAATTAAGAACAAACTATTTCTTCTTCTAGTCATACCATGACAATATTGAGGAACGCTCAGTAGGTTTCTTCACAGATAAGGCATAAATGATCTGATCAGTCCAACCGATGTCTTGAAAGTATATCGAGCTATCGTTTTTAAAGTAGTTCTTATAGAAGAACCAGGATTCTTGTTATCACAAATTAAGTCAATATGTCTATAGCTGAGGATTTTAGGCAGAGTTTTGCTTTTTGTGATGAGTTCCTAATTTATTTGCCTACAATTTTCCCTTTAACTGAGAACACTGAAAGCACAAACTGCTTTCAATATGTTGTAGTCAAACTGTCCTAGTAATTTTATTCTGGGAAAAAAGATCATTTTTAAAACGGAGAAAGCTGATTCTTTCTACTGAAAATCTTTGTACTCAAAATTTCACAACAAATCTCCTCTGCCTTCTATCTATTCCTCTTCCCTTGATACTAGCACAGTACCTTTCCCTGTTTTCCATGATGGCCTCAAAATATACTCCTCTGGATCACTGGGGAAAAGTAAGATTTGGAGTCCTTGTGGTTTGTTTTTTAAGGTTGTTTTTTTTTTCCCCCTCTTATGAGCTTTCATATCAGTTCCTGCAGTTCAGGTAGGCTCGTGATGGGCTCTGCTGTGCCCAACACCAGACCCCTTCGCACCAGCTTCTACATTTCTGCATGGCATGCAGACTTTGGGATCCACTGAGCAGGCAGTCTTGTGCCCCCTAATATTAATAATTAATAAAACTGATGAGCTACATTAGACTGTTTTAATTTTTCTTTCCAGGCAGTCTCACTTACATTACATGGCTTCTCTTATTGCAGGACAGAAGGTGAGAAAGATTCTTCTCCTTAAAGGATATCTCAGGTTCTTTTTTAAAGGTGAATCAATAAGAATTTGCAATTTCTGCTTTGCAATTCAACACAATTTTAGTTTAAAGAGAACCATAAATTCAAATTGCAGGTGGTTTTCTAAAAAATTAGTTTGTGGCAAATTTAATATCATTCACAAAAGATGCAGAGATGTATGATATGCAAGAGTGCATATTCATGATTGCAGATCATAGGAATTATCATTTCTGACACAATTATGATAAAGTGCAGGAATTGTTTTGTGTTTCATATAAGGGGGCACATGAAGTATCATGTATAGAATTAGAAATCAGAAGATAATCTCAGCACTGAGTTTTTCTGTGTCCTATTTACCAGATCAAGTAATCATTCATTACAGTGTCATCCAAATAAATAGATTTATTAGCCAGAATTTACAGTGTGTCTTAGTATAGGTAGTCAATGTCATGCCAATTAAAAATGTAACACCTTATGGCTTGGATAAACTTTAGTTTAACAGAAGAAATCTCTCTTAACCAATAAAAAAAGACTCTCCAGTGTGCCTAAATTCACAGGCACACTGTGACTAAAATTCACAGGATGGATCACTGACTGGATGTGAGTGTTGATGGGGGAAGGAACTTAGACTGATTGCATAGGTTTACATGTATTTTAGACATTTTATGTTAGTTGAGATGAATCCTATTCTAGATGTCCCCATCAAAAAAAGAGATACAGTTTCAGGTTTGGGTTTTCTGGGTGGAATGTTATTGTTATCTTCATGTAAGGATTTCTGAGGAGGTGGGGGGTTGAAAGACCACACCACAATTCACATTAGTACAGTGTAAACACAAAGGAAAAATAAACCCAAGACAAATTTTGGTCTTGTTTTGTTTCCAGATCAGTGATTTTTCAGAAAGAAGTAAAACTGCTAAAATGTACAGTGTGAAACAAAGAGAAAGCAAAAATAATATTCTAAATTGTTTAATTTCTTCTCTAGTTTGCCTTGATTTGTTTTGTGTGTGAGGCTTCCATAGCTGAAGGACACTTCAGAAAAAGCCAGACAAAAAAATTATGAATAATTTGAAAAAAAATATGAGATAATCCCAAAGACAACAATATGGTACCACAGGACACAGTAGGAGCAACATGAAGCTTATGAGCAGGAAAAAATTAACAATTGCTAAAAATATTGTGGTACTGTGGGAACACATCTTAATCAGTTGTCTATTTTGGTTGCTAGGAATTCTTTGTCATTCAGAGGTCAAGAACTCAGACCAGTGTATTTGCTATTGACCTTAGAAAAATCTGGCCAGTTAGGCAGAATCTTTATGAAATCATATTTTAATACATTTTCAACATTAGCATCCATGTTCCTGGGCAGAGAGGCGGATACAAAAGCCACCAGAGAAAAGGGTAGATCAAGGTCAGCACTTATAATTTCTCTAATGAATTCTGGACCTCTTACCCAGAAATATTTAACCAAGAGGCAATCATAAATTAAGGGAGTTAGAACCTGACCAAAACTTCAGTTCAACAAAAAGACTTTTTATAACTTGATTCATCTTTAGGGAACACAGGGACTCTTACATAACAGCAGACTAAGATGTTAAAAGTAAATTGTCCCAAACCAGCTTTTCTGTAGTCCAGCAATCTCATAGCTTTGATTTCAATAATCAGTCTAAAATTACCCTTACAAAGTGGTATAGTTTTATAAGCCTTTGAGCAATTATGTGAATATGGAACTATGACAAAATATACAAAACAAGTGTTGCATTTCCTTTTTACTCTGGAAAAAAAAAAAAAAAAAAAAAAAAAAAGCAAACCCAAACAAATATTGTGGATGAGTATGTGTATTTGAGGGGCTACCAGAAGAATGTAAAACTGAAGAAAGTTTCTAGCGAGTGTTACACATTATTCCAGGATTTGAGGCAGAGTTAAGAAATATGCAGTATCTACCTGTGACAAAACAAATAAATCTGGCAAGCAAGGCCACTTGCTTTATCCAGTCTGATACTTATATGAGCAGATAAGGGTTTGGAGTTTTGATATGATATAAAATGAGAAACAAAAGAAACCTGAGGGAGAAAGTTGTGTGTGTTCAAACTCAGAATCAACAAAACCAACACAAAGAATTGTTCATGCTGTAGCATAAAACTTAAGACAAAATTTTGCCCAGAACCACTGCTGTACAATGATTTATCTACCACAGTACTTGCTAAAAGAGTCAAACTGTATTCAAATGAATAACTAGGCTTTGGGTGTGTACTATTTTACATGGATATGTACTGAGAGGACAAGGGGAAATGCTTTAAAACTTAAAGAGAGGATATTTAGGTTAGGTATTAGGAAGAAATTCTGTCCTGTGAGACACTGGAACAGATTGCCCAGTGGAATTGTGAATTTCTCCTCCTTGGAAGTGTTCAAGGCCAGGTTGGATTGGGCTTTGAGCAACCTGGCCTAGTGGAAGATGTCCCTGCCCATGCAAGTAGGTTGGAATTAGGTGATCTTTTACATAATTTTCAACCCTAGCCGTTCTATGATTCTATGACTTTAAGAAAGAAAACCCACTAAGGGATTAAATGTTTGAGAGGAATATAACACATTGTCAGAGGGTGTAGTTAGGCAACTAGGAAGCTAAGGCCTCCCTGGAATTAAGCCTTAGAAGAGAGTCCAAGGACAACAGAAAGGACTTCTTCCAATACATTGCAAAGAAACCTAACTCTAGAGGTAAGGTAGGTCCACTGCTTAATGAGGTGTGTGCCCTGGTGACAGAGGATACAAAGAAGGAAATGTTATTGGATGCCTTCTTTGTCTATACAACTATATGTACAACTATACAACTTTGTATATATAGTCCATACAACCATAGACTCTCCACAGGAGCCCTGAACCCCAGAGGCCTCAAGGAGAAGTCAGGATAAAGGAGTGTACCCTGGTTGATGAGGACTGGGTTAGGAAGCAATTAAAGCTTGTGGACACTTGTAAATCTGTGGGTCCTGATGGGTTGCACCTGCGGGTGCTGAGGGGAGCTGGCAGAAGTGATTGCTAGTACTCCAGGTGGGATCTTTGAGAGTAGAGGAGAGGGGCAGAATCACCTCCCTCAACCTGCTAGCTGTGCTTCTTTTGATGCTGGCAAGGATACAGTTGGCTTTCTGGGTTGCAATGATACACTGTGGATCATTGATGAGCTTTTCACCAGCTAACACCCCCTAAGTCCTTCTCCTCAGGGCTGTTTTAAATCCACTCTCCAGCAAACCTGTAATTGCCCTTGGGATTGCTTCAACATATCTGTAGGACCTTTCACTTTACTTTCATGAGGCTGGCATGTGTTACGGCCCACAGATGACTACACCAAATGTTACAGTTAGAAGTAACTTATAATTTTTAGAACCACAAGAACAATCACTGAGGATAGGGTACAAGCAGGAAGGAAGGAAGGAAGGAAGGAAGGAAGGAAGGAAGGAAGGAAGGAAGGAAAAAGCAAAAGAGAGAAAGAGAGTTTCTTGTTCAAGATGGTGTTCTGTGTTCTGATTCTGGACAGGGCCCAATGCAGGATGGTGGGATGGTGAAGGACAAAACCAAAATGGGATCTGCTTATATATCCCCAAATTCCTACTATTACAGATAGATGATTCACTGCTTCTTTGTTGGCCCAAGGAGAGGGGGAAGGCGTTTTTACAGCGTTCCTCTCCAGGAGGAGATCTGCCTTTAGTATCAGTCAGTTGCCCATTATCAGCAGGAGATTGGAGGTGTCGCACTCAGTTCAGAGACAGAACAGGAAATGGAGCAAGAGAGAGAAAATCAGCTGTCCTGGATCCAAGCATTGAGTCAGGCAGTGGGGAGGTTTGATGTTGATTAGATTCCCCAAGCTCACTAATGCAGATCCTCTTTTTCTAGGCCTGTTTTGCTTAAGTGTGGTTGAGACATACCTGATTGAACAACAGGTGCAGACCTAGTCCACTTGGCTCTTCAATCCTTATTCCTACCAGACTCTAGGCCATATGCAGACCTTATCTGTCTCCTTCCTTTCCAGCAATCCCTTTAGAGATGCTAATGAGGATTTGGATAGAGGGAGTTCACAAAAGTGACTTGGCACTGGCTCCCTACAGAGCAGCCTAAGACAGTCTGATGGAGGGGGTTTCTCCATCCAGTCCCTTCAGCATGGGTCCACCTTTCAAGCCAGTTGAGGTCACTCTGGATGGCATTTCTTCCCTCCAATGTGTCAACAACACCACACATCTTGGTGTTAGTGGCAAACCTGCTGAGTGTGTTCACTCAGTCCCTCTGTCTCTGTCACCAAAAGAGATGTTAAATACCTCTAATTGTAAACATTGTCAAGACGTTAAGATTGCTGAAAAAATTTATTTGGCATTTTCTAAAGTATAATGAAGAGGTGTTTAATAAACTCATACTAAGATTATCTAGGGGACAAAAAGTACAATTCATGGTAAAGATGTCTTGTGCAGGTCTCAAATCTGAGGGATACTGAGAAACCCTCACAAAACCTAACCCTACAATAAAATTTATGATGACTTCATGCACAAGATCAGCTGGAATCAGTAATGTCCAGCAGACTTATATACTTTCCCTGAATGTTACTGACTAGGTAGTATTCAGCTACTTACTTTTGCTATTTTACCTTGTTTCATAAAGTAAACCTATATTTCTTATATTTGACATCAAAACACGTGCATGACTATAGGTTGCTCATAATAAGTCCCAGCTATGTCAGGTGATCCAAGAGCTTATTGAAGAAGAATAATGCAGCTCCTGGAACTGTGTCAGCATGTGTCCCTGTCTCCCAACTTTGACTTCTCTCTGTTGAAAACTGGTAGCGAGATTGGCTAACATGAATGCTCCCTAAAAGATTAATTGGAGCCTTGTTGATAAGAAATAAAAACAAAAGTCTTTTAATCTATTCCCTGCTGCTGGCAGAACTTCCTAAAAGAAGACACTATACATATTTCTACTATAGGAAAGAATGACACAATCCTCTGTAATAACAAAAGCAAAAGGCTTTCTTTTCAAAAAGAACAAAAAAGCAATGTCTTCTCTCAATGCAATGATAGCAGAAAAACACAGAGAGGCCTGAGTTGTCTGTTTTGCCTGCCAAGGCTGAAGTCAGAAGCAGTTGCTGAAGCTTGAAGCATCTGAGCCTTGGGAAATGCTATCACCAGGGCTGGTAACCCAACTACTCCTGATGTGCCTCTGAAAGCCTTGATACACCATGGGGTAACACAGGCAGTTCATAAGTAATCCCATTTCTTATCCTTGAGAAGTTAGCAATTAGTGTCCAGTTTTAAATTGCGTACTTCACTAGTTGTATTTTAGTTGTACTGAAGTGGGGAAAACCTGATAAAAGATATTCCACATTTGAGAAGTTGTATGAGCTATTTGACACTGAGGTCATGAACAGCATGGTGTCATACAAGTGCCTGTTTTTTATAAGAACATCTTAAAGATAGTCTATATCCAATATATTTTACAGCATTCATATAACTTCTTTAAGCAACACTGTGGAAACATAGTCTCAATTCACAGCAAATTATGTAAATTCCTGATTAGTCTGCTGAAACCTAACTTCTGTGAGCACAGCTGCACTTGTGAGATAATTAGGCAAGATGCAATAATATGCAGACTGAACAGAAGCAGAGCAAGGGTTCAGGCTTCTGCCTCCATTTTTCCTTACTAGTGTTTGTGAGGTGAACAGGCCAGAGACTGTTCTCATCAGTTACTGTGGATGAGGCTGTTCTGTACAAGGATGCACAACCCTAGCCAGGAAGCTCACCCTTAGGCTAGACACCTTCCCTGAAGATGTTACCTACCTTACTATCCCCATGGCTGCTCAGCTACATCACTGCTAAAAATTTGATACACTCTTCTGAAGAAGTCTGTAATTCTTCAAAAGGGTGTCGGTGCTGGCTGCTACCTGGTTCCAATACTTCCCACTCAGGATCTTCCTTCTTCCCAGAGATCCACAGTAAAAAATGACTCATTCTGTGTTCTTTTATCCACCTGTATTGACCCCACAAATCCCAGTGTCTCATCCCATTTAAGCTATCATGTTTGTTACTATAATGAATAAATGAAGACTTCTCTTAGATTGCATTTACTAACTGCCAGATAAAACATTTAAGCAATTTTCTTAATGAGACTCGTGCTTTGAAGCCAAAGTAACAATGGATTGGAAGTGCAAGGTTTTCCAAAGCATACTCTAAAGCTACATTATTACACAATGGTGATAAAGAATTTATGGAATAATTTTAAATTACTATGATGATCATCTATTTTGTTCAACAGATTTATTAGAATTACTATTCAGCCATTAACTATCTGGTTTCCTTGGACAGAATGATAAAGACTCACTTGAACATTAAAATGTTGGAATGAAGCCATAATGATCAAGGAGGAAGCAAAATCCTATACCTGCCCAAAGCATGATGATAAGAAATATCTGAACCCACAGGGTTATTAAGACATCAAATAGGTGTTTGTTTTTTATCTGTACTTTCATTTATTGCATATCGGTGAGGATGTTTAAAATTTATCTTTATTCATGAAGTTCACAGGTAATCATCTGGAAATACTAATATTTTTTCTAGGACTGTTTACCAAATTTTAAGTAAATAGACTCTGATGAGAGGTTATCTGTTTCCTCCAATTTCCTGCTGCTCAGTATGATTTACTAGGTAGCAGAATATATCATTATTACTAGAGGGTATTCGAATGACTTCTGGTAATTGGAATTTCAGTAAACCTTGCCAGGTCATCTAGCAATATTAAAGCTATATCTGAGTCATCACTCACTTGATAATCAGCTGATTTATTTCAGATGGCAAAGTCACTAGATAAGTTTACAGGTTTTTTCATGCAGTGGTGAAAATATCTTATTTGAAATGCTTGAGTTGCCCACAATTTCATGCTCCTATGACTGTAATGCATACACCAGCACAATAAATCATGTGGGAGGCTGAAAAACATTTAGTTATTTCTACTTTATTGTCTTTTCTGGGATGGAAACTGGTGTAAGTTGCAGTGTAAACGAAGCCTTTGTACAAACACAGTTATTGAGACAAATAACCTTTTTTCAAATAACCTGCTCTCACTGAGGGCGTTATGTGGTTCCCTGTTAACATGGCCTGGTCTCAATTCTGTTATGCACTTTTACATCTTATGCTTTGTCATTCAAGGCTGGATTGGATGGGTCTTTAAGCAAATTGGTCTAGTGGTAGGTGTCCCTGCCCATGCAGGGGGGTTGGAGCTAGGTGATCTTTAAAATCCCTTCCAACCCAAACCATTCTATGGTTCTTTATGGTTCTCTATGGTTTTGCAATTCTGTGGGTGATGGTATGTCTGGGTCCCTGGCTGACTCCAAAGGGTCTGACATCATGTACCCCCTCCAGCCACTCTTCCATTTCATTGTTCTTTGAGGTATCCACACTTATAGGGAAACCAGTGTGGCAATGCTTTCTGCTCATTCCTACAGAGAAACCATCTGCATTAAGAGCATGTCTATACATCAAAACAGAGGTACAGTTATGGTAAGAATGAAGCGGATTTAGCCTTAATAGCATGAAGATGGTGTGGTTTCAACATGACACAGTCACTAGGTACTTATGGGTACATGTACCTATGCCCAGTCTAGGTTTAGGACCATGCTGCTGTTTTCTAATACTGGATTCACTATCTCATCTACCAAGATTAAAATTAACACCATTATTTTACTCAATTTAAATGCCATAGTCACATCTTCATTTATGGCCTAAAAAGAGGAAACAAAAAGTCTATTCATCTGTAAAGTTCATGTAAACAACTATTTCTAGTAATTCTTATTCCATTTTTCCTTTACCAAAAGCGTAAAGGCAATAAAACTAAATTATAATTGAAAAGGGGAAGCTTTTAAGATTTGTCCCATTATCCACATTGTGCTATTATGATCTCAGTGTATTTCTATACTTTTTGTTCCTAATCACTCAGGCCAGCCTTCCTGTGGATGGGTGCTAACAAAACCCACACTGGTAAATGTTTCTGCAAGAAGACCCATGCATCCTAAGGAAACCTCAGTTTTAATGTATTATATATTTTCTGATCATATTGTTTGGATGCCGTGTTCTTGCATGCATCCTATATATGCAGTATGTGTGTAAAAATTTATCGAAGTGAATAATCAGTGTTGACACAAATAAATAGCACTATTTTATATCATAGAAACATAGTTTGTATCCATAAGATATTTGTAATAAATAGTGAGTATGAATAATTGAATTTTTATGTTCCTCAACAATGAAAATATTGATAAACTTCCTATAATCAGAGAGTCACTGCAGATGCTGTAACTGTTTATTGTCCAATTAAGCCAATTATGTTTAAAGGCAATGACTAATTGCACCTAAATTCTATTTTAATGTTATTCCATTGCTTATTTCATCTGCTTAGGATAACAAGAGTATCTTGGTCAGCATCAAAAGTAGGTCTGTTAGAGCTTACAATCAAAATCCGTTCTCCTTTAGCAGCATTTTTTTCTTATTTGTGTTGCACATATGCCAAGTGGTCATTTATGACTGCATTTGGCAGCATGAGAGAGAAGATCTTAGGATTTCATCTCTGTCTTAAAAGAGATTTGCTTTCCTCTCTCCCTCTGGTCAGTAATTTACTTACTAGAGCAGCTGGAACAGCATGCCTGGAAATTATGGCATTGGTAGAGGGCAAACTATAATAAAGAGAATATAGGCTGGAAAGGGAGGGCTTTGTTTTATTTTTGCTCGGAAAATTACCCTGCATACTTCATCACTGACCTGAAGTGTCTGGCCTATACTGGGTGAAGCTATAAAAGTGACAGAGAGGTAGCTCCTAGTTGCCTAGTCCTAAACGTCTACGTATGCCTCCGTGGAAATTACAGCAACCTAGAGCTGATCTAAATAATGACTGACTTGGCTCTGTTCCCTTAGGAACCATCTGTGTGGACCTAAACAGAGGGTCTCCTAGCTGGCAGGATTCTTTAAGGGAAAACATATGGGAGAGGGCTGTGTAAGTGTATAGTGATGTCCTGGGACTTGGGGAATCTCAAAGTGGGCATTCTGGTTGACCAGGGGTCATGAGTACCGTGGTGGTATGTAAGAAACACTAATGTTAGGTTGCTTGCTTCATTTAAGAATCTGACTACTTTCTGTTGTGCTTTTCCTTATTTTGCAGTCCTCTAGTGATGTAATTTCTCTTTCAAGTATAGCAGGTGAACTCTGTCCCAGCATTATTTGGCTTTTTAATTATGGGCAGGATGGGCAAATGCTTTTTTATTCTTTTTTAATTCTTTGCTGAAAATGTCTTTACTTAGAAGAACAATGGCAGCAGTGACATCTGGTTGAGATACAAATATGCTATGAAAGAAAACCCTCATTTATTGTGGAAATAGAAAATTGCATGGGAAAGCTCTATAAAAATAAAAAAAATTGTATTATTTTTGCTGTTTTAACTTAAGATCTTGTATAAAAATAATTTTAAATAAAAGGTCATTTTCACAATAAATTTTTAAAAATAATTGAAAAATTATCATTATGTGTAAATGAAACAACAATGCACTGAAGAGGTTCCAGTAGCAGATCAGTGAAAAACAGATGCATCTTGAAGGAAAAGAAAAAGTAGTCTTTGAGCTTTAGATATGCATCTTAACCTGATCCTGAAAGACCAGTTGAGTTGTCCTGGAAACATGTGTTTCTTTTCATAGGTAGTTTCCATAGTGGTTTACTCTGTCGTTACTTTTCTAATTCTCTTGGGTACCACTTGCAGCATTTCAGAAAATTGAATGGTAATCTTAGAATCAAAGTTTGCTGTTCATTATGCATGGTAATGTTTGAAGCTTTCATGATACTGATGTCAGAAAAATCACAATAATGTTATACTTTTCTGACAAGAAATAAGTGCTTTATGTGTCTAGGAGCAGATGTCCTTGGGCCTACTCCTGCTAGCTTCCATGAAGATGTGCTTGCTAAGGGTACAGTATCTTACCCAAGATAATGTCACTAGCTTTTATGACTTGCTCCAAGTAGAGGCATAAGTCAAGTTCAGGACTCCTTTTTTACAGAAGTATGGTGAGATCTGAATTGTTTTTTATCCCTCAGAAATTCCGCTTTGGGATAAGTACTGGCAGAACATTCCCAGGTGTTATATTTAGATACGGGAGACATGCTGTGAGAACACAACTGTTCCTGATGCAGTGGGAATGTGATTGATTGATGCTCCAAAGATCCTCAAAAAGCTTGCAGGGGATCAAGGACACACACCTTTGTGTTGTGCTTTTTGAGAGCAACCTAACAAAGCAGCATACAGGCTGTCTCACAGGGTGACTTAGCAATTAGGAACTGTCTGCTTATGACCACCAGCTTTACCATCCTCATTAAAAAAGACTGTAATGAGAGGCAGATTGTGCTCTTGCTCACCACAAGCATTTAAGATATTAATAAGTCCCTGGAACCACAAGTCCTTATGTCCTTGGATCAAGTCTTCAATGAGCTGTTTAAAGCCAGATGCTGCAAATGCATGAGAATTTAAGTATTTGGCCCCAGTTAATATTATGAGGTAATCTCAGGAGGAAAAAGAATGCTTTTTTGGTTTACGGAGCTGTTTTTCAGGCCACAGCCTTTCATTAGGGTGTCAATGGCCAAACAATTAATACTGAGCTATTATCAAGGTCTAGCCCTTAATTTTGCTACCACATGTAATATGGCCAGTTAGAAATGGACCTGGCCCTTGGAAGCACTGGATAAGAGCTGGAACTCCCCATTCACTGAGAAGCACAAGTTATCAAAAAATCTAACCCAGAGGAAAAAGCAGAGGCAATATCTTCCTCTCTGAGGCAGAGTGTTACTCTTGCTATATGAGTTTTGCAGCATGAACTTTTCTTGATCTTTCAGCCACAGTTAAACAGGACAAAGTGGTAGGCAGGCAGATAATATGCAAATACTTTTCTCTTGCTGGGATTTATGTCTACATAACACGTTTTGATAACATTCTCCTGATTCGTGACTTAGGTAAGAGCATCATTTCATATATTCATGGTTACTCTGCATCTGGATCAGGTCCTCAGTCCAGCTCACCCCCTACCAGCATGAATGATTATTATGTGAGAATCACACAGAGATGGAAAAGCGGTCAGAGAAACAAAGGGAAAGTGCACTAGAATTGAAACCTGTACTGCTACCAGGGAGTGGTTTGAGAAATTGGCTTTGGAGGTTTTGACATGTAGCACTTATCTGTACTTTAACTTCATTTTCCAGTGCTCATTGATAGAAATATAGACTGTAACTACATTTTACAAAAGAACCCAACTTGGCAGGTCAGGTGTCAGAGACACTTGTTTTCCAAAGTCACATTCATAGCTCAGGTTTTCTGAATTCAAACAGAAGATTAAGACAAATTTACTGTAAGTGTAGCCATTTTCCCAGTTATGTGAGGTGTATGCCACTGCATTGCTCTTAATAATAGCAAGAAGTTATTTTTCATTTTCTTCTGTCATTACTTTCAGCACTATCTTCCATTAGCTTTTTTACCATTCCAATGGCTGTGAAGAGTCATCCCATAGCTAGTATTAATCTAACTACTTATATTTAAATTAAATTTATGTACTGAAATTATATGAAGGCAAACACATGCTGGTGGATCAGTGGTAATATTACCATAAGCGACAAACTTTCTAGTCTTCAAACCTTCTTTAGGTGCAACCTAAGATGCAAATGAGAAAAAAAATGCTTAAAATTTAATTTAATTGTACTATTTACTCTTTTAGAATTTAATCAAAGCTTTGCTTATGAGCCTGCAGGTGATTCCTAGGAAACCTGATAGTGAAAACATCTCCCTGTGGCCATGGACAATGAATAGCTGCTTATCAGGGGTGCAAGGAGGTTGTGCGCAGCAAAAACTATCTGTGGCACTCTGAAAAAGTTACATTACTTGACTGTACAGATATACATTATCCTACATATGCAAAGATATGTGATGTAGTACATCAGAAGGAATGGCACACTTCAGAGCTACTTAACTCTACTTCTAGTGTTTTAATCCTACCTAAACAAAAGGCAGATGAAGACATGGAGAAAGCATTTAAAACATTACATATATATATTTAATAATGTGTCACAAAGCATTTCATATTATTAAGGTCTTTTCTGAAGCTTTCTATGTCAAGAAAATTATTTGAATTTATGTGGCTGGTAACTTCTTTGTATGATGAAGCAAGAATGCTAAATAGGTACCTGCAGAAATGGCTTTCCATGAATTTCATTGGACATTCTTTTTTAGAGACAAGCCAAATGAAACATTGAGATCTTTATCCTACCTTTCTGTTAGATAAAATGTTTACAAAGTATGGTGCTTTAAGTTCAAAAGCTGACCTGCTACTGCAGTACACTGTGGTAGATGAGCTAACTAGTCATCGTCACACAGATTAACAAACAAGTTTTTCCAACTGGGTAGCATAGCAAACAAAGTCTGTTTCAGATTGCTAGCTCAGGCACAATCCCACCATGCATGGACTTACTCTGCCAGTTCAGACAGGGCACATGGGGATAAATGTTTGATTATAGTTTGTCCCAAAGAAATAGGTACCTAAATCTTCAAAGTAATCACTTATCTAGGACCAAAATTGCCATGTTCATTCAGCCTTCCTAAAAGGAAATCATTGTCCATGGCCACAGGGATATGCTTTCACTATCACGCTTCCCAGGACTCACCTGCAGGCTGTGAAATATCTTTTATGTGTGATCTTTTATGCAAAATTATGAACTTTCCAAAATATTTTAACAAACTGAAAGTTCTCTGACACTCAAAATTATGACAATTATATGGAATTTGAAGGAACAATAATCTGTAGGCTGTAAATCTGTTTTTCCTTTCTTTTCCCTTGCAACATTTAAGAGAATACCCAGCAAGCTCTCCGAAGTGCTGACAGCTATTGGAATCATAGTATCATAGAATCATAGAATCAGCTGGGTTGGAAGGGACCTCAGAGATCATCAAGCCCAACCCTTGATCCACTACTGCTGTGGTTACCAGACTATGGCACTGAGTGCCACATCCAGTCTCTTTTTAAATATCTCCAGGGATGGAGAATTCACTACTTCCCTGGGCCGCCCATTCCAATGTCTAATCATCCTCTCCATAAAGAAATTCTTTTTAATATCTAAACCTAAACCCCCCCTGGCACAACTTGAGACCAGGACCTCTTGTCTTGCTGAGAGTTGCCTGGGAAACGAGACCAACCCCCACCTGGCTCCAACCTCTTTTCAGGTGGCTGTAGAGAGTCTCTCCTGAGCCTCCTCTTCTCCAGACTGAACACCCCCAGCTCCCTCAGCCTCACCTCATAGGACTTGTGCTGGAGTCCCTTCACCAGCCTAGTTGCCCTCCTTTGGACCCATCCAGCACCTCAGTCTCCTTCCTGAACTGAGGGGCCCAAAACTGGACACAGTACTCGAGGTGTGGCCTCACCAGGGCTGAGTACAGGGGAAGAATCCCTTCCCTGGACCTGCTGGTGACGCTGTTGCTGATACAGACCAGGATGCCATTGGCCTTCTTGGCCACCTGGGCACACTGCTGGCTCATGTTCAGCTTCCTGTCAATCCAGACTCCCAGGTCTCTTCCTGCTTGGCTGCTCTCAGCCACTCTGTGCCCAGCCTGTAGCTCCCCATGGGGTTTTTGTGGCCAAAGTGCAGGACCCGGCACTTAGCCGTGTTGAACCTCATCCCATTGGAATCAGCCCAACTCTCCAGCCTGTCCAGATCCCTCTGCAGAACCCTACTGCCTTCCAGTTGATCCACGCTCCCCCCAGCTTAGTGTCATCTGCAAATTTGCTGATGATGGACTCAATCCCTGCATCTAAATCATCAAGGAAGATATTAAACAGAACCGGGCCCAACACTGATCCCTGGGGGACACCACTGGTGAGTGGCTGCCAATTGGATCAGCACGGTTCAACACCACTCTCTGAGCCCCGTCCTCCAGCACTTCCTAACCCAGCACAGGGTGCTCCTGTCTGAGCCCTGGGCTGACAGCTTTTCCAGGAGAATGCTGTGGGAGACGGTGTCAAAGGCCTTGCTGAAGTCCAGGTAGACTCCATCCACAGCCTTCCCATCATCCACCATCCCCATCACCTGATCATAAAAGGAGATCGGGTAGGTCAGACAGGACTTGCCCTTCCTAACCCTGTGCTGGCTGGGTCTGATCCCCTGTCCATCCTGTAGGTGCTGTGTGATTGCCCCCAGGATGATCTGCTCCATAACCCTGCCAGGCACTGAGGTCAGGCTGACAGGCCTGGAGTTTCCTGGGTCCTCCTCTTATACTTTTTTGTGGGTTGGCGTGACATTCGTCAACTTCCAATCATCTGGGATGTCCCCAGTGAGCCAGGACTGTTGGTAAATGATAGAGAGCAGCTGGTGAGTTCTTCCACCAGCTCTCTCATCACTCTTGGGTGGATCCCATCTGGTGCCATAGACTTGTGAGGATCCAAGCAGCTCAGTAGGTCACTGACTGTTCTGGATATGGCATGATGAATTGCACAACAGCATATGACAAAAATAAAAGAACCTTTATTTTAGCATGAGTGGAAAGGTTCTTGGGCTTAAAATGCAGATTCTCATCTGCTTCACATCAGCCAAAGTCTCATGTCTTCAGCCCAGATGCAGTAATTAATGCTAAGCTCTCATCAACAATTAACATTAGTCCTATTATTTGACAAATACAAACCACAATATATTAAAAAGGAAAGACAAAATACCCCCACAGACGCACTTCAGATTCAACTCTGGCCTTATTTTCAATGGCCAAGCAGTAATTTTCTTTGCATTTTAAAGTGACACTTGTTTTGACTTAGACCAGTTTTCACTATCGTACAGAAATCTAGCACTCTTTTCAACAGGTTTTTTCTTTCATAGGACTGGAGGAACCACTGGCAGTGGCTCAGATTTGTTACTTTCAGTGTAATTAATTAGATCAGTATTAAAAGATAAGGATTTTTTTTTTGTGAGAGACTGGACCAGATACCTAGCAATAGAGTGACTGTATAGCAATTTGTCTCACAGTGGTTTCAAAATGTGGGAAAACATTATCTTAACAGTCTATTCTGTTACTATAAGAGATGTTTTGTGGAGATAAAATGAAAACTTCAGCTCTGTTGAAGCCAGGAGTCCTGGTAAGAGAGGATGAAGTATGAGAACAGAGGATGTTTGACAGTTATCTTTGGGGTGGGGAGAAAGCACACACAGATCAATGGCTCTCAGCTCAGTGTCCATCTCAGACAGGGGATGATTAAACTATATGAAGCATGAGCAAGACCTGAATTTGACTTGTTATTACTAGGGATACTTTCACGAGATAGTGGTGAAGAATGACTACACATTTCACAAGTGGTCCTTACGAGCCAGCCTGCATCTCAAAGCTTTGTATCAAGCTTTCAGGACGATCCCTTTATTGCACTTTGTGCCTTGAAGAGGACTTCAGGTATTTCCTGAAATACAGGTGGATCGATGGGCTTTCTCCATCTAGCTAAATGAAAGTCTCAGCTCATGTGCATTTCATTTCCTTTTTCTATTCAAATAAAAACACTTCTGTTTAGCCACATGGTACTGACATTTTCCAAGTCCAAATTTCATATCAGGGCTTTGAATCTTTAAGTCTCTAGCAGATTTCAGACATGGGCATTAAGTGAGAGGAAGTTTTATCAGTCTTGTTTAATATTAACCCAGTGCCATTATTTCCTGAAAGCTGAATACTTGCCAACATTTACTGAGGTTCCTTGACCAGAAACAGGCTTTATTTAGTGTAAGAATCTCCACTTCTGCAGTGAAAATCATCTTCGCAGTTACCACAATAAATGGTTCTTACTGTTATGAACAAGTTGTCTTTTTGGAGAACTCAGAGGAAGAAGGAGCACTGGAATGATGCCACAGGTCAAAGCATATATTGGCCTTACCTCTGACTCATATTAACACGGAACTCTTTACTGTGTTGCCTTGTGAGTAAAGTCAAACCATATTCAGATCTGAAAAAATTCCCTTAGCTGATTGTCTGTATTCCCAGATGCAGCATAATAACAGAAATTTGCCGTTCTTGCAAAAAATAGTGGAGATCAATAATGTTAACTGTTACTGGATTTATTTCTGTTGGTGATGATCTTAGTCTGGCAAACTTGTCAAGTTTAATAAAAGGTTAAACACTTAAGTGAAAATGCTGCTTGAAGTTGCTCAACATTTGGCTCTAAAAAATCTGTGGTCTTGGAGAATTAGATGCCCATCAACAAACCAAAGGAAAAATAGAGTAAGACAATAAGATCAAGAAGAATTCAGTGAATTTATAGACCGCTTTTCTCCTTTATTGTATAAATAAAAATGACTTTTACCTTGAACAGCTTTCCTTCCAATATATGGAATGCACAAATCTTACAATGTGGAATGAGAAAGAGTAAATTTCCCTTCAGCAATACAACTATGACCAAACCCAAAGTGACACAGAATGAAAACTTTAATGTTACAAGCAGAGTAGAAGAATCACATCTACAAAATATTCTCTTTCAAGTCCATCTGTTCTATTTAGTAAGAAGGTAGAGATATGCTGAGGTAGAAATGTTTGTTTTCTTTACCCATGAGTTCCTTAAACTGCAGTTACAGATATTCAGTTACAGGTATTCTGTATAAATATTTTAATATATATATATAATTTTTTAATGGAAAATGTATACAGGTATGAATTCCATTAGGCCAGAAAGCTGTGCTCATGGGTAGATTTACACAATGATGAATTCTGAAAAAGCAGTCTGAATGGAATGTTCATGTCATGTCGCTGTGCTTAACTTATGCACAGCGTGAAGATTATTTGAATAAATAATAATAGAAAAAAATAACAAAAGCTAGGAATAGTAAGTTGTTTGGAGCACAGGTAAACATACAAAGAGCAAGACAGAGCATTTTCCTCCCTCATCTGCTTAAAAAATCAAGGATTCCCAACAGTTTTGTTTTGCAACCTCACGTCTCTTGGATATTAAGAAAACTCCAGCCATAATCCCAGTACTGTCTGTAAATTACCCACATACAGCAGTCACAAAATTCAAGATTAGACTTTAAAAATTTCATGATTAGACATTGTGATATACCCACTCAGGCTTCCATCAACAGGCACCAGAGCTCAGTTCTACAACTTAGTGATCACAACCATCCCCTTAAGCCCCACTCAGGCACTGATTGTACTTGAGGCAACAAGTAAAACTTGAAAGTCAGCATAAGGCATTCAAATCTCTTGGCTTAATAATGTAAACAACCTTGCTATACAACATCATAAACATTTGTCTGTGTCTCTGCTTATGTGTGTTCTTCAAAACAGACTATGGATCATTCAGAAACTACAAGAGGTTAGGTATAATCAGAGGCATATAAAAACACAGTATTTAGAAAAATATTTTAAAAACATGCAGATACTCTCTGAAAGTCTGTCGTTTGTATGAGACTGCATGCTGACAGGAGGCAATGGGAAATGTACTGAAACTGTATTAGACATGACATTCTAGGTAAAAAGTTTTTCTAGGTGCAGAATACTTTAAAAATATTTCTCAGTGTGTATGTGTAGAGACCAAAATGTGAGTGTGAAAAAGAACTCAAATTTTTAGAAGTTTTCCTGAGATACCTGGCATGAATTAGACCTACAGATACATTCCATAGTAGGTAAACCCTTTTCTTTGCACAATACAGCAAGATTTCTACAAGCTCATGTAATAATGAGCTCAGATTAATTAGAATATTGTTTCAGATTCTTCTATTATTCTCCAAGAGTAAAATTCTTGTAAAAATTTGTTTTAAAGTTTCTTTGGTTTCTGATAATAACATTTCTCTGCACGTTCACCCTAACCTCCACAGGCGCTTTCAGTATGTCTATAAGATTAAACAAAAAATATCAGCTAACATCTGTTCCTGTATTAACTCATAAATACAAGGATAATCAACATCCAGAGAGATACACATACTTACAAAAGTCACCATTCCATGCTTGCATTCCAGTGGGGGATCTTTCAAAGATCCAGTCTTTTCATGATCTAAACAACTAAGATTATACTGTGTGTGTTGCCAAGAATATTGAACATGCAATTCCAGTGTTGTTGTAAAACAGTCTCTTTGATTTGTCTAGTCATTATTTGTGCTTGTTGGCTAAATATGAGTAGGCAATTCTAGATACTTTTCCTGAAAAATATTAAGCAAATTGAAGCATGTGCCCTGAAGAAACACCTTCCAGCCCTTCTGTGATTAATGACTATACTAAATGGCATTAATGGAGACTAAGTTTTTAAAATTGAGAGGCCTAGATAACTTGAGTTTAAATATCATCAGAGTAGTGAAGACAGCATGAGGAAGCTTTTTTTTTTTTTTTTTTTTTTTAAAGTAGTGGAAATTCCAGAAGATTGGAACAATGCTTGTTTTAACATACAGGAAGTTTATACTGTAGGCCATTTAGGTGGTCTTTATCATACAGACATGGTAAAGGACAAAGTTGTTAAAGGATTCATCCAATAAAGGATTAGAGGTAAACAATTTAATTAATATTATCATCATTTTTTTGACAAAACCCCAATTCTCTAAAGAGCCAGAAAATCAGGTTAATAAAGATAACTATGTAGATAAACTGTACTTAAGACTTATATGTGACAAGTTATTATCTCAACTAATAATTCTATGCCTTTAATGAATAGACAGATAACTTCCAGGTCTTAGAAAAAAATTGTCAATAAAATCCTATAATCTTAATGGAATATTTTAAATACAATTTTTCAGAGATCAGAAAATCATTTTTGTCGTAGTTTAGGAAAAAAACATTATTTTTAAAATAGTTTAAATTCTACCTTAGAAATTCTGTGTTAGAAAATGCAGTTACCTTCAAAGGATTAAAATAACAACTTTGTCCCACACAAGTGCAGATCTTAGGTAAATTAAACTTGTTAGACACAGTTTCAAAGAAAAAAGAATATTTTTTTCAACCAAAAATAACCTATACGTTCTATGAATATACAACTTACAGAACTCCCTCCTAAAGTGTCTTAAACATTAATTCCTGTAATTTACAGAAGGCTAGTGGTTCTAATGGTAGTTTTGTCTTCAGAATCCATAACTCCAGTCATTTTTTTTCTGTTTATATGGAAATTAAGGTCTTGGAAGACTTCTTGGTAGGCTCAGAAGACTTTTCTGTATTCACTTGCAAAATGGGGAAAGAGAGGACATCTCATTTCGAAAAATCATGGTCCTCCAGTGAAGAAAAAAGGACAATATTATGGAATCAGGTTCATTCAGTAGGAAGAGGACATCTGAAATTTCATTCCTTTACTCCAAAAATTGAACATACTCATAATGTTTTCTAACATCCATTCAACCTTGCTGTTGATTGCACTTAATACCATTTGAGTATCTCCTTGTCAAAATTCAAAAGTTGTAACAATAAAAAGGAAAAAACAGCCCATATTAATTGGAACAGCTATTCTTTAGTTCTAGAAAAAGAAAACATAAATAAAGCTACTACAAAATCTATTTTACATTTACATCCTCTGATGTTTTATGATGAATTCCTGTGTACTATGCTGCAATATAAGACACCTCCTGTACCTTTTCTGCTTATGCAAGGAAGTGTCAAGAAAGCTGAGAAATGGGAAAAAACATACACATCCTTAACCTTTTTTTGTAGAGAGCCTAAGTATGACAGTTGGTCTGTGTAATAATATTTAGGCTGGTATGGTGCAGTCCAGGACTAAAACCCCTGAAGAGCCTATGAATATAACTATTGCAAAATAAGTACAATCCTTTGTAAAATTATTTCTTCAAAGCTTGACAAGAAAAGCTACATTCCTATATTAGAACTTTTTCTTATACTTTCTCCCTTGCTACCATATTTTCACTGGCCTTATTAATACATCAGTTATTTAACATGAGCAGAATTTATGTCCTTATTTTTTTTCAGAATATTTAGGATATTTTAATAAAGTATAATTTGATGAATATTTAAGTTATTAGGAAATATCCCAGCATTAAAGTTGACAGTGATAAGATGGACATATTGATGTCTGAAAAAAAATGTCATCAGGCACTGTTGTCTTCAACACAGCATTATAAAGCATGCTATATGCATTTAATGAACACCTAACTGTCCTGCACAGGTCAAGATAGCAGACGACACGTATATGTATAAATCAGAAGTTATTGTAAATAACAAAGGATTTTAAAAAGTAGTCTAAAGAGGCATAAATCAGATTATATGTCTCTTAGGATACTAGGGTAGTAAAGAAAGATATCTGGATAACAAACAAGAAGGTATCTTAACAACGCAGATGACCAAATATCTGGATAACTGTTACACAAGACTTACTGTCTGAGCAAATTACTTATTGGTCAGCCTTATACTAGATCTAGAACAATTATTAAAATAATACCCATAGGCAATACAATGATACAGTAATTGCAGTTTCTGAAAGGATCCTAAAGTCTTAAAGTTAAGGATTTATATCTATAGGGATTTGCTACTTCTTACCTTTTTGTGGCTATGGTTCAATATTCGTCTTACTCCTCCTCAGTAGCATTTGAGCAGGTGTCCCAGCTAGAGGGAGAAGGTTCAGCACACCCTCTAGGGAAAGTGTACAGGATTCATCAAGAGATGGGTCTAGACTTTTACAGAATGAAATGACTATTTGCTGTCATTTAACTACTTAGTTATAACTCCTGAGTCTTCTACTGGAGAACAAAAGAGAATCAAAAGAAAAAAACCCCAAAAGCTCATTATACAAGTTCTTTTGTTCTTGTTTGGTCTTTTGTTGGCCTAGTGGGAGGCAAGCTGAGCTCCATGTTTTTCAGTGCAGGAAAGCAGCTGACTTGGCCTACTACTGCTACAATATTGCTACCATAGCTTGTTCTCATTTGTCCATGACTTCTGTATAATTAGGCAAGAAATTTGGGTGACAGGCTTTTTTGTATTTTATAATTATGGTATTCATGCTTTTCATTTACTATGGGTGCTAGACATTTTTTTTTAAAATACAGATACTACCAGTAGGAAATAGAAACCAGTCAGACTAGAAGTTCTTTAGAGTGGTATAAATTTCTGATTCTCTACCTAGATGGGGACTGAAGGGTTCCAGAGCATATTTTTTTTCAGTTGGATGGACATCAGAAAGATAAAAAATTAATATAATTTTTTTCAGTTGCAACCCACTCAGATTAATTACAATAAGCCACAGAGCATTCTGATTTATGGCCACCACCACTCCCCTTCAGCACAAGCAACATATTTTAATTGCTGTGGCACACATTAGTAGAAAGTGGTAAACAACTTAGCAACAGACGACTGTTGCTTTGAGTTTCCATACAGTCAAGCTGTCTCCTTAGTGCCTACACCTCTATCATTGAAATTTCTCAGATTTAGCTGTTCAAAATTTATCTGCCTAGGGCAAAAAAAGAAAGTATTCCAGCCCAAGACATAGTGTCCCACTGTTGACTCAAGAGCCCTGGTTTGCCTCTCTTATGCCCTCTCATTGGTTGTATTTTATGGGCTATCATCCACTGGCAGGAGATAGAGCACTCATGGAGAAATCAACACAGACAGAGCAGAATATTATGTCCAGCAGAAAGGGCAGGTCTATTTTTGATCAGACTTCAACATTCATCTAAGATGAACATAATCTGTACAAATCACTTTTCTGTGAAAAACCTTTCTTAAATGTCCTCTCCAGATGGAGGTATGGCTGCTTTACTGTTTAAAATATACTTTCTGCTCTTGGAAATTTGTGATGGATTGCAGTGTCCTTTCTCCACACATACATGGATGAACAGTGAATAATGTTCTTCTTTTATAAAACAGGTCTTCAGAAAATACTTGAATTATCAGTAGCCAGTTGGGCCTGAAGCATTGGATTAATTTTTAATTAATTAATTAATCTAATTAATTTCTAGTAATTTTCTTCTGAGGACCTGCTACATAATCTGTAAAAATTCATAAAGGGTTGATCATATAGAAAATTTAGGACCAATGTCTTCACTGTGAATGAAGTTTTAGAAAAAAGCAAAAATGACATTGTAGAAACAAACAAATATTAAAACCTTGTGAGGGAATATGCAGAAACAAACAACAATTAAAACATTGTGAGGGAATGTTAGTAAAATTAAATTTGTTATAAATATTTGCTAAAATTGAGGTGAATTTAGATTTTTCAGGATCAGCTTGCAAGTTGAAACTAGAAAGAGAAATACTAATTACAACTGCTTAGGAATGGTGAAAATTTCATCAATAACATAATGCAAAATAATGCTAAAGTGTAATAATTGTATGAGCTGAGTAATCTAGTATTTAACTAGGTTTGCAGCAGGTGTACTTACTGTAACAAACATAAATACAGTTTTCTACCCCCATATGGGTGGCTCCTGAATCAAAGTGGGACACTGTGTCTTGGGCTGGAATGCTTTCTTTTTTTGTCTTAGGCAGATATATTTTCAACAGCCAATATTAGTGCTCCACCACTCATGACTCAGGGGTTTTGATATATGCACTGTTACTCCATGTGCTTGCACAGGTAGCAGATTACTGATGTAACTTAAAGAGACATTTTGAAAATACAACCTCTTTTTAGCTTATTGGTTGCTTCACCCCTAGGATGTTTTCTCATCTCAGAGCTCATAGAGGTTAATCAAGAAGATATTGAATAGGAAAAATGTCATGCTAACAAACAAGAAACATGGAGGAAATGTTATGTTTTGAAATCCTGTGTCTCAGTGGAGTTGGGATGCTTGATCCAGAGCTATTGGGAGGTGCTTCTGGCTGTCTGAGACTTCTGGCCTACAGCTGGAAGATAAGGCTCTAACTGTGAATCATTCTTTGGAAGAACAGAGCAAATAAGCCTTTTTTAAAAAAAATCCTAATACAGGAGGCTGCATGCCTTTCAAGTCTGTAATCAAATGGTCAGAGGAATTAGCTGTAGAGAAAAAGACCTCCCTTCAAAGGGAGGCTAAATCCATAACTGTGATCTGGTGGAGGAGTGCTCTACAACTAAGTGAATGGCTCGATTGAGAAGTCCCTGCTTGTAAGCAGGGTGGTATAAGCAGGCTACATTTCCTGAGCATCAGACAAATGAAACAAAATCCACTGTGTACTGGTTTACATCAGGAGGCTACTGAGGAGTCGGTATGTTCTCTTGCTACAAACAGGAGTGATTCAATAGCAGCAAGGACATTTAAAGGGAAAACATGGTGGGTTTGGGGAAAGATAGCTCTTACTTAGGGGTTCTGAAACTTAGTAATGTTTTATTTTTGGCACCTAAATTAGGAGGCAGGCAAGCTCACATGTGGTAGAAGACTATAAGCTTGGGTCATTTTTTGTGCTGTATTTTCCAGAAGAGGCAAAGTCCTAGTCCTAATTCTGCTGCTGTTCATGCCATGACTTGTCTGATGCAAAAAGTGTAAGACTTATCATAAAAGCAGAGAAGTGATGAGTATCTTCAAATAGTACTGAGATTAAATTGCTGAAAAAACTAAAAATACAGCTCAAGGAACCTTGATTTTGTTTTAAAGCAGTGCATAGTGTGGGCTTTGGAACAGCAATTCTTGTATTAGTTGCATGTGTTTTCTTCACATTAAAAACCAAAACCCTAAAGACTGGTTACTTATTTGCCTAGCCTGTTATCAGCCTGAGAGTGTATTCCTCCAGAGGCAGGGCATTTATTTCTGTAAACATGTATCACAGAATCACAGAATTGTTACGGTTGGAAACAACCTGTAAATCTGTATTTCAATCATCAACCCAGAAAAATTTTAAAAAATTTTAAAATAAAATCACCATCCTCCTAGACTATATTCTGAAACCATCATCTACAGAGTTTTTTAATACTTCTAGGGATGTACCACCAGCCACTCCTTTATGAGAAAATGAGAAAGTTTGTAAGAATAACTGTGCAAGATTTTGAAAGTGTAAATATATGATAAAATGTCCAGTGTTTCAGCTGGTTAAAACAGTTATAACCTCTAATGTAACAGAACTGTTGCCTTTGTTCTTCATAACTGATCAGTATTGCCTTGGTGCAAATGCATCAAGACGGATAAAATGCAATAAATATATTGGAAACCATGATGTAGATTTATACCCAGATCAAATAATTCAGTATTTTGGTCTATATTTTTAATTGTGTGCATGACTCTGTCAGTCAAGCATAACCCTCTTCCTTCCTGTTGTTTAATTTAGCCTTAAGAATTTGGTCTGAATGAAAAATGTTAATTTACAAGTGGATTTCAGATAATTTGGGATTAGCAGGTAAAAAAAGAAAGCCTTTTTTCTCTTCCTAACAAGCATGACCAGACATTTTAGAATGAGATTAATTAACATTTGTCCTCAAATTACCTGCTAATACTTAGCAGAAACAAATCAAATTTATTTACAAAACTGTGAAGGCCCAGACTTCATAAAAATGACACCAAGAAAGCCTACAAATACTTTGTTTTAAAAATTAAAAATTATATTTAAAAAAAATACATCTTTGCACCTAATAAAGGTACTTCAACTGGTATAAAATAATATTAAGATATAACTTTGCTACTATTTCAGATGAAACTTGTTTTAAATGATTATTTCTGAAACCTGGAGAAATATATTACATATTGAAATTAAGAAACAGATAAGTCATTTAAAAACGTACTCACAAGTCTCAGTTATGTAGTAATCCTGGTATTGTCCCATTAACCTTGCTACAGTCTTTGCCATGATAATACACAAATTCTTCTTCAATTTTATGCACATGAAAAAAGTACATGCCCTCTCAGCATCACAAAACAAAAGCAGAAAATAGGATGATGATAATGTTTTCTGTATTTTATGCAGACTCTGTTCTGCTTCCCTGGGAAAAGTAGACTTTCTTCATAGTTTCCTGTCCAAATCAGTTTTTAAAATTATATTTTTGAAAGACAGTAATGATTAATAAGTAAAAAATATCTAACAGTCCTTTACTGACATTGTCTTAATCTTCAAATCTTTTGAAGGATGCATTTCCATCTGTTCTGAAGCACATGGTTAGTTTCCTCTAATTCATGTTTATCATCTCTAGGTATTGTTTATATACCATATTGGTAAATTTATGGTGAGAGATGCTCTGATACTCACTTTTATATCCACCTTTTCAGTTTTTGGTTCACAGAGCTTAAAACATTAACAACTGCTCTTCAACTTTGGATCAGTAACTTTATGGGAAAGAAATTGCTCCTCCATCCCAAATAACTTTCAACACAGAAGATATTCCTTAGAATTTTCCTCAAATATTTCATGACAGCCCTGACATGAAGATTCACAGCCATCATCTACATAATTGGAAGAACAGAGACATATTTCTATTCTCTGCATTTTTTTTCTATTCTTCTCCTGACACGGATCTATTTAATCTATTTTATTTGCAGTGCATAGCTCAACAGAAAAGAAAAAAAGAAAAAAGACTTTAATAACTTTAAGTTTCTAAGAGACAGAGAAAAAATGGGTGAAATAAAACTACAGTGTTAGTGACCCAGTGGCTGTAGGTCTCATTCAAAACACCAGGCAAAATAATAAAATCTCAATATTTCAAAGGAACAAGGGGCAACATCAGCTGCTTAATGAGTGAGATAATTACAATCTTTACAGGTGGTGAGACGTAGTGGGGAACTATTAAATACTAAGGTTATGTGGCCGTTAAACATGTTCATATGATTGCACAATATTTTACAAAATCCTAAGAAGGGAAGTTACTATAAATATAATAACACTTATTACTGGGGAGGATAAAGAGCTAATAAAATTAAAAGACAATACTTGCACAAGTACAAATCATTATAAACTTGAGCTGAATACACCTAGTCTGAGAATTAGAATAGGTTTTCTAACCATTAGTGTATTGGAAATAC
Organism: Calypte anna; assembly: GCF_003957555.1. NCBI lineage: Eukaryota > Metazoa > Chordata > Aves > Apodiformes > Trochilidae > Calypte > Calypte anna. The sequence continues at coordinate 16,574,000 of NC_044274.1, read as the reverse complement.
TTTTTGGTGCAAGCACTGGAAACACAAGACATGGTTAATGGTATAAGGAACTAATGAATGCCTTCCTGGAATTACACATTACAGCAGCCTACCATGGAAGAGGCTTCAACTTGGTGGTGTAAAGAGCACCCTTGCTATTTTATTTTTGAGTCTTGATTTCAAGAGAAATAATGCAGATACTCTCTGTTACCAGGTGAGAAGTCCAGAACTCTAAACAGACAAATTCTGTCTTTTATTTTATGCTATTATTTTCCAGCTAAATTCTGGAAGACGGTAAAGGTATGACATTAGTATTAGTTTTTCAGGCCAATTCTTATAATTCAGGTCCTCCTGAGTACTGTAATCCATTCTGAGTGCAAGGATATAATTTTCAGTGCCTGTTCTACCATGAGTCAGAAGGTGCCCTTGTGATGACAGAGGTTATCCGCATATAGGGCTGCACTCACAGAAATTAATGTCACCAGGGAGTGTGCAGGAGGGGGCTGGAGCAGAAACCTCATTGCAGCTTTCCACGACCTGGTGGGAATTTATAGAGAAAGCAGAGGCAGACTCATCTGAGAATTGCAGAGCAAAAAGGCAAGCAGCAAGCGAAAGTCTCAAGTTGCAGCAAAAAGAAAGCTGCAAGGACAGAAAAACTTTCGCAGTAGGTTTGAATATACACTGCAGAAAATTTCCCAGGGAGATTCTGGTACTTCCATCCTTCAAGATCTTCAAAATTAAGATGAACAAGGCCATGAGCAAACTTCTTTAATTTTGGAGCTATTTCTACTTTGAGTAAGAGTTAAAAGTTACTTTCAGACTAATTTTTTTTTCTGATTCTCACTGAGAATTGTTCCCAGATAATTTCTACTATGATTTTAACAAGTACAGGTGTGCATCAATTTACGATACCCAACCGCAAGCACGTAAAACTGTCTCCATATACACATTTAAAACGCTTCTTTTGCAAAGCTTGCCTTGTGCTCATTAGGTCTGGTAATTTCCTACCTTCTGACTAGACATTTTACAGAAAATTCTGCCGAGAGGCGTGCATTAAAAGAACTTTGTGGCTGACTTTGCTAAGATTACACAGAATAAGTTTCATGGTGATTTTAAGATTTGTTTATCTTCATAGATGATGTTCAGAGGACTTTTAAAAGTTACAACAAGGCTCTTTATCCACATTATATGTGGATGTAAGTCATCTGAGAAAATACTGTAAAAAATAATAACCTATTACAGGTTTCTTTCTTAATTCATTTCAGTGGTACATACTATGTGAAGAAACAAAGAATTTAATGTAGCTGTTTCCTTTTCCATGAAAGGATCTTATTTCACTTATAGCAACACTTCTAGGCATACCTAGCTAAAAATCTTCAATAAAACTAAAGGAAGAATCAGTGCATTTTAAAACTTGACTGGCAATTAAATGACTGACAGATGCTTTCTATTATCCACCCTCCCGTCTGCTATAAGGAAAGAAGAAAGAATAAGAGAGAGAGACTGGTTGGAAACCAAATGACACAGCTTTAATAAAACAGTAGTAATGAAACACCCTCTGTATGGCAGGACTGGTAGTGGAAGCTAAAGAAGTAAATGGATTAAGATACTGGAAATGGGATTATATAATTTTCTGAACCAGTAGCTTGTCAATGCTTACACTATCCAGCTGAATCTCTGCTGAGTCTTCATTCGTTGTACTTTGGAATGCTCAAGATATAGATCTCAACCCTCTCTCCTGCATCTGACTTGGGTGTTTAAATGAACTTTAACACAAAAAAAAATTAAGACAATTTGCAAAATGTCGGAAAAAAGACCCAGCTCGTGAAGGTCACAACAATGGAATGAATTCTGCATTTGAATTTAAAGTCAAATGATCTAAACATACACAAAATTGTGTTTTATATTTTAATTGTGTCAATGCCCTTCTCAAGACCTCAGGTACCACACCATTCCTGTGTCTCTCCATAGCACACCTCTATAACAGTCTCATAATACCTTAGTCTGTTCATAATATGTTGTTTAACACTATCTATATAAAAATGTGACTACATCATATGAAGAAAAGTAAAATAAATTAGACATACTCACTAGAAAAGTTGCTCTTACAATTAATCGAGTATAAAAAAGCTCCAGGCAGGTCAAGACAAGCTCAGATGAAGTAAGCTTCACAAGCTTCAGTGCACAGCTTGTGTCTGCTACCAGCAGTGCCATTAGTGCCGTTATTGTGCTATAGTGCTATGACAAACAAAGAAACCCTAGCATTGTACACAAATATATGTGTGTGTATGTAAAAAGTGCTACTATCTCAGTTTCAGGGCCTTGTGGCGTATGGGATAGTATTTACTCTATTTTCTATATGGCTGAAGTCTTTGCTATAACCACAAACTCAGCACCTTGATACGTACAGACATCTTTACTCCAACTTTTGATCTTTGTATAATGCAAATAAAACTAAAAAAAGAGATCATGATGAAGTTTATGAACTTAGAAACTAATATTATACAACAGAGTAGGATTACACCTTGATGACCTGACCAAACCAGGATGTCATTTGTGAAATATTTATTTCAGGAGGTTATGTTGAATAAATCTGAAAAAAAGATTTTATAATGAGACCCTGAGTAAATCTGAAAAAAGAATTGATAATGAGTATGAAAGCTAGTTCATATGTAGTAGGAATAGTTGAACAACCAGCCCTTGACAATAGTTAAGTCCTTTAAGTCTGTTTATATACAGATGCTCAGGAAAATTATACAGATTTGTGTGACACCAATAAGTTTCTGTCTGTTGATTTCTACATAATGAGAGGGGCTTCAGAGTGCTCCACTTGATTTATTCTGGAAATAAAATGAAACTGCTTCATCTGTGTAAAAAATGCAGGATAGATGACTTACTGGTTTTCTTATTCCACATCTTTCATAAATTTTAATTGGCTTTCTCACATATTTCAGTGTCAACAGCCCATGGGTCATTATAACATTGACTGAACTCGGAAGCTGTTATAAATAAATTAATGACTCATCAATACTTTCATGATTTTTGCCTTCATGGATTACTAGAAGTTGTTTATACATTAAGTACCTTAGGATAACTTTTATTAACACGTTATATAATAGTAAACCACATTTTGTCAAGAGGTAGCTTCTGCTGAATTATTCAGCAAAGATTAGCTACTTGTCATAAGTAAAAAATAACTTTACAGAGGAAGCAGTTATAAACATGAGGCTGTGAATTCCAGATGTTTAGGGCTGAAGATGTGATAGCAAATTGTCATTCTTTTTTATCTTTTCTTTTTTTTTTCCCCATATATATTTATATATTTTTATTTCCCCCCACTAAGCCTGGGGGGAGTATGGATCAGCTGGAAGGCAGGAGGGCTCTACAGAGGGACTTGGACAGACTGGAGAGATGGGCTGATTCCAACAGGATGAGGTTCAACACAGCCAAGTGCTGGGTCCTGCACTTTGGCCACAACAACCCCAAGCAGCGCTACAGGCTGGGCACAGAGTGGTTGGAGAGCAGCCAGACAGAGAGGGACCTTGAAGTTTGGATTGACAGGAAGCTGAACATGAGCCAACAGTGTGCCCAGGTAGCCAAGAAGGTCAATGGCATCCTGGCCTATATCAGGAACAGCATGGCCAGCAGGTCCAAGGAAGTGATTCTGCCCCTGTACTCAGCCCTGGTGAGGCCACACCTCGAGTACTGTGTCCAGTTCTGGGCCCCTCAGTTTAGGAAGGATATCGAGGTCCTGGAGCAGATCCAAAGGAGGGCAACCAAGCTGGTGAAGGGACTCTAGCACAAGTCCTATGAAGAGAGGCTGAGGGAGCTGAGGCTGTTCAGCCTGGAAAAGAGGAGGCTTCGAGGAGACCTCATCACTCCCAACAGCCACCTGAAAGGAGGTTGGAGCCAGGTGGGGGTTGGTCTCTTTTCCCAGGCAACTCTCAGCAAGACAAGAGGGCATGGTCTTAAGTTGTGCCGGGGTAGGTTTAGGTTGGACATTAGAAAGAATTTCTTTACTGAGAGGGTGATCAGGCATTGGAATAGGCTGCCCAGGGAAGTAGTGGATTCTCCATCCCTGGAGATATTTAAAAGAGACTGGATGTGGCACTCAGTGCCATGGTCTAGTAACTGCAACGGTAGTGGATCAAGGGTTGGACTTGATGATCTCTGAGGTCCCTTCCAACCCAGTCAATTCTATGATTCTATGATTCTATTTTCACCCATTGTGGTAATAAATGATAAAATAATTTCTTGATAGTACTAGTGGAAAATGTATATATGCGTTTGTGAATCAAGTGATATATAGGCATTCTCTTTTACATTCACACCTCAATTTATTTAGATGGACTGGCTATTCTGAATGAATACTAATCCTTTCAACAGGGGCCATGAACTACATATAAGGATAATAATAAACATCAACTTAAAGCTCAATAAAAACAGGCAGTTAGGATATTCAAGCTAGACCAGTGATTTGATAGATGTGAGATAGCTATGAGTGTTAAGTTTGGAAAAGAAGCTGAGTTAAATCCTATACTGCCAAAAATAGCAGCTCATAAGCAGCTGCTTGTCTTGAGCAATTAAATGATTCCTTAGGGACTAGAGAGGTAGTGGAATATCCAAAAGGGAATACAGTAGACACTTGATGCTGTGTAGCTGTGGGCTTAAACACTTAACTATATTTTCTGTAATACAACCACCAAAGCTACCTTCAACTTCAGTGCTGTAGTGGGATTTAATCATAGTTGTGCAGATGATTTTGTTAAAATTGAAGAAATTTTAAAACACATAAGATTTGCTTTGAATCATAAGCCTTTTAACAAGTTTTCTCAGCAATTACAGCTATTTCTCCACTAGTGGCTTGGTTTAAGCATTGAAAATGAAAGGGTATAGGTTATAAATACTTTACAAAGGCAGTAGAAAAATAATAATTGCATATAATGCCCACATAATAATTGCATATAATGTCCACATGGGAATATGGTAGTGCTGATGGGCATGCAGTACTTTATTCCATTGAAAATACAACAGCAAAAAGGGGTATTTCAGAAATAGTGTTCATGCTGACTAATACTAGATAACTTGTGAGACTAGGCTTGAGCCACAGAATCACAAGGTCACCAAACTGTCAAGGTTGGAAAAGACCTCGAAGATCACTGAGTCCGAGCATCAACCCAGAAAAAAATCACCACGCCCATTAGAGTATGTCCTGAGTGCCTCATCTACATGGTGTTTAAATACCTTCAGGGATGGTGACTCCACCAATCCCTGGGCAGCCCATTGTAGGGCCTGACTACTATCTCAGTAAAAAATTCTCACTAATATCTAGCTTAAGCCTCCCCAGGTCATTTCAACTCAGGTCATTTCCTCTACTCCTACCATTATTTACTTGAGCGAAGAGGCCAATACCCACCTCATTACAACCATCTTTCACATAGCTGTAAAGTCTCCCTGCAGTCTCCACTGCTCCCAACTAAACATTACCAATTCCCAATTGCCTTTCATCGTAGGACTCATTCTCCAGACCCTTCACCAGCTTGGTTGCTCTTCTCTAGACATGCTTCAGCACTTCAATGTCCTTGTTGTGAAGAACCCAACCATGGACACAGGAATCAAGGTGCAGCATCAACAGTGCTAAATACAGGAGTATGGTCACTTTCCTTCTCCTGCTGACCACACCATTTCTGATACAAGCCAGGATGTTGTTGGCCTTCTTCACTGTCTGGGCACACTGGTGGTTCATTCAGATGAATGTAGACCTTCAAGACCAGGTCCTTTTCTTCTGGACTGCTTTCCAGTCACTCTTCCTCAAGCCTGTATCATTGCATGGGGTTACTGTGACTCAAATGCCCAATCCAACACTTGGCACTGGTGAACCTTGTTGAACCTACTGTTGGCCTTAAATCATCTATCCAGACTTGTAGTCCAAAAGTCACCGGAAAATGACCAGAAGCACTCTGGAACCCTCTCTCAACAACTTTTCTTCTTCCTAGCAAGCTTAGTGAGAGCAGCCTCCTTTCCTTAGTGTCAAAATAAAGGCAGGGTGAATTCCCAAAACATTGCACAGCACTTTTAGAATCTCTACACTCTTAATCACTGTTTCACAGTGTCTGCCCTTCCCCTTTTCATATAAAATCTCACATCTAATGCACTTTTCCGTAGTCTTACCACAGCACTGAGATTTGTAGAATATTGAGATAATTTATTCAGGTAGCTCCTTGTTTTGTTTACCCATCCTGCTATAGTGCAGAAGTCCAGGGTCAGACAAGCTCTCGTTTCAGCAAGTTGAGTTTATCACTAAAGTGATATTAGCAGTTGTAGACTATCCTGCATTACTGTAAAAAAGTTAAACTAGCCTCATCAAATAATCATAAGGAAATTTGTCTGCTTAGGGTGTTAAGAGAATGCTTTACACTATAAATATAATCAGAGACTGTACCCAGGATGAGTTATAATCATGCATGCCTGAGCCAAATTTCATCCTTTTTTCTCCTCACGACCATTCAACAAAAATGTTCTGAAAAAGAAAGGATTTGGAAACAGCTGCCTCAGCTGTACAGACTGCAGGAATACCACAAGATAATGCTCACCTGTAATCTATTAAATGTTCATGAAGAAAACCAAACCACAGTTTTGGAAATCCAGTTTAAAAATACTGTAGTTATACTTCTAAAATAATAATTCAAATAAAAAAACTTCTATCTTTACTTAAGAATTCCTAATATAGCATAAGTGGACCAAAATTGGAGGATGGAGAGGCAGATGACAGGAAAAAAAAAAAAAAAAAAAGCAGAACTACTATTCTTAATATTGTGGTTTAAAATCAAGAAGGAATTCCTGTAAAGTGTTTGTGTTCTGCTGCCAAGATGGTAGAAAATGACCCACTTATATTACAATGCTTCTCTTTTGGTGATCTCTTACTGCATTTTGGTCACCCATTTATAAACAAATTTATTCATATTCATATTATTTATTCATAGATCTCAAATATTCACCTATCATATAGACCCCTCCCCTACTGTAATTTTTTTCTGCAAAATGCAAGCTATGCAACATCAACAAACAAGTTAAGGCATGTGGACCATTTTCTGTAGTGATAATTTGTTGGGAAAATGGACTCATCTCCTTACTAGGTAATTAGCAGGTACACAATTTTATTCAGAGGAAGGAAAATTTTAAAAAAAACACAGAACTTCACATTGTAGTTGATTAAAATTGTCCTCAGTTTTTCCAGGAGAGTTTTAAAACTCTGATTTTTGTCTCTGAAACATAAACTATTAGAGCAGCATATTGCTCTATTATATAGTGGATATACAGGATATTTTAAAAATAAAATCATATAACGTGTACATTAAAAATTATACACTTTTGATAAATATTACCTGTTGTCATTGCCTTAAAAAGAGGTTTTAAGATAACAAAAGTGCTTCAGATTATTTCTAAAGAACAATCGAATGAGGCACATATTTATTCTCTTAATAAGAAAAGAACCAAAATGGAGAGATTAAAGCTATTTAGAAAACTTTCTAATTGAGCAGGACAAGGGGAAGTAGATTTATACTGGAGAAGAACAGATTTAGACTGGATATTAGGAAGAGGTTCTTTAGTGCAAGCGTAGTGAAACTCTGGAACAGGTTGCTAAGAGAAGTTGTGGGTGCCCCCTCCCTGGAAATGTTCAAGGTCAGATTGGATGAGGCCCTGAGCAACCTTGTCTAGATGAGAGGAATCCCTTCTTATGGCAGGGAGGTTGTAGTAGATGATCTCTAAGGTCCCTACCAACCTAAGCTATCCTATGATTCCATGATTCATTCCCTATAGCAGGCAATTGAGGCAAAAGTTTGGCCAATATGGAGTAAAATATTTTAAGCATGTATGTATTTTAATTATATAAGCAACCTATGTTTTTTAGAAAAATAAGAGCAAGTAAAATGACCCTTTCAAATTTGCTTCACATGGAGACAGAATTTTCTGCTAATCACAAGCCTTGGCAGAATGGAAACATTTCCAATTGAATGGAAACGTTTGATTTCCTTCTATCAAAATATATAGTTTGAAGGGACTGAACTTACATGGGCTTCCTATGCAATTTACACTCCCAATGCAAAGCTATTTTATTATCATAATCACATTAAATGCAAGTGATCTAAAGAAAAGGCTTTCAGTGAGATGGAAATGGAAACAAATGGAAATGTCAAGTGAAAATGCTACTTGAATATACTTGTTACATGAAGTCCACGAGTGCCATCACTATGGATCCTATAAAAAATGCAGTGAAAATTGAAAAATCAGGAAGCTGAAATCCATCTCTTGTGTTAAATAAATCAGAAAGCTAATCAACATCCTCTGTGGGAGATGTTAGGCTCTTTCTAAAAAAGTTGATCTACCTTTCAAAAAGTCTGAGACTAAGAAAATTTATGTGATGAGCTACTAAAGCCTGAAGTACACAGGTTTAACCTCAGCAAATTCAAACTGCTCATCCAGTTCCAGATTAGTTTATTCTGCAGACTTAGAGAAGTGGCTAAAAAATTCATGATTACACTAGCTAAGAACCCGTGTCTCACATCTATGCAACATTTCTAATGGTTTATATTCACCTTGATCACCTGTTTAAAAGAGTAACAATGTAGAAGAAATCAACAGTAAACAACCCAGCAGAATAATCATGCTGCTGAAAGAGTGGAGTGCCATTGTATAGCTGTAGACAAGATGGTTAGTGATACTGCTAGCAGCTCTGATATAGTAGGACCCACACATGCAGATTCAATTCTCAGGTTTTACACCACTTACCAGAAAAGACAAACTGAATCGAGCATGTAAGCCTTACCTTAGGATCTTCCCCATTACACCACCTGGGAAGGGAACACCTTGTAATGCTCTGCTCCGCACTGACCCCCATTACTTTCCATCTCCACTGCTCACAGCACAGCCCTGGCCTTCCACAGAGGAGCTCTGTGCAGGTACCAGATCTACATGGCCAGTGCCTGCTGCTGGCCAAAAATTGAATCTATTCACCACTGAGCACTTACAAGATGCTGACTTTCACCCTAAAGCTGCTGGTGCTTACATTGCAGTTTCTAATCTCAAGGAGAGAGTTCTACTAATTTCTCAACAGATTTCTTATTAAAACCTACTGATTTTCACTAATAGATTTCACAAAACTCATATTTTCATTGTCCATCTCCTGGCTCACAGATGAAACAGAACCAATAATCAGGATGCCATGAATAATTACTCTAATCTCCTTATTTAAAACAAGTAGTTGTTTTCCCTGTTCTGAATAGGACACCAGTGTCTTAGAAGAACTTGATTCTGGTGGCAGGCAGGACCATCTTTTCTCTCTGATTCACTTTGCAAAAATAGTTTCATGACTCATTATGGTTTGTGTCATTTGGAAGGACTGATTGAACTGTAGAGATATTCTGTGAACAGAGCACTGGTTGTACATAGCATCAGTAGGACACACCAATAACATTCACACAAGTGGGAAATTAATGAAGGGAAATAATAAATATGATCCATTACTCTAGTGTTGTATCATTTATGAACACTGTCTGGGTGGTGTTACAGACTGACCTGATAAGGACTCTCTGGCAATACCTCTGAAAATGGAGAGATCATCATTACAGAGAGATCATCTACAGTGTGATACTGTGACTTATAACTTCTGGAGAAATACAAGAGCAAATTTATGAATAATATTTAGCAAAGGATTTTAGTCTGTGCATGCATTTACTCTAAAGAAAAATGCTAGAGTTACAAAGATTTACAAATATTCTGCAATTTTCTCACTCATCATCTTATATGATGGGAGATTTTTTGGCATTTCAATGTAGATGAAATCACACTAGTGTTTATCTTTCCAGCCTCAGTGCAGTCCTTCTGAAACTCAGTAACATTTTGAATTGATGCTCAGATGTCAAACCTATTTCTCATCTTTAGGCTATTGTGTGGAGACACTGTTTCATAGGGACTTTGAAGAACTTGAAAGTCAATCATCTTCCTACTTTTATCTCAGAAAGGTTTTATTCGCTCAATAATGACAGACAAAAAGCCTCAAGAGATTCACAAGAACAGCATTTTTAGAAGCAATACAGCATTTTCTGACAGGATGTGACGTGCTTAGCCACCAATCCCTCTCTTTGGGAACAGTATCATATTTCCCATATATCTTCGACATATATTTTACAGTGTGAATCATCCTGTGGGGTGCTGTTCTCTCCCCACTGGTCTGTAAATGGCTACAGTTAGGTGAAACACTCTTGCGTTGCTCTTAATTACCTCATGGAGCTCTTCTACTTGACATCTGTAGCAGAAATCCTTAAGTTTATAACAAAACTCCTGTTAATTCCTGAACTCTTTTGCTTTGTACTTTAAAATGTAATTCTATTTCTATTACTAAAACCTGAAAAATCTTACAGGGACTTCTAAAATTAGTACTATGTTGTCATAGTTTTTTCCTTCCTTCTTTTTACTTTTTTTTCCCTTAGAAGAGGAATCTGGCTAAACCTATGTAAATCTCTTGACTTTTAGCACATTGCTATTTTTCAAGAAGTAAAAAAATGTAAATATTAGTCAAGCTCAGTCCCATGACCCATTCTCATGTTTCACTAGTAAGCTCTTTATTTCACCTTCAGCACAATCAGTTGCTCTCTCTGCTCTAACCCATCCCTTCCATATAATTCAAGATCTAATTCCTATCATTCCTCTTTTAAACAAAGATTTTCACATCAAATGTTTTATTGAAATCCAGATAGATTACATCTACTTCATTTCCCTTGTCTACCATGGTTTTATTTTATCAAAGAAAGTTATCAGATGTGTCTCAGTGTTATCTCTCTTTGATAAGAACAACATGGCATTCACAGACTGATCTAGAAAAACCCAGTTCATATGTACTATCATTTTACATTTCTTTCCCAATTGACCCCATCACTATAAAAGTATTTCATCCCTAAAATTGTCATATGCTCTCACAATGATCCACATCCATAAAATTTCTTCTATGGAAATTGAATTCCAAGTAGTTCATAATTTTATTCTTATCTTCTTGTGATCCAAAGAACTTTGAGGACCTCATGTAAAGCCAAATGGGACGTATAATACCAGCAATAAAAAGCCGGTGGTATATTCTCTGGAGAAACTGACTTATAAAGAGCTATATTTGTGATCATTTCACCAGGTAGATTTTATTCATTACAGTTATTTTGGCAGAGGCACTTTCTACTATATGGTCTTTCTCCTTCCACATAAATATTAGGTTTTACAGTTCTTGCAGGGAAAAGTGTAGTGCATTTATCCCAGTGATATCTTCTCCAGCCCCACTAATATTACTCATTCAACACCATTCAGTAGCAATAGAGAAATGTTCTGAGAAAATGATAAATGAAATATCACCTTTGAAAGGGTGTAGAATTTGTCATACCCAATTAATGCATTCATTTGCTACCATAAAGATAGGATACCTAGAGATATCATTTTCAGGTGACAGAGCATTCCTTATGGTTCAGAGTAGGGACAAAAGTAAAAATAGTAGAACAGCTAACATTCCTGTCTGCTTGGGAAAATTCTTCCTTGACATTCACAGTGGGTCTCATGAAGCACCCGTGAAATGTACTTACATCAAGTTCAGTGGAGCTGGTGCTGAAATATATGCAAGATTAAGGTCACACTAAATATAACTGTACTAGGAACATTGTCTCCGAGAACCAACTGGAGAAGATAAAATCAGCAAGACTCATGGCTCAGAGACAAAAGAAAGGGATTAGGACCACTTTTCAAATTTTCAACGGTTCATTTTCCCGCTAACATCTACTGTGAAAAATTATAAAGATTTTAAAAATGTGCAGCCTTATTGGAATCTCCATCTTCTTCTAGCTCTCCCCTTTTCGTTTGCTTCCTCTTTATGGTTTTCTTCCCTCTTATGTCACATCACTAATCATAGGATATGTTTTTTTCATCTGTCTGTCATAGTAGTCCATTTGGGTCTGTATGAAGCCTTTCCCTTCCCTTTTCCATTACCATACTGGGGAAGTAGTTTGGAACTGAATATGGAGATGAGAAAGAAAAAAAAAAACTTATGATCTGCATATTTTGACAATAAAGCAACCCCTATGATTATAACAGAGAATAACAGAGAAGATTCTAATATTGTATTAGGTTTTTTTTCTCTTCAGTTTCAGATGGCTACATTTTTTTTTTTTTTATCTAAGAGAATGGGGGTACTACCAGCAAGCAATAGCAGGCAATCATGGCTTGAAAACTTAAAATGACTTGTTGAAATTTACATAGAAAATGTGAAATATAGCTAAAGCAGAATTAAACTATCATTTAATATCAAGTCCAACTGTTAATCCAGCACTGCTAAATCCACCACTTAAACCTGTTCCTGAGCACTACATCTATACATCTTTTAAATACCTCTATGGGTGTTGACTCAAACACTTCCACAACCAGGCAGCCAGCTACAGTGAAGAAATTCTTCCTAACATGCAAACTAAACCTCTGCAGGTTCAACTTTAGACCAAGTCCTCTTGTCTTACCATTTGTAACTTGAGAGAAGAGACCAACCCCTGCATGGCTACAAACTCTTTTCAGGTAGTTGTAGCAAGTGAGTAACTCTCCCTCTGCCTCCTTTTCTTCAAACTAAAGAACCCCAGTTCCCTCAGCCATTCCTTGTAAGGCTTGTTCTCCAGACCCTTCACCAGCTTGGTTGCTTTTCTCTGCACATGATCCAGCACCTCAATGTCCTTCTTGTAGTGAGGGGCCAGAAGTGAACATGGGATTCTAGGTGCAGCCTCACTAGATCCAAGTACAGGGACAAGTTCACTTCCCTAGTCCTGCTGGCCACTCTATTCATGATACAAGCCACAGTGCTCTTGGCCTTCATCATCTAGACACACTGCTGGCTCATGTCCAGCTGGCTGTCAACCAAGAACCTCCAGGTCCTTTTCCTTTGGGTAACTTTTCAGTTACTCTTCCCCAAGTCTGCATCATTGCATGGCATTATTATGATCCAAATATCCAATCCAGCACTTGGTGTTGTTGAACCTCTTATGAGTGGTCCCTTCTCACTGACTCAGCCTGTCCAGATCCCATAGTAGAGGCTTCCTACCCTCAAGCAGATCCATACTCCCACTCAACTTGATGTCACCTGCAAACTATCCAAGGGTGTACTGGATCCTCTCAGCCTTATAACTGACAAAGATATTCAAGACAACTCTCCTCAGTACTGAGCCCCAAATCCTCCTCCAAGCCCCTCTTGTAGATGTCATGTTTAGTAACCTCTGGTCAACTGTGACCTTCCCAGTTAGCCAGCACTGCTGACAGATGATTTAAAGTGCATTGATGAGTACTTCTACCAGCTTCTTTGGTAGCTTTGGTTGATGCCATTGGCCCCATAAAAGTGCGCATGCACGTATTTGTGTAATGATGCAACAGGTTGCTAATCATTTTCCCTTGGATCATGTGGACTCTGTTTTGCTTCCTGTTCATATCTTCAAGATCAACGGCCTGGATACCTGGAGAAAAAGTGGTCTTAGTATTAAAGGCTAAGACAATGAATACATTAACTACCTCGGCCTTCATTTCATCCTTTATCACTGTATTTCCCCTACTGCAATAAAGGATAGACATTCTCTTTATCTCTCCTTCTATTGTTTTTATAGAAGCATATTTTCTTTTCCATTTTGACAGTGACCAGATTATTCTGATTAGTCCTTGGACCTTCTGGTCTTCTGGCATAGCCTAATGTCTTTGTTTTTCCCCTTAGTTACCTGTTCCTTCTTCCAAAGACTATAAACTCCTTCTTCCCCAGAGTTCCACCCAAAGCTCTCTGGTCATCCAGGATGATTCTTTTCCCTGCTTGTTTATCTTTAAACCCACAGGAACAACCTGCTTCCACACCTTTAAGATATCCTCCTTAAAGAGCATCCAACTTCCATTGTCTCTTTTGCCCCTCAGTACTGTGTCCCAGGACCATTGCACTCCATTTGTCATGAGTAACAAGTATCTTAATGATAGCAATGTGTATGCATCTTAAAAGAACAGAATTTGTCCCATCTTGTTGTCTAGAGAAATGCATTAAACCCTGCAACATCTTAATTTATTCTCCTGTGTGCAAATTAATTCTGTATTAAGAAACAGACACTATGATGATTAGATTTAATAGAATTAGGACTCCCTGATGCATTGCTTGTACAGTCATCGTTCGAATTCTTATAGAAGTAGCATTTAAATTTCATTTCATTGTAAAACTCAAACTTTATTATTTCTTCAGCTCATTTATAATTTAATTGATTAAATGTTATTTATTTTCTCTTCTAATAATTACACCTCTACTTCACCTTTCTAGCACAGGTTCTCTCTTACCATACAGTATTCTCTGTAGGAGGCTTGGTACCATTTATGGGCTGATAGTTTTATTGATGGCAAATATCCCCCCTTTAGCTCTTGTCACTGTGAGACTCATATTCCTTCAACAGAAATGCATCTGTGTATAAAGGTAGTTCCTCTTCTTAAGCCACTCCCCACAGGACAAAGTGCAATTTCCCCAACTGTTCAAGCATAACTTCACTAGAGATAATAGACTAAAGGGAACTACTGTCAGACAGCAACGAGCCATTTTCCTTTAGTATCCCCAATGGTTAGTTTTTTGCTGGGGAACTTTTAATTTCTATTTTATATACTAGTTCATTTAACTGCTCCAGTGATCAAAGAGATGTCCCTGGATTGTTTGCTTGTGGCATGAGCAGGTATGTATTTCTGGCACATGCTGCCAACCTGTTGCAACCTGTAAGTGTGTGTGTGTTCAACAGGAGTTGGGTAAAAAGGTTATCACCCTGTTGGAGTCATTCTAGCTGCTGGTGCTACTGGTATTACTGGGAAAGAAGAACCATACAACCATAATGGTAACTGTAAGAACACTCTGGAGGGCAAGAAGTTGATGGAAAGGGGAAAGGGGGCTGTACCATATTTGGGAGGCAGAAGAATCACATTTTCCCCCCTATACCCTCCAACAATGGGAGAATAACTACAGCTCTCCTTATGTTATTTGCTTTTGCAGATCATGGTGCCTAATGACCGTGTAATAACTGGCAAGGTAGCACGCTGTTTCAGAGCAGAGCTCATTCTTACATTATATCCCTTGCAAGTTCTCTCGGCATTAAATAAGCAATACACTAGGCGTGGCAGCAAATGATCGCATACATCACAACATATACTGCATTCAAGACTCTAATTTATAATGCTTTATAATGGGTCTCATGGTGACAGCACTTTATTAAGGCGTCTTTTTAATATGAATTCTCACTGCTAATCTATCCTACTTTTAACAAGAACAGTGAGATATGTGCATCTTCTGTAACATGCAACACAGGCAAGTATTTTTCAATATCCTGAACCCCTTCTCATCCTTAATAAATGTCCACATATCTCCCATATATGTGGTTTATATCTACAGTGAGGCAAAAGCTACTCTGTCCATTCTAAAAAGAGTACACCCAGTTTAGTTTGTTCTAATGAGAAATCAAAGCTAGAGTGATTTTAATCACATTCAGATGACAACTGGTTTTTAAACATCTACACTGTTTATAGGTCAGGGTGTTAAATTTTCTTAAACATACTTTACAAACTATTAAAGAATAAAACTAAAAATGTCCTTTTGCAACTTCTCATTTCTAAAGCAACAACTGAAAAGTTATTTGTTGAGTTAACCTGGTCTCAGGTTGGGTGCATCTCCAAAAATGTACTAGTCATAAAAACTCCCCTAAAGACTAAGACAGATTAACAGTCAGGGGTCACACTTGTCACTACAGTTTCATCTTTTCCAACATCTAAGATAAGTTTGTAATGACAGATTAAAAGTAAGAAATACTGTAACGCCACCTGGCCTGCAATGCCTGATCTTTTGCATGGTGAAGACAATATATTTTTGAGATCTTGCCTCCACACTCTCCTTTCCAAAGTCATCAGAAGTTATTAAAATCTTCAGAGTAACTGTAAGAATGAGAAATGTATGTTGTGCACTGCCAAAGTACTCTGTCGCCACTTTTAAATGAATCAGCTCACAGAATGTATGGATTTTAGTAATATTTTAGTATAAAAATACTGTTCCAGTTGAAGTGGGATATTTGGAGGAGCATTTTTTTATGCTTCGGACAGCATAGACTCCAAATAATCAACTGAAGTGTAGAAACACATTTCTCCTGTGTTCTTCAGCCTCACAGGTGATAAGATAAAGAGCAATGCATTTGAATATAATCTGTTTGGAACTACCTTGGTATACATAATTCTTTTTTGTAACTCTAGTTTCATGATTCATTATCTATATTATAGTAATATTCAATTAACTGCGTGAAAATAAGATCTTCTATACTGGTATAATTAGCAGTAGTAAAATAACAAAAATGCCTCTAATTGAAGGAGAGGAAAAGTGTGTACAAATACAATACTTCAAGATGTTTTCATGGAAGTAAGACAACCAGCAAGATATATCTTGGACAGCAACTTCATGGACAGCAGAAAATATTAGTCATTAAAGAAAGAGAAAAATCATGACTCACTAAGGGAAATCACCTCATGGGGTTACTAATCATGCTCTAAAACATGTTATTTTGTTCTGCAGAGCATCTCAGTCTTAATTTTTCACATACTTGAAACTCTCTTTAATCACTTTAGTTACAGCTTTCTAAAGGGATGGAATCATATGAAGTATGCTTATCGCCTCTTAAATATCTCAGATCAAGTCTTGTTCCTGCATTTCCTTCTCAGAATTATGTAAATTCAAAAATCATATGAAATTGTTTTAGGGCTTACATAGGCTTGATTTTTATAAACTGTACCTTGGTTCTTTGAAGATAACTATTCTATTAAAGATGAAAGTGTTTGAGGATACATTATAATGGTGGACTGATAAGAAGATATGAGCCATCTGTGATTTCTTGTAGGTGAATATTCTGAACACATTTCAAGTCAGTATCTGCTGTGACATTAGATGTCCTTGGTGTATTACATCTATACCTTCATGACGTTTATGCATTTTAAAATGCTGTTTAGATTATGGAATTAAACTTAGAATTTATATTATGTAGAAATCTGATAATTAATCTTCTTTTTCTCTAGATTATTTGCCTGAATCTGGAGGAGGCAATATGGTGTACTTTGACTTACTACTACAGCTTTGAACTTTGGAGAGAATCTAATTTGGGAATGATCAAACCTCTTTTGTGATTCTTGGTATTACTGTCAGTGGCAAGCTGGGTGCTTCTCTAACTGTTCCCTATTCCAGTGATTAGCTTTTCATCTAAGATTCTGTAATTAATAGTAAATTACATAATCAGAAAAATCAAATAAAGAAACATATACCCGGTTACTAATCATTTAAACTCAAGTAAGAGAAGAGGAAAGGACTGTGGGAGAGGAAGACTCAGTGGGACCATGGAAACACAGGACATTAATACAGGGAATTTTACTCATAAAGGTCATTCGGAAAACCATTTGCACCATACAGACAGTAAATTGTTAGTTCTTTGTATTGTTAATTCATTTCACCTTTTCTTACTTCGACATCTTTGCTGTTCAATGCTAGTATTTGGGTTAACCAAAAATATGGATTAGAAATATAAGTTTCTCCATGGTTTTGGGTGACGACTGGTGCAAACATATCAGTTAGATTAATGCAACAGTTTATTTGAAAACAGAAGAGACCAAATCCATTTTTATATAGTCTCTGCTTTAAAGAAATGGCAAAGGATAGTATACTGTCATTTCTTTGTGAAAACTGTGACTTCCACATGAGTAATTGCATCCTTAAACACTAACTTTTTTATTCGTTATCATGATTATACAGATTTAGGCTATGTGATTGTTTTTTTAAAGAAATATGATCCCTTTTATCACTGGCCAGTTGAATAGTAGCATTAAAATAGACAGTGACCCCTCATTCTTCCAGGAAACTGGAAAACTGACATCTGTCAAATGTGATTACATCACTTGAATCTGTCATTTCACACACTTGAGACAAACACAATTATTGCCTAATATATCACTCTCTTTGAGCTTTTATTACCCTAAGAAAAGAAAAGAAATGTTAAAGCCAACTTATATTTATTTAGAATGGATTTTTAGTCAAGTTTGTTGGGGCTCTGTTTGTTAAAACTGGATAAATATCAAAGATTTATGTAGAACTTTAATAGTACCATATTGAAGAGTCCCTTATCAGTTCTGTGAAAAGTGACGCTTGCTTGCTTAAATAAAAGCAAATTTTCATATGTATTTAGAAGAATTTGCAAATCCAGACTGTATCCTTACTGCATACTGCCAAAGACCTAGTGTATTAGTTTGATATCTTCTGTTAAATTGAACACCAGTTTTTATTTTTATATAATACTGAATCCCTAATTTATGTGAACAATTATCACAAGACCACCAGACCATACTGGTCTATGCCAGTGAAAGATCTTATTCATTAAAGAGGGCAAAATGAATAAACCCCATTCCAGGAGCACAATTCACCTCAATATCCCAACTTTTCACCTTTTGCAGTATTTACAACAATGACGAATTAGTTTAAAATACTGCTGTTATAGTTTGCACTGATTACATGTAATCCAACATATGGGAATGTGCATAACACTGGGTGTAGGAATCAAAACTGACTTACATTTTCTTTATAAAATGTTGTGAGGCTTTGTATAAGCTCCTCCTTGTTTAGCCAGAGTTTTTGGTGAACTTAGTTCAGACAAAGGCAATGTACAGTCACTTTTCATTGTCAAATTAGTTCCACAAAGGTACACCTAAAATTGCCTGACATGTTCTCAAATCATTTGATAGTTGTCAGTGCTATATATGTTTTCCATACTACATAAAATCCTTGAATTGTTAGATATTATACAACCATTGCTGCTTTGCCACCTTTCAGTTTTGCTATTTCTAAAAAATGTGCAATCAGGTACTTTAGAATATTATACTTCATGGACTTCACATGTATTGAATTTCCTTGACATGACAATTAGAAGAGAGAAAAGAACCTTTGCAGGTAGTCTGAAAAGCTGACTTCTGGGATAACTCATTTAAGAAAGCAAGAGTTGTCACACTTGATTTCTGAATCTAGTAAGATAGTGATTTCTTTTAAAGTTGTGTTTTTAGACAATATTTGATTTTCCCTGGAGAATAAAATTTTGGACTTAAAATGAATTTTTACTTTTTAGTTTCAACAATAATCTATTTTTTTCTCATTTTCTTTGTAGTCTTTTCTCATTTTCTTTGTAGTCTTGTAACTCATAGTGAGTCTTGTAACTCACTATCATGATAATTGCTGTGTTCCCTGCATTGATGTCGAAATAACTGAGTAAAATGTAAGAATGTAAAATATAGCATCTCTGTGCAGTTAGGCCATGTCATAATTAATCCCCTTATTCAGAAGATTGCAATTCAGGTACAAAAATCACTTCAGGCTGGATGTTGCTAAGGATGTATTTTGACTCTAAGAATATTACACCTAAATCTATAAATTTTCCTTCCACCATTCTGCTATATCTTTAGGCTTTCCACAGTTATATCAATGTAGTATTAGGCTGCCTCAAAGACTTACAGCTTAAATAAGATAAACAAGATATAGACTACCCCTGCAGTCTATAATATCAATTATTTACGTAAAATCATTAGTAGAATCACTATATTTTAAGAACAAATATTTTGCAAATATTGCAAATATTGTTCTCACTTTAGTCTGTACTGAAGAAAAATAATTTCTAACTTTTCTCACTCTTTCTCATGGACTGAGTGGCTTTAGAGCCTCTGCTACCAGCCCACATTTCTTTGGCATATACCTCCATACTGCATAAATGTCACATTATTCTCAGTAGGTCACAGGGGGAACATCAGAGAGTACTGGCCTAGATTCAAACGAGGGCTGCGAGAAGATTCACAAATCAGCCTTGGTCCTGTGCCACATTCATTCATGAGTCTACTGATTTAAAAACTGGGGTGAAAACCTGAAAAAGAGCCTAAAGATGGGAAAGCCAAGGGAGGGATCTAGCACCTGCTTTCAGCTACCTAAGACACTTCTCAGAGGTGCACATTCCAGAATAAGAGGTTATCACCACAGGCTGAAGCAAAAGAAACCTCTGCAGAGGACAGTAGGATCTTATAACTATGCTGTCCCACTAGTCAGCTCCTCATAATAAATGTTCCATAGACTCTTCACCAGTTTCGTAGCTCTTCTCTGGACTTGCTCCAGTAATTCCACATCCTTCTAGTAGTGAGGGGACGAAAAATGAACATGGGATTCAAGATGCAGCCTCACCAGAGCTGAACACATGGCCACAATTACCTCACTAGTCCTGCTAGCCAGCACTATTCCTGATATGGGCCAGGATGCTGTTGGTCTCCCTGTCACCTGGGCACACTGCTGTCCCATATTCAGCCAGCTGTTGACCAGCACCCTCAAGTCCTTTTCTGCTGTGCAGTTTTCCAGTTACTCTTCCCCAAGCCTGCAGCATTGCATGGGGTTCTGACCAAAATGCTGGATCTGGCACTGGCTTTGTTGAACCTCATAGAACTGGCCCTAGACCACCAATCCATCTCGTCCAGATCTCCATCAGGCAGTCAATACTCCCACCCAACTTGGTGTTGTTGGCAAACTTACCAAGAGTGCACTCAATTCCCTCATCCAGATAATTTGTAAAAATGCTTAAGAGAATTGGCCCCAAAACTGAGCCCTGGGGAACACCACTTATGACTTGCCGCCAATTGGATTTAATTCCATTCACCACCATCCTTGGGGCCATCCAATAGCATAGATGAAGGCATAAAAAGAGTGAATAATTCATATTTCACAAATGTTCCTCTTTATGATGAATAATCTTTTTACCAAGTCCTTGTAGTCAGACACTTTCTGACTTCTACTGCTTTAAATTACTGTTGGGAGTATTGAATTGTGGAACTAAGAAGATAGGCAAATGATTTAAACTCAGGCAGTTGTTTCACCTCAATCAAAGCTGACTGAAGAGTCATTTTGTCCTCATTTTGCCTCAGTATTCTATCTGTCATATGTACGAATGCTTGCAAGGATGTACTTGCCAGCAGCCCTAGGCAATATCACCTCTACCTTGTGCTGTAAAGGGAACACAGCAAAGCATGACTGCTCATAGAAAGTTTCTTTAAAAGCTGGTTGAGTCATGGCCTGATTCTTCAAGAGACAGAAACTTTTCTATATTTGTATGCGTAAATGCTTGCAGAAAGCAGTTAGCAATAAAAAGTATCAGGGGTGGCAGCGCATAAAAGTGATCCAGCCTAATTTACGGCACATTTATTTTTATCCAGCTAAAACAGCTGGAAATATTTTAGCATGTATGCTGTAGTCCTGGCTGCATCAAGGCACACCAACAAAGAGAAAAAAGCAGATTTGCATGGGCTGCGGTCTGCATCCCTGGCTTGCTGCACTCTTCGATGGTAACATGGACATTTCAGGGCTACTGGAATAGTAGAAAATACTCAAGACCTCTTAATGTTACAGGTTGCTCAAAAATTCTATGATAACTGCTGACATTTGTTGCTAATATGTGTATAACATCTGAAGTACTTTGGGATAGATAAGGTTGAGTAAGCTGTATATATTGAGTCATGTTTCAGATTTTTTTTTTCTCTTCTTCTTTTATTGTAAGCAGACCATATTCTGCCACTTTCCAGGAAAAAAATGTTTGTCCTCTTTTGAAACAGAGCAGAACTCAGTGATAGATATGTCTGAAAGCAGAATCACAAACCTGAGCTATCACATAGGAGTTAATCTTAGCTTGCAAATATATTTCTGCCAGGTTTTTAACATAATACAGCTAAATTTACACACCATTTTGTACTATTCTCTCCTCCCACTTCCCAGTATCTCAAGACAAGGGAATATGAACAGAGTAAGTAAAATATAAATCATAAATTAAGCTCAAATATGCTGCCTGAATTTCTCAGATGTTTCAAGAGCCATGGAAAGATCAAAGAGACAGCAAAACCTGCTAATTACAACAAAAACTTTCAAGCCAGGATACCTGCTTTTCCAGCTATGTCTGTTGCTAACTGAGCATGTAATTCCTGATTAGTTTTTGTCATAAAATAAATCAGAGGAATATTCACTGGCTGTGTACCTCATCCTTTTATTTTTATTAAAGATGATGCATCCATTTTGTAGTACCACATATAAGATATTTTAATGAGCTTTAAGTTTCTAGCTCTTACTAATATCAATGGGCATTGAGGACCTAAATATATTTTAGGGGGTTTCTACTTGTACTGGCTATTTATTTTTTTTCTGACAAAACATCTCTGTGTTTTCTGATGAAAAGAAAGGAAAGCACAACTGTTAAAGAAAGCAGAGATTTCTCTTGAAATTTTCTTTTAGCTGAAAAGTGATTTTCTGTTGCAAACCATTTTGAAATATTGCTTTACTTACTCCTCCACACAGTAATTTTTGATACAAGCCATATTAGTTGGACAGCAGAAAATGATACATATACTTTCAGGAAAACTATCAAGCCTGAATATCCTGAATGGAGTACTGCATTTTCCTTCAACACAAAAACATCAAAAGGTCTTTCCAATCTTCCTGTATTCTCAGTTTGTAGCATGGTGACATTTCCTATTAGAACAGCCCTATTTTTTATGTAACAAGTTTATGTGTCAGCTGAGAATAGTTTGCTGAATTTCAAGATGACTGCTAAAATGTTCCTTTTTGTATCACCCCAAAATAAATGTCTCAGTATTATTAAGAAAATAACATTCTCTTTTTTTTCTTCTGCTGGTACAATGAAAGCAGTATTTGGTCACAATAGTCCACTGGAACATAGTTTATCCACTGAAGGAAGTAAGAAGCTTAACAAAATTATTTTTTGTTGATAGAAGGGAAGTAGACTTTTGAGAAAATTAATTCTGCTATTGGAATAAAGCAGACTTAAAACAAATTCATTCCATCTACCATGAAGCATCTTGTTAAAAAAAAAAAAAAAAAAAAAAGCCACTATTTATAACAATTTATAATTTATCCAGCTTCCTTAACATTTCCACTGGTAGATTTTCTCTGATGGTTTAATGTTCACCTTGTACAGCCATCAAAGTCACTAAAAAGGTAGACTGTTATTTACATGAAGGCATGTAACGAATAAGACTTCCTGGACACATTAAATGTCTGAGAAAACTTTAAAAATGAAACTCTGATACCAAACTTTTTTATCCATCCATAGAGTCATTTACTGCAGTGTTTATTTCTTTGTGTGCACATGCAATTGCATATGACAAAAGAACATTTAGCTTCATTTTTTTGCAGGTAAGTTGCTCTTTTCTTGTAATGATATCTTGGACAATTCTATAATCACAGAAATGAACAGGAATAAATTTATCTGTGTTTCCATCTTCTGGTTTAGTAATTTTCCACTAATTGCTATTATTTCTCAGGAGTGGCAAGAAAAAGATTTTTCAAGACATTATTTTTACTATTACCTGTTTATTATTTAGCCTTGAATTTCATCGTTCCTAGAAAATCAATCCATTTGTCTCCAGTATGAGACACCTGATGGAACCAGGGGGAATTCAGAGGTTTTGAAAGCTTTTTTAAATGTTTCCATTTCTATCATATAGTATTTCACCTTCTTTTGACATTTATTTAGTTAACAACAGTAATGTAGAGCTGATGAAAAGTGAAAGGAAACAACTCTGAAAATTACAGAGAGTTGATGTTCGTACAACTTGACCAGAAATGCTGGAAAGTAGAGATGGTTCTGAAGCTAGTACTGTGCTCAAGAATGGTCAAAGATTTTTCTTTTGTATTAAAGAATAATTTACTTTAGTGTACCATTTCACTTTACCTATAAAACACTGAAAAATCCCCTTACCTGATAGAGTTTTGGCTCTGAATTCCCTTCATGCTGTACATCTCACTGAATCACTATGTATTCTGTCAGGGTTTTTTTCCTTATGCTGCCTTCCACCACCGTTGGTCTTTGAGCTTTAATAGGTCCATGAGTTTTATGCTTAGTCAATCATCTAACCCCCTGTGAACACAACTAATTCAAATGAGCTTTCTATTGCAGTTCTACTCTAATTAGGAGAAAAAAAAAATAACTTCTTTCATTTAAATAAAGCTACCAACTCTGTATCATCTATCTGATAGATAGTAAGAAAGATGCATTATACTAACTTTTATTAAACACAAAATATGAATTTTCCTGGAGCACTTACTTAGGACAATATATAAGTGCATATTATGTGTTTTTTTGGTACATAGAGTATATATAATCCTAACCATTTTCCTGTAATTTTTTTTTTAATCTGATAAAATCACTACAGGACATTAAGAAGTGCCAAAACCCTGATACAGTACAGTAAATCATTTTACACTTCACAGAATTGTTAAAACAAAGGCACTGCAAGGAGAATCACATTCACTAAATATTTATATCCACATACAAATATCATCCAGTATACTGTATGAGATTTTAAAACTTACTATCTTAAAATATACAGCCTACAACTATCTGATTGTAATATATGACTCTAATACAGAATATACCTGGAGTAACTGAAGCAATACACCTCCATTCCCAAATGTCCATTGCAAAGCATAAGGAAATGAGTAAAGTAGAAACAGAAGAATTTTGAGAACTTATATAAGAATTAATCTATTGACATGAGTACAGATGTAGCAGTCAATTCATAATGTAAAAATGGAGTTCCAGATCAATATCTTCTTTTACAGCACTACAGAGATTACCATTAGAAAGAGTCAAGCCTCTTCACACAACTAATTCTCTCTCATAAGAGTTGTAACTACTGAAATGAAATACAAATTAAACCACTCAGATAAGGCTTCACAGAAATAATTTTTTTTATGAATCCTGCTCCTGGAGGTTCAACACTTCCTCACAGGTGTGAAGAGCTCCTAAATATACTTAACGGTCAAAGGTCAGCAGGTATTTACATTGAATTTGCCAGTATAATCTAGATTTTTATTATAAAAACAGTAATTAGACTACCCAATGTAGGGGAGCAACGTTGATTCTATCTATAGTAAACACATAGCACAAGAACAAAGCTTTTCATAAAATTAATGTACAAAATATATAAGAAGAACAAAAGGAATGGGATTCATCTTGCTTGACTCCTAGCATACAAAATCCATGGTAGGTGTTAACTACAGATATGTGAAATAGATATTTAATAGATATTTAATAATGCAGTTAAGTACTACTGAGATTCCCCTCCATTGCACTACAAGAACACCTTAACACTGTGATCTTAGATTAGACCCTTAACTTTTGGCCAGCTACAGTCAGGTGAGATGACATTTATCAGCAGAGATGACTTGTTTTGTTCATTTTGGAGAAGAGGAGGCTGAGAGGTGACCTCATTGCAGTCTATGGCTTCCTCATGAGGGGAAGAGATGGAACTGGAACTGATTTCTTCACTCCTGGGACTGAAAACAGAACTTTGGGAAATGGTAGGAAGCAGAAGCAGGGGAGGTCTAGGTTAGCTATTAGGAAGCTTTTTTTCATCTGGAGGGCTCTTGAGCAGTGGAACAAGCTCCCCTGGGAAGTGGTCACAGCACCAAGCCTGCTTGAGTTCAAAAAGCATTTGGATGACACTCTCAGATACATGGTGTTATCCTGGGGTTGCCCTGCATAGGGACAGGACTTGGACTTGATGATCCTGCTGGGTCCCTTCCAATTTGGCATATTCTATTATTGTATAATTCTAAGTTTTGAGGGAAAATTCACCAAAAGATCTCTTGAATAATCCTAGAAGATATACAAAACATGGAACAGAATTTTTTCAGATTGATTTTAGGTAATTGGTTCTTCCTCACCGAAGATACATACAAAACTAGGAAGGACCATATATTCTGCAGCTTAAAATGAGTTTCTCTTATATATCTCTATTAAAATCAACATATAGATGTTAATCATAGCTTCAGAAGTGATGTTTCTAGGACAAAGTAGAATTTTCTCTTGTTATTTTCAGTAAATTGAATAATTTCTGTACGATACTGTCTTGCAAAAACAGAGGCAGTCATCAGAACTCAAAAAGTCATCTGCTTTTGTTAGATTGTCATTTGGTACTTGACAGCAAAACAGAGGCAGGAATTAAATAGAAGACAAATGTGTCTACTTCTTAAAATTGTTGATTACAATTAATTTTCATTTTATATTTTGAACTTGTTTTATTGTTATGAAGCACTGGGCCCAGTGGTCTTAGTGTGATACGGTTGGAAACTGAGTTATGTAACAACAGAGTTAAAACTTCAGCTGTTTTCCTTTCAGAGCTAGTACTCGAAAACTGATTAATATGATTCCACATTGTGAAGTGGAGAAATATTTTTATTTTTCAATTCCATCACTAAAAAGCTTGAAAACTAACATTGTATTCAAGACTGCTGTACTTAGGAGATTTGCCTCTCCTTTTCCAGAAGTTTGGAATTCATTAGGAATGACAGGAATCATATTAGCATCCTCTGTTCATAGAATTTAATCCACACCTTGTATCTCCAGAAACAATAGCCAGAGCTATACATCTAACAAAAAACTTCTGAGAAAAGGACAGGGTGATAAGCAAAATTTTGAAATTCCATTATAATCAAAGGAAATAGTTTCAACAAATATATTTTTGTAATCTCAAAGTGTTTCATTTCAGTAACTGCAAATAAGTATTTTCTGCAGAAGCTTCAATATTTTTATTTTTCACAGTGAAGGGGAAGGAAAGAGATGTCAGAGTAAAAGCACAAAAATTATTGATCAAAACATTTTAGAAGTGTAAAAAAATGGTCTTTTCACCATACAAGCATGGTGGTAAACTTGTGTGTCATGTTGTTTACAGATACTTCTGAACATCCTGGCCTTTATAAGGTGCATTTTCAGTAGGAAATGCTATATACTAAAAATAAAAACTATTGAAAATTATATAGTATATTAATTTGATAATAATTTTCTCAAAATCATAAACTGTTTTAAAGTCTGACATTGTTGTGATTATATTTAGTTCTACATCAGTTTCACTTAGCCAAAACAAAAATCCACATGCAAGTTAGCCTTGATATAAACTATGAATTCACATATTGTTTTTCTTTTTATGAATCAAATATGTGTAGAAGACAACATTAATACTTAAATATTACTTCATTAAATAATTTTCACAGGAAAAATTAGTAGGCAAAGTTACATCTCTAGAAATGTTGTCATCCCATTAATATAATTTATTTGACTTACATTGCTTTCCACAACCTCTGATCAAACCAGTGAGTTTATTACACATGCTTTCATAAGTCTATTTTAAACATATAGCATGCTATTTCTGTAATATTAAAGTATATTCTATTAATTATTTTTTTCTTTTAAAAGAAAACTGTCTAGCTAAGGTGTCAAATGGAGCATTACAAACACTTTCTCTAATAAACTCAGTATTCTTAGCTGCATCTTCTGATAGATTTGTGGTGCAGACTTGAGAAGAAACACAGCTTTTAGTTCTATCAAAAATCAGATCAGTTTCAGGAGAAACAAAAATTGCTAAAGTCAGGGAAAGAACTCGCTTCAAACAGTAAGTGTTCAGACAACAACAGCAAAAAGTAATAATTTAAAATAATCCCAGACTCAGTTATGATTTTGAACATGCATCAGATTAATTCCATAACCTGAAGAGATTTCCAAATCAAACATCCATTTTGAAGTATTTTAATAATCTAGAAATTCCATAGAATTATATATTCTTTTGACTGATTCAATAAAGTTATCTAGTCCCGGGCTTGTGTGCCTTACCGAGATAATTAGAAGATACTTTAACTGCACATTTGAATAGGTAGGATCTCTTCCAATCATACAACTCAGCTCACTTCCTGAAAGAGAATTATTCATGTGAATGTCAGGGCACACTGCAGCTACAGTTGTGAAGTCTCTACTCTTATCCCAGAAAGAAGAGACATCAAAACAAGCTACCATGTTCCTGGGATCTAAAAGTTTTACATTTTTTCAGGTAAAATAAAATAATGATCTGTGTGTGTGTGTGTGTGTTTAGGTTTTTTTGATACTAAGAGTGTGGCTGTTTCACCTTCATACATAAATCATAGAATGATCTGTGTTGGAAGGACCTTAAAGACCATCTAGTGCCAACCCCCATGACCCATTGCTCAAAGCCCCATCCAACCTGGCCTTGAACACTTCCAGGGAGGGGGCAGCCACAGCTCCTTTGGGCAACCTGTGCCAGTGTCTTACCACCCTCAAAGTGAAGAATTTCTTCCTAATATCTAAACCTAGACCTACCCGCTTCCAGTTCTGAACCATTACTCCTCATTCTGTCATTGCATGCTTTTGTAAAACGTCTCTCCCCAGCTTTCCTGTAGGACTGACACCTCCCAGTACTGAAAGGCTGCTCTAGAGCCTCCCCAGAATCTTCTCTCCAGGCTGAAAAACCCCAACTCGCTCAGTCTGTCTTCATAGAAGAGGTACCCCAGCCCTCTGATTAGTTTCATGGCCCTCTGGATTCACTCAGACATCTCCATGTCCTCTTTTTCATTTATAAATAGATTAGAAATTTCCATTACTTTATTACTACCATTATTGTCTTCTTAGAAAATGTTCACTGAAGCAATGGAGGTATTAAAGGATTGCCTTAGACTTTTTTCCATAGTCATAAAAATGTGCTCAGTTCTCTTTTATAACTTCAAACACCTAAAATTTATTTATGCGTGTTACTTAAGCTGTGACCTCTTCAGCCTTATTTTTCTAAGAAAAATAACTGTCTTCTCAGTCAGAATAAAGATAAAGATAGTTAGCTGGTAGCCAAGTCCAGGACTGTAAGACATTTGCAACATGATACAGGCTAGTTTAGTAATAAAATAATTATTATTTTATAATGTAATATCTTACCAGTGGTTAGCAGAGGGAAAACAAAGGTTTAATACATCCCTCAATGTCTTTATATATATTCTAAATATGTTTCCTCAATCACGGAAAAGTTCATGAATTATGTGTGAAGGATAATTTGCCATCAAGCTGTCAGCAGTGCAAATCTAGAAAAATCTCTCCATGTTATTTGGTTCATTCATGCAGGCAAGATAAGACTGACCACACCAACATACCTCTCAGCTCTCACCTGTCTAGCATCACTGTGAAGACTTGTATGGATAAAGCCTCACCGGTTTCCCCAGAGAGGCCCCAGGCTGGCCTTCTTTCTACTTACAAAGTTTTTCCCAGCTCATGGCCTGGATCTGCAGTAAAATTCTACTGTTTCTTTAATAGCTAAAAATCCTTTCACATACACCTCTTCACGGTTTTCTTCTTCAGTCTAAACAGTCCTGAATCTTTAAATGCTCTCTGTAGGAAATATTTTCTGGCTGCCTAGGGGTTGTGTCCTAGTGAAATGTTTTCAGATGGCCCAGTTCTCCCTCAGAGTGAAGTAGCTGGCTTTAGATTAATGCTTTACTCATTTTGCATAGGACAAAGTTATATCATTTGTCTCAAAAGATTCTTCATTTTGATTTCCAGGATGATGTTTGCATTATAAGATGTAAGTGATACCCCATGTTTAATTTACAATACAGATGGTCCTTGAACCTGTAGGGAGCTGCAGTGCCCATACCATATCCTATAGCTTCTTACCCTTGCTAAAGCCAGGACTTAACATCTGACCATGTCAAATGCTAACTTATATTTTCCAGACTATTTCTCCAATTTCTCCACATCATGTCATTTCATAAACTTTCAGCTAACACACCAATAGAACCCTACTGGCACTTTGCAAGAGCTATTATCTGGAAATTAACAAAAACACTGAATAGCAGCAAAGTCAGAACAACCCTTACAAAATGTCTGTGGATTCTCTTTCCACTTTCATAATGGCTCAGAGATATTATTAAAAATAACTCTCCAAGAAGGTTCCAAGCCAGAACAAAAGCCATGATGCAGTATTTACATCTAGACCATGTTACCTTGTGCCAAGGTTATTCCACAGTTTATGAGACTATGTTTATGGAACCTGTGCCATAAGTCAAATTTATCTTGCTATATAATTTTGGCCTCACTGATTGAGGTCCCTGCTTAGTGAATATATAGCATCAAAACATATTATGGGAAAACACAAAGGAAAGCAGATGGTATGCTATATTTTCCCATATATTTGTTTACCATCCACTAGGACAATGCTCTTGGGTCAGAATGGGATGTGACAGAAAAGAAGAAAAGGGGACAGATGTTCACTGTGATTTGTTGTTGCATTAAATAAATACCAGTCTAAAATTTCACCAGCAATAGAGTCACTACTGCTGTGGCAAAAAAACAGGAAAAAAGAGACTGCAACAGATGTTTCTAGTTTTTCAAAAGATTTTTGTTATTATTTCATACTAATCTAAAGCTTCAGTGACGTAAGTTTCTTACTGTCCCCAAGACATAAAAAAATAAGAAGAAATTTCCCATAATTTTGCACTTCCTGATCTGAACACAAGTCAAAGTTGTGACAGAGCTGTATAGTAATAGCCTCAGACCAGGGTGCCATATGAGAACATTGTGGAGCTATCCCAGGGGCCTAGTTTTCCACTCAGATCATGCATAAGAATATGGTCATGATGCTGCCAGAACCCTAAAAACCTTGCCCACAGCTAGGTCAAGTATCTGTGCACGACACTGCATTGCATGATGGAAAGATACTAAGGAGAAAGAGAGATATTAAGTCAAATGCTACATGCCTGTTCATAAAATAACAAGTATTCTGAGGAAAGAAGAAAAGTTAAACAGAAAGGTAATACTCTAAGTATCTTAGTCAGTTGATATATATTTATTACCTGGTGATGAGATGGTTATACATACTATAGATAGATAAATAACCTCCTTTAAAGGAAAACCCCAAAGCTGTCTCATTGTGAAGCAAATCCTGAGCCACTATAAAATGATATATCTCCCTTACAGTCAAAGATGATGTGGCTGATTAAAACGGTTTCAGATGTGGCTCAGTGAGGTCTTTTCCCTGTGACCTGCAGCCATCACCATTTGGTGTATCTTATTTCTGTGTATCTGCACTACTTCCCCTGAAGTGACAGGACAGGACCTTGTGTAGGAACATTTGATGCTTATTTGATAGGAGGTGAATCATAGACATTGACAGTGGATGTCCATGAGATGAGAGTAAACTTTAAATAGATACAAGCTTAGAAAATGAAGAGGAATTGAAACAAAGCATCTTGTTAATTATGTGGCCTTTCTAAAACACTGAGATTAATTCTGTTTTAAAACAAGCAACAAGAAACTTTACAAAACTTATAAGACCAATTTGTAGAAACATCTGGTTTATAAGAACATTTAATCCTTTCTTTACCTCAGTTTTCAACAGTAAGACTGTTGCCCTAAGATAGTTGGCTTCTGGGGTTTGTAGAGAGAAATAAGAAGTTGAATGGATCCCCTGTAATCCAGGAAGGAACAGTTTGTGACTTACTAAGCCACTTGGATCCTCACGAGTCTATGGCACCAGGTGGGAATCACCCCAGGGTGATGAGGGAGCTGGTGGAAGAACTCACCAAGCTGCTCTCTATCATTTACCAACAGTCCTGGCTCACTGGGGACATCCCAGGTGATTGGAAGTTGACAAATGTCACGCCAATCCACAAAAAGGTATGAGGACCCAGGCCTGTCAGCCTGACCTCAGTGCCTGGCAGGGTTATGGAGCAGATCATCCTGGGGGCAATCACACAGCACCTACAGGATGGACAGGGGATCAGACCCAGCCAGCACAGGGTTAGGAAGGGCAAGTCCTGTCTGACCTACCCAATCTCCTTTTATGATCAGGTGATGGGGATGGTGGATGACGGGAAGGCTGTGGATGGAGTCTACCTGGATTTCAGCAAGGCCTTTGACACCGTCTCCCATAGCATTCTCCTGGAAAAGCTGTCAGCCCAGGGCTCAGACAGGAGCACCCTGTGCTGTGTTAGGAACTGCTGGAGGCCCCCAGAGAGTGGTGTTGAACAGTGCTGATCCAATTGGCAGCCGCTTACCAGTGGTGTCCCCCAGGGATCAGTGTTGGGCCCGGTTCTGTTTAATATCTTCCTTGATGATTTAGATGCGGGGATTGAGTCCATCATCAGCAAATTTGCAGATGACACTAAGCTGGGGGGAGCGTGGATCAGCTGGAAGGCAGTAGAGTTCTGTAGAGGGATCTGGACAGGCTGGAGAGTTGGGCTGATTCCAATGGGATGAGGTTTAACACGGCCAAGTGCCGGGTCCTGCACTTTGGCCACAACAACCCCATAGGGAGCTCCAGGCTGGGCACAGAGTGGCTGAGAGCAGCCAGGCAGAAAGGGACCTGGGAGTCTGGATTGACAGGAAGCTGAACATGAGCCAGCAGTGTGCCCAGGTGGCCAAAAAGACCAATGGCATCCTGGCCTGTATCAGGAACAGTGTGGCCAATAGGTCCAGGGAAGGGATTCTTCCCCTGTACTCAGCTCTGGTGAGGCCACAGCTTGAGTCCTGTGTCCAGTTTTGGGCCCCTCAGTTTAGGAAGGAGATTGAGGTGCTGGAGCAGCTCCAAAGGAGGGCAACCAGGCTGGTGAAGGGACTCCAGCACAAGTCCTATGAGGTGAGGCTGAGGAAGCTGGGGGTGTTCAGTCTGGAGAAGAGGAGGCTCAGGGGACACCTCATCACTCTCTACAACTCTCTGAAAGGAGGTTGGAGCCAGGGGGGGGTTGGTCTTTTCTCCCAAGTAGCTTCCAGTAAGACAAGAGGTCATGGTCTCAAGTTGTGCCAGGGGAGGTTTAGGTTAGATATTATGAAAAAATTCTTTACAGAGAGGGAGATCAGGCATTGGAATGGGCTGTCCAGGGAGGTGGTGGATTCTCTGTCCCTGGAGGTTTTTAATGAGACTGAATGTGGCCATGGTCTGGTAACCACAGTGACAATGGATCAAGGGTTGGACTTGATCTCAGAGGTCCTTTCCAACTCAGCTGATTCTATGATTTTCTAACGAACAATTGTAAATGTAATTCCCGTTGCTTTTATCAAGTCTTATCTTACACTTCAGGAAAAAGAACCTGTACAGATTATCAGTAGTCTACAGTACTTCTTATATAGTGTTGCTAGTAAAGGTAAGGCTACAAGTATTCACATTTAAAAGTGTTCTGAACAGTCACACTGTGCCTGAAGAAGTTTTGGCTGCCCCATCCCTGAAAGTGTTCAAGGCCAGATTAGATGGGGCCCTGAGCAATCTGACCTAGTGGGAGGTGTCCCTTCCCATGCAGGGGGTTGGGACTAGATGATCTCTAAAGTCCCTCCCAACACTAGCTATTCTATTCTATTATTCTATGATTCAATTCCTTTAACCAAGCATCCCTTCCTGCAGTCTAAGGTATGCTTGTAAAAGCATAAATGCTACAAATACAAATAGTCATGGGTGTATTTACTAGCATGTATTCTCGATGTACCTTTTTATTAAAATTTTGCAGTGTTAAGGCATAGTACATTGCTAGCTAGCATTTTAAGTCTAAGGTATGGCAAACCAAAACAATATATGACTTTCTCATGACTTTCTTTTTAAATTTTATACTGGCAACTATATTTATCTTTACTGTAGAAATATCTATCTAGAAGATACACTTCTTGTTTCCCTGGTTTTGCTGAGTCTTGCATACATCTGAAGGCTCTTGACCTACTGAGACAACATCAACAGACATCATGAATATAGGACCAAAATAGGCTTTGTGAAATTTGATCCCCAGAGAAACATTACTCTGAAGGCTGAAAACAGGTATATGTCTTCAATCCCTCACATAGAAAGCAGAAGGAATAGCTGTTCTCATGGAAAGCCTCTATTACACTCACATGAAACACAATGCCTCTATCAGATTTTATGAATATTGGTTGGTGACCACAAATGATAAGCAGAAGTAAAACCTGCACTAATTGCAGATAACTCTGCTTTACATTTTTGCTATGCTACAATATTTGAGAGGATAATCTTAATGTTTGGTGACTGCTGTTTAATCTTCAGACATTTTTATTAGTATTGAAAGTTATAGCAGCACCAAAAGATTTTCTAATCTGTATTATGTGGGCTGTCTTTTGTGGATGTAGAGCTATAAATATAGAGTCCTAACAGCACTAGACATTTCTTTGTAAAAACACTTATTACATATAAATTTCTCAACAGTCACCAGATTCATTTATTTCAGCAGGACAAAAATTCAGCTCTGGAATTGCTTCTGAAATACAAGGGCATGGCACCAAAGAGACAAAAAATCAAAGAAGAGGGCCAGCAGAAGAGACAGATTAATAACTGGCAGCTCACATTTGCTACCAATAAAGACATTTGTCATCCTCAATTCCTCAAGACAGCATGCCTGCATTCTTAGAAGCAAATCTGTATCTCTTTCATGTATCAGCTGAAAGATAGAGAACTTAGGCTTTACAGTGTACTTTCTAAATTTAGGAGTACTCATCCTAAACCCTCTGCTTTTACCCAGGGAACAGGAAAGTCCTGTTACGCAGAAAATGAGATATGTATTTAAAATCATAATCCACCTCCTTCTTCAATGAGTTCCACCTCCTCTCCTTCTTCCTTCTTGCCCAAAATTCTGTAGTAAAACAGAATTTTCAGTGGCAAAGCTGTAACCCTATGGACAGCCAAGATGAAACAGTGAAGTGTTTCAGCATCAGTGGCAAAAGCTTTTGCAAAAAATTTGGCTTCTTCCAATTAGAAAGATAAATGTGTTACTCCACATGTGATGACAAGAGCTTTTGATTAATCAGTGCAAAAATTAGCATTTCATTCAAAAATACTTGGGCTTTTTGAAGAAGAGGAGAGAAAAATGAATGTCCAAAACCTGATTTACTTTTGCCATCCTGTTTCCTCAAGATGACTAGTTTATCATAGGCCTCCCATTTCCGAATAATCCTTAAAGCCCAAGGTAGTCTCAAAGTAATTTACCAAAATGAATGAGCTTTGGATCAAGGGATTTCTCTCTGTAAGAAAAAATCACATCAAATCTATAATTTGCACGTCTTTAAACTTTTTTTAGTAACATTATCCTCAAGATATATGCACACATGAGATTTGTGCTGCACATTCTAACTTAACACTAAGTCCTTACAGCATCAGAGAATCAGTAGGAGTGCCTGAAATTAAAATCTAGCACATTCCATAGTCTTCTTTGGTGTCTATTTAGGACTAATTCAACTCCATAAGGAAATTTCAGGTTCCCATTTCCTAGGTCTTGACTTTATACAATCCTTTAATTGTTAAAATGAGTTAGCAACATTAATAAGAAGATCAAATAGATGTCAGGCACAGATCTACTAGGTTTACCTGGCTTCACATAAGATTCAGTTATTCTTTCAGTCTTTCTCCTTTATTAATTTCTGAGCTATGTAGGAAGGTATAAGAATTGTAGAAATAATAGTATAAATTAACTAATATACATATTAGTTTTAAAAAACTATCTATACCAGTAATATATAATATATATAGAATAAATTGTATAAATAATATATAAATGACTCAGCTGTTAATGCTCCTGTTAAGAGCCAGACGGGGCACCCAGGGAGAAACAGATCAGACTCCCTTGCTTTCTAAACTCCTTCTCAGAGAGGAGCCTCATTGTGGCTGACTACAACTTTATAGTTTCAGACCTGGGCCTCCCAGTCAGAGTGAGTCAGTGCTACAGTCCAAGGAAATGCTCAGTTATCAGATACCCCTTGGTCAGATTAAGGTGAAATGGCAATTGAGGTCTGTATTTGAACATAAGATTTAATTAGAACTATAGAATGAATAACTCACAAAAGCTGATATTTCACTTATTACAAATGCTCAGGCTGCACAGTCATAAAGGTTCATTATTTTGGTGTTCAATGTGTGCAGGGGCCAAAAATTGTGGTATTTTAGGAAAGAGAAAGAGAAAGTGAGAGAGTAGAAGAAGAGTTAGGCAGATGAGAAAGACATAAGATGAGAAAAAAAATAATGAAATATATACAAACATACACAAATATATACAGAAATATATTGTACTCCCACAAAATAGCACTTGCTTCACCACAAAGACTGCAGGGCTACCCTGGGTAAGTCCTGGACTGGGTTCCCAGACTCAGGTGGGAACTTCATGCAGCAATGCATGGACTGAGGAATTTACAGGTCAGGATCAAAGGTGGGAGAACAGATAGAGACCTTCCAAGACATTGACATGGGAACAGAGAACTTCGCCCTCATGATCCCTCAGGTTTACACTGAGTATAACATATATGGGAGGGAAGACCTAATTTGGTCATTCACCTGTCTGGTCCTCTCTTCCCCACAGGAGGCTCTCAGGTATGACCTCTTTTCCTTCTGTACGTTTCTGGTGAATAAGGAGTATAGCAAAACCAAGAGGTGACCTATGTTTCTATAGGAATCAGAGAGTCACAGAATTTTCATGATTTGAAAACACCTCCAACATCATCAAGTCCACCTGTCCATGTGAAAAAACAAAACAAAACAAACAAAAAACCCCAAACCAAATTAAAACAAACAAAACCAAAAAATCCCCAACATGCGCACTAAAGCATGTAGAAGTGCAATATCTATACAGCTTTAAAAACCTCCCAGGGATGGTGACTTCATAACCTCCTTGGACAGCCCATTCCTCCACCTGACTAGTTTCTCAGTAAAGAATTCTTATTAGTATCTAGTCTAAACCTCCCTTGGTGTAGCTTCAGGTCATTTCTTCTAGTCTTCTCATTATTTACTTCAGAGAAGAGGCCAACACCCACTTCACTAGAACATCTTTTAACGTAGTTATAGATAGCATTAATGTCTCCACTTAAGTTCCAGTTATCCAAACTAAACATTCACACTTCCCTCAGCCTCTCTTCATAGGACTAATTCACCAGACCCTTCACCAGCTTTGTTGCTCTTCTCTGGACATGCTTCAACACCTCAGTGTCCTTCTTGTGGTGAAGAGCCCAACAATGAATACAGGAATCCAGGTGCAGCATCACCAGTGCTACGTACAGGACTATTATCGCTTTCCTTCTCCTGCTGGCCACACCATTTCTGATACAAGCTAGGATGCTGTTGACCTTTTTCACTATCTGAGCACACTACTGGCTCATATTCAGATGAGTCTAGACCAGAAGGCCCAGGTCTTTTTCCTCTGGGCTGCTTTCCAGTCACTCTTCCTCAAGTCTGTATCATTGCATGGGGTTGTTTTGACCCAAATGCCCAACCTGGCACTTGGCCTTGTTGAATCTCATACAATTGGCCTTATCCCATTGATCCAGCCTGTTAGATCCTTCTGAAGAGCCTTCCTGTCCCTAAGCAGATCAACACTCCCACCCAAATTGGTGTTGTAAGTATAAGCGTATATAGTATAAACAAGAGCCTTTCTGCATAGCATTCTCAAGCAAAAACTATAAACTTCAAGCTTTATCTGTGTTTTAGAAGCAGACACTGACTGAAAAACATGCAGTTAATTTCAGAATGTAAGTCACTAAAATACACTTAACTGAAAAGTACATTTACTAAAAAAAATTTGTTCTGTTCTCTCCTGGCTCAAAACAGGACAAGTATGGGCAGAATTATGGGAAATTCTGTTAGAGCAGAAGCTTTTTTGTATTTAGAGGGGTGACATGGGAAAGGGTTGCTCACAGAAGCTGTGAAGTCTTCATCATTGAAGATATTAAAAACCCGACTGGAGGGAGTCTGATCAATCTGCTCTAGATAACCTTGATATAAGTAGGATAATCTCCAAACCTGCCTTCCAGCCCAAACCATCCTGTGATTCTGTGATGTCCACAATCTGTTCTTGTGCTTTTGCAAATCCTATGTACTCTTCAGTCTCTGGTAACAATACAGAAACTGGTTTTAAACAGAAGCAGTTGTCATTAGGGAGTGTATGCATTTCAGAAGCTACAATGATATCCAGTGAATCTTCAGCAGCCAAAAAGTTCAGTGTGAAGATTATATAAATTGTAAATTGTAGAGAATAAATATGGTCATGGTTAAATTAAAATTATGTACTTTTAACATCAGTTACTCAGCCAGGACCAGCTGAAATGATTCCTTTTCATCCTAATAGGATTCAGACTAGACACAAAGAGCAAATCTTTGCAAGTAGGTGGCAATTATCTCTGCTAATACATATGGAAATTGGAACTTATGTGTGCTGCATTAAAAAAAAAAAAAAAAGTAAATAACTGTGGCAGAAAATAAACCCCCTTTCAGCACAACTCACCCTCAGATGTTAGAGGAGCTGGAGGTGGCTGGGCTTCAATTCTGAGTGTACTAAGATCACACTACCCATCCATTCATGTTTAATAGGAACTGTCATGGCCACACACCAGAAGTCAGTCATGCTCAATAATGTTTGTCACCATCAGATTAATGAATAATGTGATTTTTTAAATCAATAGTATACGTGTTCTTTGGTTTACCACTGATGAGTTACTGTCTGCAAAGCACATGCAAAATACCTAGATTATGAGTAAGAAAAGTGACTCCATAGAGATTTCTGGGGAGGTGAAGAGGGTTGGGATGGTGGTGAGGGGCAACGTGGCCGAAACATGATTCCTTGGGGAGACTTGGACCAAAACCACACATGAAAGTGATCCTGCAGAGATTTAAATTAAAAAGACTCTATAGAGATTCCTATAATTCCTGGGGAGACACTCAATCCATTTGAGTGTTTGAATCTTGTCCAAAGGCATCCCAATGGAAGGGAAGAGAAGCTCAGCCCATTGACTGGTCCTAGAGGTCAGGGGTATCCCTGCAATGGTATCTTCGCTGACATCCTTTCCCCTGTTGGCTATTTTTGTACTATTTTACCTGACAGGTGGAGATTGAGTGACTTCAGTCAATGATACCTTTATTATGATTGGTGCAAAGTTCTCTTGTTTCTCATTTACAGGTATTGATTACAGAAAATTCAGAGTGCAAGCTCTCAGGGGTCATCATAGCTTGGAGGGGGCTTGCTTTAGGGATGGAAATGTGTATTTGTATTATTATGAGAAGTCCACCTTAAGGACAACATTTTGTCAGAGGATAAAGGATGTTGGCTCAGGGTATCATAAGTGAAGTTAGTTGTTACTGTTGCTACAGAGTGTTGCCCTGTAGGCAATTCTGCTCTGCAATTTCTCTTGGAGGTATCATGAGTACCCTTGAAAATGCCAATGTCTAATGTAGTCATGGTATACTAACCACAGTCCACCAGCTCCAAATGCTGTACCTTTCCTTGAAAATGAATGTGTAATACAAGTAATTTCTTATGTCATTTCTAAGTAATTGTTTAATTGCCACTCTTCCACATAATCCAGCCCTTGACTGTAGTCACTCTAGCTTCAAAATGCCTGAGGCAAATGGAGAATGTAACACACATTGTTATTGCAAGGGTTATCAGTTACATATGCATTTTATGGAATTACTAAATGAGCTAAATGTTTCCAAAGTTTAACACACAAATCAATTGTCAAAATAAAGCACAAAATATTGAGATTAAAAACCCCTAAAAATTACAACAGGATATAACATTGTTAAAGAGCCCTGCAGCAGTTGGTGAGCAGTCAAAAAGTGCCCCACCATTTGTGTTCTCCATCCCTCTTTACTCTTTCCAGTACTCAATGTATCTCTTCTGTATTGTGACTGATGGTGATTAAAGTCCTTTGTCAATTTTCTCATACTTGTTTCAACAATCACTTCAGGTCCCCATGCTGCCGGAGTTTCTTCACCAGAACGAGATTCACACCCAAAAGCATTTGATTCAAACAGACTTTCAAGTGTTTGTGAAATTAGCTGCCTAGCATTACTCTTTCTACACTTCTTTTCAGGATCATTATATTTCCAAACCCAAAGACACGCATCTTGTATATGTTATTGCCATATCCAGTTGCCTTCTGATACTAAGTTCCATAGTTTTTACTATACTTAATGTGCAAGCTGTGTCCTAGTGGACATTGCTGGGTGGCATAACTAAAGGGTCAGTACTGGACCAGTGCTGTTTAACATCTTTGTCAGCTACATGGATAGTGAAATTGAGCTCAGCAGGTCTGATGATGATGCCAAACTGTGTAGTGCGGTGGACATGCCAGAGGGAAGGACTACCATCCAGAGGGACCCCGACAAGCTTGATAGGTGGGCTTGTGCAAACTCCAAGTCCAACAAGAGCAAAGTTCTGTAAATGAGTCAGGACAACCCAGTCCTAGGTAGAGAAGGGACTGTGAACTTCTCTGAGAAGGACTTCACTGTGCCAGTTGATGAGAAGCTTAATACGAACATAAAGTGTATAGCCTTGCAGCCCAGAAAGCCAAGCACATCCACATGGTCAATGGGTTGAGGTAGGTAATTTTCCCCCTTTACTCTTCTCTCAAGAGACCTCACCTGGGACTCTGTCCAGGAGTCCTCCAGCACAAGAAGTGTTCCCTAGAAGTGTTCAAGGCCAGGCTGGATGGGACTTTTAGCAACCTGGTCTAGTGGAGGGTGTTCTTGCCTGTGGCAAGGGGGCTGGAACTAGGTGATCTTTAAGGTCACTTCCAACAGAACCATTCTATGATTCTATAAAATTATATTCTATATTATTTTCTATCTTATATTTAACAGATACTGATTTTTTGTTGTTATGCCTGGCTCTTTCAGTTTGCTCTGTTAAGTAAGAATTATGTATGCCAGTACACATATAATGAAGTATGGGTACCTATCAACTCCTTCAGTTATGTTCCACCACATTA
Organism: Calypte anna; assembly: GCF_003957555.1. Taxonomy (NCBI): domain Eukaryota; kingdom Metazoa; phylum Chordata; class Aves; order Apodiformes; family Trochilidae; genus Calypte; species Calypte anna. The sequence goes on along the minus strand of NC_044274.1, from coordinate 16,533,327 downwards.
ATCCAAACTCAGCAGATTTTCATGTCACCTCTCTGTGTACAGCATAATTGCTGTTTTACTTTCTTGACACATACAATCTTCTGGGACATAATTTTAGCAAGTTTAAATTATACAGTTCTAGCAAGTAAGTATGGGGTGTTAGTTACTAAATTATACTAGAGGTGTATATACTGCATATTTTCCTTTAGACTTTTGTTAGGTGTTAATGAAAATTATGAGGAAAATAAAAAGAAGTATTAACATGGGCCTGTTGAACAGAACTCATTTCCAGAATTTTGCTCAGGCAACAAGAAAATTTTCTGGTTTTAGTTCAACACTAAATAGAGAAAACAAATTATATACTCAAGCAAATACAGAGGGAATATCAAAATTCCTGACTCTCTTTCTGGAAATTAGATTCTTCTTATTTGCCATGTTTAATAGCATTTTGATGTCTCAAGAAAAAAAATCATTCCACCCCACGCACACAAGGGATGAGAACTGTAAATACAGTAATTCATTAAGAGAAGAATGAAGCATTTTATCAAAAGACATTCCCTTAACAAGGCTTCAATATCAATGTAATTGTTTAAAAATCTAAGAATAAACTTGCTTCTAAAATTATAGCTGCTATACTATTAATGTAAAGGCCTGCTATTAATCTAGTTTCCTCTAATCTTGGCTTGTTTTCCTAATCAATATAGCTTGTTAGCAAACAATTAAAAAAACTTGACATATAGCCTCAGTGCTATTGTAAGATAAAGAATATTGGTTTGATAGCTTCTTGGTTCAGAGTACGTATTTATAGGTGTATATATATATGTGTGTGTGAGTATATGTATAAAATGTATTTCAGAGTTTAGTCTTTCCCACAAGGATAAATTGAAATCTTGAAATGTTTGTGATTTTTCTTTGTTTGAATTAGAGGACACCAGCAAAAGAAAGTTGTGGTCAAAAATCAATTTGTTTTTTTACAGTGTTTTGCTTTAGTTCTTTTCATGTTAATTATTACAGTGCATGTTATGTAATAATGCCATTATTTGAAACTATTTTTGTCTTCAAAATAAGTAATCAGTCTTTTCTCACAAGCAGCTCAGATTCTGATTAATTTGCCCCTTCCAGTTTCAGAAAAAGTTCTTAAAATAACCTCATCCATTTATTTAGTATTCTGTCCCAGCCCATTCTCCTCAGTGTTAAAAACATCAGTCCAAAAGCATTTTACATTTAAAACCCATTAGTAATATTCTGGAACAGTTTTTAGTTGGTTCTAGAACTTCACACTAAACCAGTTAATGATCTGTTTTTCATCCTTTGTGTCATCACAATAATTAGTGCTGCAATTAAACTCCATATTATTTATATTTCTAGCTAAAAAAAAGATCAAAGGTTTTGTTTGTTAGTCTTGTCCTTTTACCCCAGAACGTGTCTTGAATTCAAAGGTGGAGATGTCAATAGTTAATCAATCAAGGAGATAGAAATCCAAAACAACTCATTTACAAGGAAGCTGAGCTGTAAAAACCTGATATTATTAGCTTCTCTCTCACAGTTTCCATTAAAAAATAATCTCAGAAGTGAGTGCAGTAGTCTATAAGGATGTAACAGTACAGATTTCCACATCAAAGTGCTACCAGCTAAGATGTTTTATCTAAAATATATTTAATAGTATGAGATATGAAATCTTTTTCAAGTCACATGCTGCGACTCCTGCTGCTAGTTAAAGACTTATTGCAGAAGCAGTCTTTCTGAGATTAATTTAGCAACATAGGTGAGACCATGTGTGACATTTTTTATAGGTGAGGGTTACCACAGCCCCTTGGCTCAGATGAGTTGCTCAAACTAATTGGTTTATAGATAATTGCTTGCAAACCGACTGGAAAATACTGAAGTGAAACAAAATGCACAGGAAAAAACAAGACTTTCACATTAAGAGACTGACTCAAGAGACATAGGTTTGTAGTAATTATGGAAAGACTGAAGATGGGTGTTTATTGTAAATAGGTTCAATATAAGTGGTAAATGAAGAAATCCTGTTTTGAAGATAGAGGTCTGAATAGTAAAATGTATTTTAAATACAGATTGTCATAAGGAGAAGCTAAATGCAAAGAGGTCACTATTTCTAATCCCATGGTTTCACTAAATTTAAATCCAACAATGAACTAAAAATGGCAAAATTTGACATACCTCTGTCTGCTCTACTATAACCACTATGTATGTAGTTATATGTTCACCATACACCATCTGTCAAGGTCCACTGCAGAAGCTGGAATGAGTTTGCTTACAGGGACAGGCTTGAGGTGCACTGTGTTCAGTTACCAGAACACTTCAGAAAAAGATTCACTGGAAGCCCTGAAAAGCAGAATTATCAGCAAAACCTCTGTCCTTAATGCTGCTGGGAAGGATAAATTAATGACAGTGATAATGTTGAGGAAATGATGCTGTAAAGACTAGTTTGAATTAAAATTTATGCTGGACAAAATAAGTCAGGTAGAAGTTTATTACATCCAAGCCATTTAGGCACCTTCATCTTTAATTTCGAACAATGTCGGCTGCCTATGGGAAGTGAGTGAAAAACGTCTCTCAGAGGTTTAAAGATTTTTGTTTCCTTTCATAACTTGGGAGAAATATTTGAATTTTTTTTTCAGTGCAGTAATAAATTCTTCTTTAGCAAATATAATAAAGTTGATAAAAACAAGCCACCTAGCAAATTTTCAGAGATGCAAAATTACAGAACATAATAATAGAAATTAATATTAAAACCAACTATAAGTAACCTTTACAAATGCTGGGATGCAGTGCAGAATCCTCAGTCAACCAGGTTGTTCGAGACTCAGATTTGACTCTCCATTTTCTCCAACTTGAAGTATACCTTATCCCTCCCAGTCTACAGGAAATTAGAGGTGGGTGACCTTTAAATGAAGATGGCATGCTACGAGCTAACTATGCTCTTTGCATGAAAAAAAAACAGCCTCATGTTGTCATAGTGCAATATTAATGCCATAAATTAAAATGTAAATTACAAGATGATATAATGTATGTCAGTGAAAAAGTAGTGTTATTGGAGCCTTTATTCTTTGCTTATTTACTCCCTGTTTCAAGTGCAGACAAGAAGGTCCCAAATAGTTAAAGGAAGGGACGTTTACTTCATAGGCCCTCATCTCCTGCAGCAATAATTGTGGGAAAATGTGTTCCCTACCCAGAAGCCAAGATGAAGCACTAAGGGAAAGTGTGAAACATAACCCTCGCATCATTGTAAAAAACCCTGTGCCATAGCATACTGTATCTAAAGACACTCCACTCGATTTCTTTGAATATTACTCCAGGAATGCAAGAAGAAACTTACCCAAAACTAGGTAGACTATTTATAGTATTTTATACACCCTAATACACTCCCTGCTTAACTGTAGAGTAGCTTACTTAGAACACAGTTGTAGATGGATGTGGTGAAAAGCTGTAAGAATTCTCCTCCAGCGGCAAAATGGGCTTAAATCTTAAATGTTTCTTAAATGTTACCTCAAAAGAGTTTTATGCCTTACAAAATCAGGACAAAGTAGTATGGAATGCTATTACTATCCCTCCTATACAGACACTGGATACAGGCTCTTCTGTAGTTTCTGTCACAAAATATTGCCCAATTTTATCACTGCAGATTGCTCTTAGGAAATGTTTGGATTTGTCCCTTAATACTGTATTCAGGAAAGTGACAGCTGAAAGAACAATTGCATGAAAATTTTTTTCCTGGGTTTTCTTGTTTTATTTTAATTCACTTTTCTTTGACATAAGTATAGAGACTTTCCTTGACATAAGTGTAGATACTACAGAAAATGTTAATCCATAGACAAATAATCTTATCTAAGCAAAGGCATATCCCAAAGTTTTGCTATGAGAATGATTAATCCCACAGTGTTTCTGAGAGCTGTTTAGTGTGTCAGCAATAAAGGGCCTCTAACTTTGTAAATCATAGAATCATAGAATTGGCTGCGTTGGAAGGGACCTCAGAGATCATCAAGTCCAACCCTTGGTCCACTACTGCTGCAGTTACCAGCCCATGGCACTGAGTGCCACATCCAGTCTCTTTCTAAATATCTCCAGGTATGGAGAAACCACTACTTCCCTGGGCAGCCCATTCCAATGCTTGATCACCCTCTCGGTAAAGAAATTCTTTCTAATGTCCAACCTAAACCTCCTCCGGCAGAACTTAAGACCGTGCCCTCTTGTCTTGCTGAGAGTTGCCTGGGAAAAGAGACCAACTCCCACCTGGCTACACCCTCCTTTCAGGGAGTTGTAGAGAGCAATGAGGTCTCCCCTGAGCCACCTCTTCTCCAGGCTGAACAGCCCCGGCTCCCTCAGCCTCTCCTCATAAGGTCTGTGCTCAAGTCCCTTCACCAGCTTGGTTGCCCTCCTTTGGACCTGCTCCAGGACCTCAATATCCTTCGTAAACTATTTGATTGTACAGGGTGAAAGTGTTTATAACATTTACACTTCTGTTCAAACCTCAAAAACTGTTTTCTTTAATTTGTGTTACTTCAGATTTTCACTAATTTTGTACAGATCTGGCCCAAAGCCAGAGTCCCAAAACCAGACTTTACAGTGAAAAATACCCTGGCACACTGAGCAAAAAAATCACCAAATAGATGCAGAAAATCAAATCTATTGTACTAGAAAAAGAAAATGCAGCTTCCTTAGTTTCAAAGGGAATTTTTTCTCATTGCAAAAAGCATATTTAAACTCAAAAGACCATGATACTTCATGTTCTGATAGTAAATTTCTGTTCTTTCTCAGCTGAAATCACTATTTACTCTGGTAATGGTTTAGGTTGCTTTTCTCATGCTCTGTTCAGCCATTTTAAGGTGAGTTTCTACAGCAAAGATGGCAAGTACTCTGGCTTTCACAGAATGATAGAATCACAGAATGATCACGGTTGGAAAAGATCTCTAAGATCACTGACTTCAACCATCAACTCCAAAAACATACCACCAAAAAAAAATCTACCATACCCACTAGCCCTGATCCTGAAGTGTCACATCTACACATTTTTTTAATACTTCCAGGAAGATAGTAAAATTTATAATTCCTTTATTTCACCATAACAGAAAAGTAAATAAAATGTAGCTCAAACCTCAGCTAAATGAGCAGAAAAGGAAGGGGAGGTATTATTGAATAACAATCAGAAACAGACAGTTAATTAATCACCAGCGTTAATTAATCAAACTGTGCTTCAATATGACTTCAAATTAGGCTGTTTCTATAGATAGATGTAATCCACCTGCCTATAACCATCTCAATCATTGATTTTTTTTCCTCTTGAGTTGGCAACAGTGATTGAGGAGGTTTTGCAGGATTTTTTTTATCTACAGGAAGACAGAAAAGGTAAAAATAAGCTCAGATTCATATGTGACAACAGATGTGTCCAAGAGTAAGAGAAAGAGGGTAAATAACACACAGTAAAGCAATATATGTGTCTAACTTCAGCTGGTTCAGATCTTGTTGGCTGCCTGATCCTGCACATGAGGAGCTCTCCTTCTTCCTGCTGCCCTTCTTTCCTGCCCAGTCACATCATTAGACATAATATTTTCATGAATTTTCTAGATCCAGTTGCAACAGGGATGCATCCCATTGCCAATACACCATAATAGAAGCAAGCAGTCTTTCTGTGGTGGCTTTTCAATGAATTTGTCTAGCAACTGCTCAGAATATAATGTCCCAGACAATCCTTCTCTCAAACAGAAGAATTGTCTTGCTCTGCAGGTATCTAATATGTACATCAAAAATATGCAGGTACAAAAAAAAAATAATAAATTCCCTTACACTGTTTTGACACTGACAAATTAGCATCAGTTAGATAATTTACGGTAACTGGATTTATTCATCATTGATATCTCTCCTAATTGTAGACTAGTAACAGACTTAAAATTCAACTCAGAGAAAATTCACTGAGAACTGAAAACACTGAGATTTGCCTTAGGATTTGAATGACCAGAACTGGGTTTATTGTCTGTGATTGAATCTAGGAAAGCTTTGAACCCAAATCCTAAGGTGAATCAATCAGAGAATCACAGAATCAGCCAGGTTGGAAAGGACCTCTGAGATCATCAAGTCCAACCCTTAATCCATTAGCACTGTGGTTACCAGACCATGGCACGGAGTGCCACATTCAGTCTCTTCTTAAAAACCTCCAGGGATGTGGAATCCACCCCCTCCCTGGGCAGCCCATTCCAATGCCTCATCACCCTTCCTGTAAAGAATTTTTTCCTAATATCTAACCTAAATCTCCTCTGGCAGAGGTTAAGAACATGACAGGAGAAGCTCAAGTAATCTAAATTTGTAAATCACACACACACACAGAAAAACATGTTTTGGCCCAAGCTCAGAAAACAGAATAGTTATGTTTGACAAAGCAGACCTGTACACTTCTAATTGCTAGGGGAAAGCACACTGCAAATTAATTAGAGGTTTAATTTAAACAAGCACAGAAACATTCATTGAGTTTACTGATGGCAGAAATGTCAGGCAGGAAAATGAAAAGATAAACAGACAGTACTTCTTTCACAGAATCAGTATCCGGCCTATTTGAATTCTGCTGAACAGTATCATTACCTTCTCACAGTAAAGCACATTTCCCCTACAACAGCCTGCAACTGCAAACACTGAAGCAGTGTCAAGGTTTGTCACTTCTGATGTGTTTTCAGATTACTTTCATGCTTAATCTTCAATAGAAAAACGTGGGACTCAGATTTTCAACATATTTTAAAGCATCTCTAAAATATGGCTGCATCTCTACTACACGATTCATTGTCACCAAAAGAGAGCTGCTGTTCCCATGCCTTGCCATCCCTTTCTGTCGCTTCATTCCCTCACTCCCTATACCCATTCAAGATTATTTCCTCCCTTGAGTCAGCAAAGGCACTGAGTGAACCCTCCTGCAACAGCAGAATCAGAAGACTATTTTTTAGGATAATTTTTCTGCTATCTTCATGAGCAGCCACAGAGAAACCTGGTGAGTATCAGAGCAGTGAAGAATGGCAGCAGCAAATGGCAGAGATGAACAGGGAATCTATGGGGAGAGGAAGAGAGACAAGAGGACATAACTTACTGCTTGAAGTGACAGCTTTCCACATATTGGCATAATAACTTGGAAATGGGTTTGAAAATCTTGCAATGGAAATCACCCTCAACTTCTCTTCTGACCATCTGGTCTGGTTAACTGTGTTCAGCCTTCCCATCCTGGTCACTTTCCCTGGTCTGCTTCTTCTTTCATTTCTTCTCCTAGCAGCTCAGCTCTCACATTCACTCTTGTTCTCTTTGTCAAGTCAACATTTCATTTTCTGTCACAACACTCACTCTCACCTCCCTCCACCCCAGCATGAGTACAGCCAGTGCACCAGGCAGGGACAGCTCATCAGGTTTGCGCAGAGGCACAGCTAAGCAATCATTCTTCATTCCAAGTTTTGCAAATCTACTTAAAAAACATGCAGGAAACAAAACAAAAAACAAAAAAACAAACAAACAAAAAGAAATCCCCATCAATCTTGACCCATTTCTATCTTCTGCATGTAAGCAAATACATCCTCTGTAAGGCAGAGATGTTTCAGCCCAAACTTCCTTACTGACAAGTTGCATGACAATAAAGATATCAGTTGCATGCTAAGAACTAATCATTCAGGTTTCAGTCTACTCTAACCTTTCTCTCACCTAGCATTTTAAGATGTGTATCTCATCTGGTCCAATTTCTAACAATTTTGGTTTTTTTTCCTAGAGTATGCTTTTGAAAGAATTTGAACTCCCCATAGACTGTAACCACCAACCAGACACTAATCCAATAAAAGTACAAATCCCTGACATGTCCCACATAGTGGAAAACATCACTTAGTGCTTAGGAGTGTGAATCAGTTCTTGATGAAACCAGTGCAGCTCAGCCTGCAGCACAGACTCAGCACATTAGCTGGGGCATTTCAATTGCTGCCCTGCAAGAACTCCTCCTCTCAGGTGCACTGGAGATACAAGACTGCACTGGAGACTTCTCATTCCTATGCAGGGCATAGGAATGGGCACTGCTTGAGCTACCCAGCAAAGAAGAACATCCTGCAGGCAATTACTACACACTGTTTTACAAATGTGAGGAGTGAAGGACACTCACACCCATGCCGAAATTGTCAGATGTGGGGCACAGGGAAGAGAGTGAGTGATACTGAGAGGAGAAACCAGTGATCAAGCTGGGAGTTAATCTGGGACTCCTCTCATTCTGGAACAGTTTCCCCAGAAAGCCAAATGCTGCCTTTTACTATCTGTTGTTCACATCTGACAGTCTAGGTTGTACACAGCATTTCCTACTTTCTCAAGTGTCAGGGCCTCAAACTGCATTTTCTGGAAACTGGGTCATGGTCTCTGAAATTTACAGATAGAATGCTCGGGGTTCTGTTTAAATACTGATTGCATTCAGCAGTTTTTTTGTAAATAGAAAATGCCAAACAAAGAACACATAGGTCTTCCGATCATAGATATACATATGTTTCGTTTTGCAGCTAGTGTATTTAGCTATATTAAAACTCTGTAAAAACATATCTTTATAACTTTATAATTATTGTTCAGAAATAAGTTTATTCTGCTAGTTGCGCAGTAAAGATATGGAAAACAACCTGGCTCAGTTAATTCAGCTGTTGTCACAAAAAGATAGTCAGTGGCAAAGCTGTACTAGCAATAAAAAAGATCAGTTATCTCTGTGAAACCATTCTGGACACTAGGATGCTGATGGCAGGCTCTGGCAATAATTGCTCCAACAAGAAACAGTTCTGTGAATCTAATTGACTCTTATGCCCAGAAGAAAGAAAATCTTTATTCAGTGTAGAGGGAGTAGGTTGAGCCCACAGGGAACTGATTTTGGTTGCATTCCCAATATCTTATTTATGAAAAATGATCTTCTAGTACTCAGTAATATAATGGTATACTGCTTGCAGTGAAGACTACACCTAGTGAATGCTGCTTCAAAGAAATACCATACTACTTGTACTGTCAGCTGGTAGCTCTTATTCCACACGTACAGAAGGACTTTCCAGAAAAAGAAATTTAAATTATTTTTTCTGTGTGCATTTATATTTATTCACACTTTAATGTAGTTTTTTTCAATTCTTTAGTAATGGATATTTTCTACTAAGAGTCAGTAAAAATGAATCACCAGTTTCTGAGGTCTGAAGACAGCCGTATTTAAGTGCAGTAAAATGAAAATCAGAGACCATTTCTCTATCTTAAACATCTTTTTAAAGTATGGATATTTTAATTTTTGGTAATAGGCCATTTATGAAGTGTCAGTTTTCCACTCTCACACATTGCTCTCAGCCCCTGGGATCTCCACAGCAAGCAGAACATTTCCTTGCAGCTGTGCTTGAAGGATATTATTAAATATAGCTTGTTTTTTGTTTTTTTTTTAATCTTTACTTTCCATAAGCTTCCTTTAAATCTCATAATTTTCTCCTGCCATCACAGGATTTTTCAGCTTCTACTCAACTCCCACTTAACAAGATGTCAAGTGACTACTCAAGCAGTAAAAGACATGTCTCTGTAGAACTGTAAATTATTTATTGTTCATAGGTAGCTAAAAATTAGCCTAACTAATCCTATGAAAAAGAACAATAAGAACTAAGTCCTTAATTATTTGTAGTGGTTGTCAACACTTAACAGAGAGTTTCAAGTCACTATGAAAACAAAAGTCTAATTGTGGAGATGCTATTATAGGTCTTTTTTGTGCTTTTCGAAAATTCACAGACAACCGCTCACTCTCTCTTCCCTGTCCCTGGCTGCTACCTGCACAATCTGTTGTCTGTTATAAGAGGAAGTTTGATGCTTCAGCTTCTATGCATTGATGGACTTCAAAGAGATGGACTCCCAACACAGAGAAGAAATGAGGAAGATGGGGACATGGGCTTCTAGCATGGAAGTACCGAACCACATCAAAATTACTGCAGGCCCTTTGGGAGAAGGCATTCAAGCCTGCCTTTTTCAGATGTCTCCTGACCTTTTTCAGATGTTCTACCAGACTTATTAGTGGGATCCAACAGGTCTTTTCTGCAAGCATCTCTCATGCCCATTCTCTCCTGCATAACATTCTGGTTAATTTTTAGGGAAAAATAGCTCACTCTTAAACAAGTGTGATGCTGTACACTATTTATTTAATATTCTTTTAAAAGCAGTTCATCAGAAAGACTAATTTAGTTCCTTCTTCAGCTTAACAGATTCACATCTCTTAAAATGAACCCTTTAGTACAGACTTCAGGATCCCTACATAGTTTGGGCCACTGCACTGCAACAAATGCAGCCTTCATGTGGGCAGAATGAGCACAAAGCAGTAGAGATACAAGGGCTCAGAGACCCTAAAAAGCTGTGTCTAGTTTTTTAAAACCAATGAGTAAGATGTAAAAATAGAGGAGAAAACAGTACTCTCTGGTGAATGGCTATTTACTATCCAGGCTTTCTTTTCTCCTTTCCTCCCTTCATTGGACCCATGCTGGTGACACTTCAGGTAAAGCTGACAGATATTAAAAAACAATTCTATCTACAGACTTGTGGCTGTCTCATCTTCTGGAGTCAGGTCAACTGAACTCACCACCTGGTCGCTTGGACTTCTGCGTATGTATGGTTTAGCAGAGACATGAGAAATGCAGGGGGAAAGGGCTAGACATAGCAGGAGAAGATTGAGTAATTTCTGCTGATCCTCTTGCCTTACCACTTGGCCCTTCTTCATGTATCCGGTGTCAGCAGACTTCAATTTCTTGCTTTACATATCCTTGGCTTCAAAAAAGGGGAAAACAGGATGGGTTCCAATCAGAAAAGCTGATTACGTGGTGCACAAAATGCATACTTCTTGACATAACAGAAGATGCATCAATGAATAAGTGAAAGGGGTTTACCAGTTCCTGCTAAAAGAGTAGGACAGGTGAGCTGTATAAAAGGCAGACTGCAGCACATTCCTTTCTGAGAAGAAAAATATTATAATTAAAACTAGTAAAAATTCTGATCCTACTAGTGTTTAGTAGTCTTCCCCACATTAACAGTCACAGTATCAAGCCTTTCAGGGGACCACAAGCACATCTACCTTATGGAATGCTGACCTTTAGCAGAGTTCAGCAGAAAGGTAGAAGAGAAAATGTTTGCAGTAACACTCAATTAAGCAAAAATTGAGGGCAGTTTCCATTAGGAATAGTTGCATTCTAAAACACACATAAGTCTTAATAGCACTTTGGAATTCATTTAAAGGCCATCAGAGTCCCTCCCATCACTTCACTCCAGAGCTACCAAGGATTCCTCAAAAAGTGGAAAAGACTGGCTGTTTATCCAAAGCATTGAACATAAGTGAGTTCATATATCTTTACACATTTACTTCCCTAGTTACAGCCTTCCTTCACATAAGTAATTTTTTTAAATTTGGAACTTTTTTTTTTATGGATTGGGTGGGTTCTCTTTGGTTTTTTTGGTTGGTTGGTTGGTTTTGTTTTACATGAAGCTCATGCATACTTACATGAAGCTTTTATAGGCTAAATATTCAGTTTTATCTTGCCTGGGTTAAAAGAACTCAAGGCCCATTTAGATTCTTGAAGGATGAAAGGGCATAATAGTGCCAAATGAATTAAGTAACAATTTTCAACCAGCAGATATGAAGGGTGTTGAAAGACACTAGAAATTACAGACTATAAAGCTGACTTCTGTAGCTCAGTTTTAAAAAGTGCTGTCAGCTCTTTATTCTGATAAAATTAATCTGTGAAAGACCTAGACTGACAATAGCTGATAACAATTTAAATGGAACTATTTGGTAATATTCATAGCTGATTTAGAATCAACTGTAATGGATCATCATAAATAAATCCCTAATTGGCTTGCATTCTGTCTGAAAAATGTTCTCACAAGTGTAATCATATTAGGGAGGGTTTTCATTCATTTCAAAATAAAACGATGCATTATGCTGAACATGGCAGAGCTGGCAGCATCATGTCATGAATTTGATAACACTTCCATTTGAATAAAGATGCCTCATCTTTGTTGATATTTAGCAATGCCCAGATATGCATTAAAGAATCAGTTGAAAATTTCTCTATAGCATTTTAGATGTATATATAAAATTATAGTTGCATAGAATTATACAAAAATTTAAATAGATAATTGATTTCTTTTAAAAATTATGAGCAATGGCTTAGGAATACTCTTCCTGGAGGGTACTGGAACGTATTGGGAAATGGGAGTCTTAGCATTGCTGGTGCTGATCATGAAACACTGACTCAGGGCAAGCAATATTTTGTCGTCTCTCTCTCCAGCACCTCTGGCCACTTTCCATAAAACTCAGATCACCTTTCCTAGAATGAAATTGCCTTATAATCTTCACTTTTTCCTCATATTGAAATATGTGTCTTTAAGTCATCACCCTCCTTCACACTGGTTCTTTTGCACACAAATTTAAAACCAAACCCACTGTACCAAACCCACTGTGAATGTCACTGGTTTGCACAGTTTTCTCTGAAGCACCTCTCAATGGATCTATAGATTTCAGGATCAGAAACCAATTCCCTTCCCACATTTGATTGCTTGGGTAGCAGAGGGTCTGGCAAGCTTTCTGAATGCAGAAGTGGCATGTCTGTGAAACCTTCTGGACCTGAGTGGAGAAAACACTCTCACACTTCGGGCCTATCCAACACCAGAAACAGGAATGAGGCTCTCCTCAGCCATAGGAAAGACACCTGAACTGCTCCAGTTGATTCTCTTCAGAGCCACTAATGACAAATAAGCACTTCCAAGCCATAACTTCCCAGGATATTTTGGATGTCTACTTCCAAATGCAATAGTACTCAACTAATGAGTACTAACACTCCCCCTATGAATACTCACACTATTTTTCTCCATGTCTTCACCCTACTGAAGGCCTCATTTTCTAATTCGTTTACCATTTGAAAGTTAATCTCTAGACTGCCATTTCTGAATGCATCCAGGCATATCAGAAGGCAAGGAGCAGAACCCATTAGTCCTGTGAAAACTATCATAATAAGAGCAGAGGTCAAATAAGCATGACAAAACTATATATGAATAAAATTCATAACAGGCAAAAAAATAGAGAAAAATAACAGTTAAAAAACCCCAACCAACAACAACATAAAAAAGAGAAAAACAAACAAACAAACAAAGCCCAGTAAATAAGTAAATAAATAAAAACAAAAAACAACGAAAGAAACAAAAAAAGACAAACCAAACTGGTAGAGTGTTCAACAGCTTTGGCATGACCATCTAAATTAAAGGTTACAGAGAAGTAAAAAATACATACAAATAGTGTTATGAAATACAGTCTTCTATCTGTAATTAAAAATACCTTGATTTACACAACAGAAGCCATCCACTTACAAAAGAGCTCCTGTGTTTAATAAAAACCTAAGGCTAATTTTATGGCATTAAATTGGTATTAAGGATCAGTTTATGTAATTCATAATAAACTTTACAGAAATGGTTTACTCTGTAACCTAGGGAAAGTTTTGTTTGTTCGTTTGTTTTTGCAGTTTATCCTACCACTACCTATTAAAGCAGATGAAAATATGCAACATCACTCTTGAAAAAAGAGCTCTATGTGAGATTTTGAAAATCATAAGTTTAAAATTACAGTAAACTGAAAGTACGTTTCATGACATCTACTGGCTTTATGAGCTACTGGCTTGTATCATAAGCAAGAAAAACCTCATGAAAATTATGCCAAATTAATTTGCTCTCTGAAACCTAGCAAAGATTTAAAAGACAATCTATTACAGAAGCCAAGATTTACAAGTGTTTTTTTAAAAAAATTAAATGCTGTGGCATCTGTGCTAGATACCATTATGTCTTTTATGTACAAATAGGTAAACTCAGTGACAGAGAAGCCAATAATGTGTTTAAAACCACACAGGAATTTACTGGAAGAATTCAGGACTGAATTTCAAAGTCTTGTCTGCCATGACCTGCTCTGTCCTATGTATGATATTTTTAATCAGAATCTCTCCACTTCCAGACTGTTAATAATAAGTTAATCGCCAGTTTCTGCTGCTAAATTTATGAACAATATATCCAGAGCAGAAAACAAATTCTTTAATAAGAAACTTATGAAAAAGCATAGCTACACATCCATCTTTCACAGGAAGCCATGAAGCAATGAAGAATTAGTACAAAGAAAAAGAGTGGGCACTGACACAGATCCTATCAACTTAGAATACAAATGAAGAAGAGATTACTTGACTACAATACATCCAGAGGCTTCTGAATGTTGACTTCTTCAGAAGTTGTCTGAAAATTCCCTTCAGAAAAAAAAAAATCTTTAAGAAGTAGGTTTCTTTCCCTTTTCAACTATAAGTACACAAATTCCACATGACATCTGTCTGGGTTATGAAATAACTGCAGAAACAAGATTCTTATCTTGTCAAAAATACTGTTCCCTGGCCTTTCAGTGAAGCTCATGCAATAGTGTAACAGATTGTCTTTACATAGGAGACTTTGTGTCACTAAAAAAATCATCCTTTGAAAGACTAATTTTTCAACAGTTATTATGTCCCTTCTGGGCTCGTTTGTGAATGACAATGATTAACAATTTTTCTGTTTTCGTTTGTTTCAGTAGATATCAAATATGTTAATTTATATTTTAATCCAAGATTTGAGAGCAGTAATATATTTGTAATGACTAAATACTGCATGTATTTACACATGGAACAGCATTTGTATTAGGTGGAATTGCACTGGATCTGAATGAATTGAGAATTTGTTGTGTCATGACTTTTCCTAGTCTGAGGAAGAACAGATTTTATTTCTCTGAGCATGAACACTTTTAAATTTATCTTTTCCTTTCCTATTTTCTTGTCTTCAGCTCCTAACACCATCTGGAGAAAGGGATGGAAGCCCCTGGCAACTCCTTACTAAAGACAGAGGGTGACTGGAGGCTATGCAAGATGAGAAAATGCTGCCTAAAATTCAAAACTCACCACCTTCTTATGCAACAGTGAGATCTTTTCAAGACTGTGCACATATAGAATTAACATAGGAACATCCTAAACATCACCAGTTTTTGTTCCAAGCACAAGGCATGTTTTTTGACCTTATAATTTCTAGCATAACCATGTATAAGAGCACATGCCAGTATCTATGTATAAAATTTCAGAAACATAACACTCCACTGCATGCACTTCTCCCCCCAGGGAGGGAGTGAGCAAACAAACACATGCCAGATGGTAGTTGCATTGCTCAGTGCACTACTGGAAGGCACTCAGTTGTTGTAGAGACAAGCATGACAAACACAGTAAAATCAGAAAGTCTCTACAGAGAGACAGAATCTCTACTTTTAGGGGGTTTGTGTTTGCACACCATTTAGCACAAGGGAATTATGGTTCATAACAACATAACAACATAACACACTATCAGACAAAGGACAGTGACATTTCTGAGATATTACCATTGGTGGATGCAGAGGCTGAAAGGTGGATTAAAAGCAAGGGCTCAGGTTCAAGTCTGCCATTTACTCGTCTGTACCACCATTACAACTTCATGCTAGGAAAAAGACTACAAACAAGAACTATTCCTAAACTTCAAATAACTTAAAAATCTTATCTGATTCAAAGGTCAACACTGCCAGACCTCAGTTTACAGAATTTCAGTTATATTCTCTAAATCTGGATATAATTTTCTCAATTCAGTCTTAAGTACTAATAATTTCCTTATATTATAAAACAGCCTTGGTACTGTTTTGATTACCCGGTACTTCCCACTACAGAGCATCCTGCAGGAAACTTTGTTTTGAGACTTGTACTGAACGCCAGTGCTTTTGTCAGCTTTAAAAAAATCAGCAGGTAGCAATTGTCAGGTGGAAACATGTCTTTCAAATTTATTCCATGCAATTTCACTCAAATTTTGAAGGACAATTTAAGGAGAGGCGGGAATGGTGTTTTCCTGCTGTTGCTTGTTCTTCTTGGAAGATTTTGCCAATGTCAGGCCATTCAGAACAGTCCCTCAGAATAGCTGAGACTTTGCATTTACATTAGCTGAAGACCTCCACAGTGGGAGGTGGAAGACCAAAGTAAGTCTGCATGGTTACAAAGTTCATGCCATAGTGGTGAGTGGGTACTTTCTAAGTTTTCAGGAGTTACAGCAAGGTGTAATCTGTGCGGCAGTTATTCTTAGCATTAAGCATTAAAATGTGTGATTAACTTTTCTCCCTTAGAAAAAACCACACAAATCTGAACAAATTATTTTAAATATGGCAACTGAAGTGCTTTTGCGCTACTGTGCAATCTGCATTCTGCTTGCTTTTGTACAAGGCTGAAACAGGTGGCTAGTAAAGGGAGATAGGTTTAGATGGGCAATAGTAAATCTGGCATTTCTTTAATTCTGAGAATGTTATTTTCTAACTCAATTATAACCTTGCTGTAAGTAAATTATTACTATTCAGAGGTTGAGGGCAGTCTTGGCAGCTGATATAAAAGGACCACATCAGTCAGGACTTAATCCTGCAACTAATTATAAATGCATTAAGCTTATGGTGAATTGGAAGATCAGAAAACCAGCACTCGTACCTGTAATTAGAAATTAAGTTGTTGTGTCATGTTTTCAAAAAAGGATGCTCAGATTTGGACAGCACTAATGGATGGGTGAGCTGAGCAAGTTTATAAGAGGATAAACACACATATGCTTTTTAGGTGTTTAACTGCATATGTGTATTTTCGGTATGGGGATCAACTGCCTTTGAGGCTCAAGTATTGAGATCTACAGCCAATACTTAAGAATTTCCACTGCCCCTGAAGTGCATATATAAACTTAGAAGGCAAAGACAGCTAATCCAAAGTATGCACATTAAAAAGACTGGATGTTTTAATGTTAAAAACAAACAAAATTGAGCATATGGCCCACAAAGCATAGTTGCATCTTTCCACACAAAATTAAATCAAGCCCTACTCTCATTTTGTGTCTTTTAATATTACTAGTGTAAAATAGGGCACAGTCCAAGAAATGCTGAGGTTTTTTCTCACTTTATACTTTCTTGACATTCATTTTTTGACATCCAGTCATTTCTGTTTGTCACTCTCTAATGGATTTCTTGCCATTAAAATGGCTTTGTCGAACACTCAGTGTCGAACACTACTGAACACTCAGAAGATTAATATAAACATTTAGGCTGTGAATTGCACAGAATCACAGAATCAGCCAGAGTGGAGATCATCAAGTCTGACCTTTAATCCACTACCACTGTGGTTACAAGATCATGGCCCTGAGTGCCACATCCAGTGACTTCTTAAAAACCTCCAGAGACAGAAAATCCACCATTCAAGTTGAACAAGAGGCTGACCAACAAATGCTGCACTGAGGCTGAGATAAATCCTCACTAAAAATTGAATCTTTCGTGTTCAATGTCATGACCTCTACAACAAATAGCCTATTTTAAGTGTCAGTGAATTACATGGCATTAGAACAGATCAAAATACACTGATATCAGAAATGGACATCAGTCATGCATACAAGAAGAAAACAAATTTTTAAAACATATTTTTTCTCTTATCACTCAAGTCTCGTTCAGGTAGTCAGAAACTAAAAACATTCATAAACTTTGGTTAAAAAAATTAAATACATTTTCCATGTCTAGATCTCATAAATTTAATATATCAATCAAAACTTGTTAAATTGTTTTCTCTTATTTTCCATGGTATTTTTTCTGCTTTATCATCTGTAACAGTATAGTGATGTTTTTTTAAAAAAAGCATCAGAATGAAGCTGCTAGCAACAACACACTGAAAAACTATTGCAAAAACAATTAACAGAAGTTCCAAAAATGCCCACCTTTCCTTTCCCTAAAATAAAAGGCCTCTGAAACTCCCAACACTCTGCATAACTTACAAAGCAACAGCAGACCAAGTCAATGCTACAAAGGATAATATAACTTGATCTGGTAGACAGATATTTTTAATACATTTTTTTTCAGTAGTAGACAAGCTGATGGCACTATCAGCAAGGTAACTGGGAGTTCACATTAAAAAAACAAAAAAAGCACCAGAATTTATTTCTCAGCATTGCAGTTCATTAGAATTTGTATATAATGAGTTCCATGATAGTCTGCAGATGAAAGATGATGACATATTGGAAGAGATTTTTTACCTGAGCATTACCATAAACAAGTGTTTGATGAAAGTGTCAGTTCAAAGATTTACTTTCTTGCCTACTAGCATGCCAGAAAACCAGAAGACTGCCTGTAGGTTTTGAAGCTTTGACAACATGCTGTCTTTAGGAAAATCAGAAGTAGAGATTAAAGCTTATTTTTAGATTTTATGGCTAGCAATATATAGAGAGATTGCCTTTGAAATGACAGTCACTGCTAACACTCATACATTTCAGAGAACTTTCTCACTGCTTATTCACCTATCTGAGACAGTTAACATTAGAATAAGGAAGCATTATGCAAAAAAGCAGTCAACATTTTCCTTTTTTTCTTATAATAGGGATAATCTTCTATTAGTTTTATATTAAAAAGGGGATTTGAACAAAAATATTTACTGTTGATGTCTTTTCAACCTTTTTACTTAATAAAGCACATTTATAACTAAAAGCTTGAATAAAAAATAGCACGTCTACTTCATAAAAAGTCTACACAAAGAAAGATATTTTTAGCTCTGTTGCATACAGAAGCAAATCTACTTCTTAGGGACTGGCTTTGCTCTCCTGGCAATATCCAAATACAGAAGTGTTTGAGAGAATTTGAATCACTTCCTAGTCATCATTTTTAGGGAGTATCTCCACCCTTACAGCACACTGCTTTCTGGAAAGTGGCTGGGATAGGAATTACGGAATCACAGAATTATAGTGGTTGGAAAAGACCATTAAGATCGCCATGTTCAACTCAACTCAAGAAAACTCAGAATGCCCACTTGAGCATGTCCTGACGTACCTCAACTACATGCTTTTTAAGTGCTTGCAAGGATGGTGATTCCATCACCTATTCCTGATACAAGCCACGATGCCACAGGACTTGGCCACCTGGGCATACTGCTGGCTAATTTTAAGCAGAATGTTGAGGAAAGCTCCCAGGTCTGTTTTCTGCCAAGCCTGTAGCATGTAATGCTACAGGCAACCGAAATGCAGGACCCAACACTTGGCCCTGTTGAACCATACACAACTGGCCTTTGTCCATTGATTCAACCTGTCCATGTCCCTCTTTCTACCCTCAAGCAGATGAACACTCCCACACAATTTATTGTCATCTGCAAGCTTACTGAGGAAGAACTCAGTCCCCTCATCTAGGTCATTGATAAAGATATTGAAAAAAACCAGCCTCAGAACTAAAGAATGGAAGGAGACATTTCTTCAGTAAAGGAAATTACCCATACATAACTGGAAGTTGGTTCTAACCACACATTCTGTCTTGCTGACTGTCAAGCAAAGATAAAAACACAAGTCTATCTGGAAGGGATTCAAACTCATCCCCATCCCAGGGTTGTGTTTCCACTGATAAATACCCAGGAATACTGCAAGGGAAAGGCTACACACGATGGCTGCAGAAGTGCAGGATGGAACATCCATGTTATCACTCTGTCAGGCTGGGACCTACACTCACAAGTCTGAAAAAATCAGATCTGGAGGGGTGCTTAGTAGTCACCGGGCCTTCACCATGCACAAATGCAGAAGTGGCTGTGCACAAACTTCTCCCTTCACTCACATGCTTTGTTACTTCTAGGGCTGGCCCGACATTAATGCTGGTTCTTCTTCATTCTGGTTTTCTCTTCTATATATATATATCAAACTTTAAACAGGGAGGCTTGTCTCATGCCAGAGCTAAGACACGTCTGTGGAGCTTTGTGAATTTTTAGAAATACTGGATATATCAAGTGATGTAGATGAAAATTAAGTTATCTTAGGATTTACTTAGACTCTCGAAGGCAAGATTATTTGCCTCTCCTTAATTCAGAAATATTGGTCTTTCATCTTTATGTAAATTAGTTGAGTGCAATTGCTTTGTGTAAAGATGATTCCTTATGCTGACCAAAGCTTACCTTTTTTGGTGTTTCATAGTTTCATAGAATTATTTAACTTAGTAATGCCCAAAGAAAAAATAAATGTTGAATGCTCTGTCCCCTTTTTTTTTTTTTTTTTTTTTTTTGGAGTGGAAAACTAAATGCATGTAGAATTAAATGAAAATGTCTCATGCTAAAAGTAAAAATCACAGAATGGTTTGGGTCAGAAGGATCTTAAAGATCATTTAGTTCCAACTCTGCTGCCATGGGCAGGACACCTCTCACTAGATCAGGTTGCTCAAAGCCTCATCCAGATTGGACTTGAACACTTCCAGGGAGGGGTATCCACAGGTTCTCTGAGCAGCCTGTGCCAGTGTCTCACCGTCCTTCTCACAGGAAAGACTTTCTTCCTAAAACCTAAACCTACACCTACTGTCTTCAGTTTAAAGATATTACCCCCTGTCCTATCTCTACGTGCTGTTGTAAAAGTTCCTCACCAGTTTCCTGTAGACTCCTTTAGGTACTGGAGGGCCTGTATAATGGTGGAGAAGAATGCCTGTATATGGAGAGGACACCTATGGCTTGTATATGAAGACTCTCTTAAGTTTTTCATCCCATTCTCTCTCACTCTTCCTCTTCCTCTTTTTATCTCTCACTTTTCTTTCCAAAAATCATGAAGTAACACAGGGCCTATCACAATTTTTCCCAAGCTGTGTGGCTTGAACATCACTTTTATAATAATTACTTTTTTCCATCATGACTTTTATAATAAAAATATCAACCTTTATGATTGTGCAACCTGAGCATATATAATAATCAAAGTATCAGCCACCACGAGTCATTTTTACAGTATTTCTAATTAAAGCTAGTGTTAAAATACAGACCTAGAGTTTATTTTTACATTAATCCAGTCAAGGGATATCTGACAGTTGAGCATTTCCTCAATCCAAAATATTTTAATTACCCTCCCTAAGAGGGAGATGTTTGAGACTGAGATTGGATCCAGCCACAGGCAGGCTACTCTCTGAGAAGGGGTTTAGAAAGTAAGTGGGTCCAATCTGAATCACCCTGACTTGCCCAATCTAGGTCATGACAATTCTTCATCAATGCAGCCTCCTGGCATTCTTGTATGTCTTCGGTTTTGTTGGGCCACATTATTACTTGTGATCTTTGAAAACTGACCAATTTTCTTGGGCTCCTTTCCCCTCCAGAGCTTTATCCCATCATACTCTACCAAAGCAGGTTCTTGAACAGATCAAAGTCTTCTCTCCTGGAGTCTAGAGCAGAGAGATTGCTGTGTACCCTACTTGTTGTCCTAAGGATCTGAAATTCCACCATTTTGTAGTCACTGCATTCAAGGCTGCCTATGAGCTTCACCATCCTATCTGTGCTGAAAATGAGGTCTAGCATAGCACTTTTTTACTTTGTTCCTCTAGCAGCTGAAGAAGGAAATTGTCATTAATTAATTCCAGGACCCCTCTGGATTACTAGTGCCTTGCTGTGTTGTCCCTTTAACAGATATCAGGGAAGTTGAAATCCCCCATGAGGACCTGGGCTTGTGAATGTGAAGCTGCTCCTATTTGCCTATAGAAAGTCTCATCCACTTTGTGTTCCTGGTCAGGTAGCCCTTAGCAAATCCCCACTGTGATATCTCTTGTCCCAGTTTTCCATTTAATGCTGAACCATAAGCTCTCAGTCAGCTCCTCATCCATCCCCAAGTGGAGCTCCATGTATTCCATCCAGCTGGTCGTTTATGCAGAAGGCAACGGCCCCTCCTGTTCTCCTGACTATCCTTCCTAAAGGGCTTATATCCATCTATTCCCATGCTCCAGTTGAAAGTCATTTCACCATGTCTCAGTGATGCCAATAATATTTTAGACCTGAAGGTTACCGGAAAAAACCTCTGCAAATTACCTGAACTATGTTACCCCCATCTAAAGTCTAATTAAGTTGGTTTTCTTAATTTATTATTTCTACTCTGAACAGGAGCCTTCTCTTGTGGCTAACTGAGCCCTGAGTACTTGCAAATTTCTGCCATGGACAAAGGATGTCTCGAAGGAATGTGACTGATTAAAAAAAAAAAACAGAGTGAAAAAGAGGAAAGAAGAGAACTCTGCCCCCTCAGAGGTAAAATGCCCCAGATTGGTGAGAAAATATGCTGATGTCTAAAGTAGCCCCTCAATCTCCTTCCTGAACTGAGGGGCCCAGAACTGGACACAGTACCCAAGAGGTAGCCTCACCAGCCTCACCAGTACAGGGGCAAAATCCCTTCCCTGGACCTGCTGGTGACGCTGTTCCTGATCCAGGCCAGGATGCCATTGGCCTTCTTGGCCACCTGGGCACACTGCTGGCTCATGTTCAGCTTCCAGTCAATCCAGACTCCCAGGTCCCTTTCTGCCTGGTTGCCCTCCAGCAGCCTCTCATTTACAAATTTCCAAACCATGCCAGTTTGCACTTAGCTCAGGTTCATGCTGTATTTAAGCAGAAAATTCGAAGGAAATTCTGTCTTTTAAGTATCATTACTAACATCTCCTGTTCTTCCAAAAGAACAATTGTGTTAATTCAGACCTTCAGCATTCCAAGACCAGCAACCTGTTTCTAATTATCCCCTAGCCACTCTCTTCTGGTCACTTTTAAATTTATAGATCTCTACTTTTCACCATTCTATATTTGTCCTTGGCTGCTTGCTACATATGAGAACCACTCCATAACTTGTTCATTCTTACTGTTCTTCTCTACATTTTTTCCTACTCTATGACATCTTTTGAAGTTGCCTAGGTCAGAATTACACTTTGTTCAATATTCAGACATTCCATGGCTTTATACCTCAGTAAAGTCATATTTTTTATTTTATTTTCTGGTTTTATCTCATCATTTTTAACATTTTGGGAGTACGGGGCTGTTAAGGTTAATAAATTCATGCTCCTACAGAAGCCCTTTAATCCCAATGCATTATTACTGGATATTGAATATTCACTCAGTTCCTGTTGTTTTTAATATAAAATTAAGAAGTTTTCCTTAAATCCATTACTTCACATTTATCTACACAGAACTTCAGCTGCCACTTTATCATTTAGTAATTCAAAAAATTAGAATTTATTTATTAACTGTAAGAGAAGTAAACAAGAAAAATAGTTCTGCTAAAATATGAAGTTTACTGAGGTAGAGAAGAAGAAGTTTAAAGGTTCTGCATAGCAAGTGTTGTAATCATTTGTGACCCCTGGCAACGCTTCAACATTTGTATGAAATATAATTTGTTATAATCCAGATGAACAGAGAAATATGTTACCCTTTCATGCTGTAAAATATACACTTAGAGCAGAATTTGTTTGCATCCTGTTTTGCATGTGTGTAGAAATTGCATTCACAAACAGACCTGGCTACACCTCAAAGTAGATGCTTTTGCCTTCTTTTAGGTCTTATCTAGGAAAAAATGCATAAAAATGTGGGCTACAAGTGAGATAAAAACACACACACATACCAAAAAAAAGAAAACAGAGAAATTCAGCCAGAGGCCCAGGAAGACTCTGTCATCTGTGAATAGCTCAATTTTGACAGGCTTCAGTGCGGATGGCTTTGCACAGCACCTGTAAGCAATTAGGGAAACCTCTGCTATGCCAACTGGAGCTTCGCATACCAGTGGTAGCCACTGGAGAACACCATGTGTCATTGTGTAGTGACAACCAAGTTAACACCACTGACTAATCTCAGTGATCCGTCTTCTAGTAAACACTGAGAAAACACTATCTGTGATAGGATGGGTAGAAATGCAGGGAGGTCTCATACAGAAGGCAATGCTACTTAGATAAAGTGAGAAAGCCCCTGTGCTACTTCCAGAACACCTTACTTAAGTGATTGTTTAAAAATAACCTTGAGATCTAATTAGTAGGGAAAACAATCTGATCAAAGAGGACTGAGAAAATTCCATTCTGTGTGTGTGAGTGTTAAAAAGAGGTAACTACTGCCACTGCTGGCTGCAGACCCTACAAACAGTTTCAGTTACATAAAAGGAGATAAAGAGTTTGCCATAATCAAAATGCATTAGCAACACATAACTGTATAAAACTTACATCTTCATGATCTTAATGTCAATCAGAACCATACTAAATATTAAATATTGTATATGTAGATGTTATAAACATCAAATGCAGCAGACATGAAAAGAAGAGTAATTTGCTTACTGACTACAGAAAAATCAGTCTTGCTTAATATTGCTACTAGGGTTGTAAATCACCCTCATCTCTACAGCCATGCAGAAAGTTATTTCAACATGTTTTACCTGTAATGATGTTGAAGTTTGAATCATGAGAATAAACAATTGTAATTTTTATAAATAGTTGTCAAGAAAGGCTTATCAGAAACTGCTGTTAGTTGTTGATTTACTGACAAGGACAGTGAACTGTAGGTAGCATTAGGTCAAGAAGAGAAGGTGCAAAGTCAAAAGAAATCTACTGATTAAACCCGATGGTACAGGACTTAGGAGTATTAACCTTCTTACTGTGACCTGAATAACTCCAAAGCCAGTGAAAGGACATCCATTTATTGCAGATTATTTTTAAAGGTTCATATGAGTTTGCTTCATAACATTTCTAGACCATAACTTTAATTCCCTTTTATTAAGAGAGAGATGTTTCTTGGTGAATGAAGGAAAACTGCAGTTACACACATATTGCATCATAGTCTCTAAATGGTCCCATCAAAGGATCTGTTTTACTCAGTAACTTCATAAAACTTTATCCACATAGTATCTCTAAGTTTGCTACTCCCTGCCTCAGCCAGAAAACCCCTCAGCTGAGCTTCTGATGTATGCTAAACAGAACAAACTAGACCGTGTTGCAGCAAAGGGGAAATAAATTTAAGAATGGAGAAATGTCTTTTCTTTAGATGAAGGACCTTGAAGACAAGCTCAACACAGCGCATGACAGGTTGTCTATGTTGCAGAACCAGAACCCAAATTCACTCCACCGCACCTAGGCAGAGCAGGTGCAGCCTGCTCCTGTGCCAGCCAGAGCCCATGCACCCCACAATGTTCTTCAGTTTTCTGTGCAGCATGAAGAGGATCCATTTTATCCCTTACTTGGTTGAGTGATTTTAGGTAGTGTCAGTCTGTGCATGTTTGACGATCTAATACATTGCAAATGTAATTCTGTGTTCAGTACTTCCATATTCCAGTCAAGCATGCTGTAGGTGAAGTTCTGGTGGACACCATGGCAATGCATATACAAACACATATGGGAAGCTACACAGCCAAATTGTAATAAGAAGATGATATTCTGGATACCTAGGGAAATTATGGTAATTTTTTTTTTTTTTTTTTTTTTTTTTTTTTTGTAACAGCAAGGGAGTTTACTTTCTGAAAGTGTCACTCTCTACTATGAATTTGATTGTGAATTGTTCAGCTTGTAGTTCAGAGCACCATGGGAAATGCAAAACAAGACCATGTCTTCAGAAACGAAGTTTTCAGGAGGCCTCAGGAAATCATTAAAAAAAAAGTAATTAAGAAAGCAATTCTTTAATGTCAGACAGTTGGATTTATAGCAGCCATAAAATGGTTTTCATTTTTAGCCTGAAGTGAATTTAAAAAAGTATGACATCACCAACTACATGATCAAGTGAAGAACACTCAGACTGTTGTAAAGCATGATTTCTTGTCATACTCAGGTTTTCATCAATCATTTTAATTTGGCTTCTGGATTTCTAGTAGATATGGCGAATGCAGACAGAGATGCCTTTCCCCAGAGGATGCAAATTGAAATAGTTCTTTCAGATGGAAGGTTGTTGTTCACAGAATTACAGAATGTGAGGGGTTGAAAGGGACTTCTGAAGATCATCAAGTATAACCCCTCCTGCCAGAGCAGGATCTGAGTGATCTGAGACAGATCACTCAGAAATGCATCAAGACAGGTCTTGAAAGTCTCCAGAAAAGGAGACTCCACAACTTTCGGGGGAGCCTGTTCCAGGGCTCTGTAACCTATAAAGAAATTCTTCCTCATGGATTGTTCTATCTTTAATCCACTGCCTCTCACCCTGTCACAGGGCAAAAGTGAGGAGAGGTTGTCCCTTCTTTCTTGCTGCTCAGCCCTCATATATTTATACATATTAATTAGATCCCCTCTCAGTCATCTCTGCTCCAGGCTAAAAATCATCCCCTCTATTGTATCCACTCAAGTATATCCCTTTCCCTCTTGACCTGGGAGGGGGGGAGGAAGAGGGCCAGAACTGAATGCAATATTCTAGGTGAAGTCTCACTAGGGTGGAGTAGAGGGGGATCTTCTTTATTCATTAATACAAAGTCCACCAGAGCACCTCTTCTCATTCGTTTCTCCATTATCTGCATCGGAAAGTTATTATCAATGCACTGCAAGAGCCTTTTGAAATGAATATGCCTGGCTGTGTGGTCTTTCCAACAAATATCAGTGTGATTGAAATCACCTATAAGTACTATGGAGAGTGATCTGAAGGCTTGTTCCAGCTGACTCTAGGAGGCCTCATAAACATCTTCTTCTTGCATTGGTGATTTACAGTAGACACCCACAACAGTTTCATTCCCATTTGCATGTCCTTTAATTCTTACCCACAAGCTTTCAGCCCTTTCTACTTCTCTCCCTGGTTTCACAACAGCTGGTGTTCTGGCCTGACATTCAGAGCAAACACAAATGTATACATCAAGGCAACTAATTAAATCATATGCACCAATATAAAATTTACAGCCTCCTACTCAATTAACTCCTAAACAAATGTGCAACCTACAAAAAAAAAATTTTGAAGAATTCAATGCTGTTTAATGTTTTTGTCAAGTAGTTTTTCAGATTTAATCTTTAAAATAAGTAAAAGCAAACAAAAAAAATTTTAAAACAAACAACAAAAAACCCAAAACTGGGACTAAAGGACAAGACCTAGATTAGGTTGGCACATTTGCATTCTCAATGGTATGCAGAGTATAATGTAATCTTTATCTAACATACACACAATTTGGCATTGTTTTGTATTTTAAAACTTGTTTTTTAGGCTTTGGTTTTGCAAGAGAAATTTGTTGACTTGAGTGAAGCACCAAAAATTTGTTGACAACTGTCATGAGCACAGTGTAAAGTTTTTCTCTGATAACTTAAGCTGGAAGCGAGGAAGTAGAACTTTTTGTTCCATGATTCATAAAGTACATCTGCATCACAGATGACTGAAAGTTAAAAATAGAACAAGTACACCTCCATGGTTCTCCAGCTACTCCACTTCTTGGGACTAACTTTAATGACACAGTATTGATCACTAGAGATATGCTAGACATATGAATTAGTTACCTAAAACGTGTATGAAATCATTGTTTTCATTCTTGGCTAAGACTTTTGCTTTCAAACAGTATGGTCCAGAATAAGCTAGTCCCCAGTGTTGAAAAGCACCCCACACATTAAAGAAATTATTTTTTTAATAAATGGTTGAATGTCTTGTTTGCTATTAAATTTGTTATTGTGGAAACTTTTCCATTATTATTTTGCACATTTCAGTACATAATTATAACTATTATAATTTTCCTTTTTTTTTAATCAGTTTTTCAATTTTGATCAGCCTTGTACAAACAACTCCTCCTCCAGAATGCTCTTGAAAGAAATAATCTGTTAGATCTGAAACAAATCTGTCCCTGATAAGCAAGTGGAAAGTAAAAAAAACCCAAACAACAAGCATTTTAGAACAAGTAATGAATAAATACTCTTAAATGTAATGGAGGCTGTAAGCTGAAATGTAGCACTGAGTCATTTTTTAAATGTTACAGCCAAGGCTGCTTTATCAGTCTGTTCCTTTCCTACCACTAAGCAAACTCCAGCTGTGACTTTTTAAAGCCATCTACATTTGGATATGTACTTTTAATTTGAAATAAACTGGGTACCCAAATCACTTAGGCTTCTTTGAAAACCACAGCCTGATTAAGCTGACTTCTTTTCTTCAGGGCATCATGAACAGGCTTTACCTGAGAAGCTCAGAAAGGGTTGTGAATAGCTATGGTATAAACAAGCACTCCATCTCCAGGAGCATCTGGTGCATAGGAGGGGGGACAGGCTTAAGCTTTCCCCACCTCCAGCAGGACAACACATTTTCAAGAGATGAGTCCTTCATTCCCCCTCCGAGGACAGCAAGCTGGTAACAGGCAAAGCCAGTGGGGAGTCACATCCACATACAACCCCCTTGCAGACCGTAATATTTACAGTGAATTTGTGACCAAGGCCCAAGCACACAGAGTCATCTTAGGTAAAACAGAATGTACTTACAAGGCAAGCTCCCTTGGGTGGTCAGGCCCGTTTTAGTTTCCTGTTCCCTGCTTCTTCCTCTGCACCATAGTTGTTCTCCCTGTATTTTGCTGATACAAAGACTACTGTTTTCTTGACTTCTCTTTTTCCTGATGCTGCATGGTATGCAGCCCCACAGACACCAGTAATGACACAATTAAGGAAAAGGCAAAGAGTGGGAAAGGCCCTAAGAAGGAAAAGACACAAATACAAGAACTTCACACCACGAAGCTTCAGCAGCTGCAGGCAGAGGAAGTGGTATGAGATGGAAGCAGAATGACAAAAGGTGCAAAACAGCCAATGCTCCTCCACTGCAGATGGGTGAGAGATCTTGACAGATAGTGTTCAGCCACAGAAAGAATGTGGGGAGAGAAGGGAAGGGAAATACCCCTTAAGCAGCTGCTGATTCTCACTGTACTCTGCATAGGTAGGGAGAGCCACCTTAGTTACATCAAGGGACTCTTAACACTCAGTAAAAATTCTTTCTAGATTTTATTTATTTTTAATGAGCTATTTAAGAACTTGTAGTGTGGCCAAAATAACCACTGAGAACTAAATATTAGCTGTAGATGGAATGAGAGAGGAGGAGGAATGCACCAAGACAGGATAAATTAAGAAGGTGGAGAAAAGTAACTGCAAAGCAGGACATTTGAAGGAGAGGAGACTCAGTGCTCCTCTGCACACAGTAATGAACAAGGCTGTGCTGCCACACTAACAGCGGACTGCTCCTGGTGAGCAGCAGGATCTGTGCCCAAGTGTCAGGTTAGATTAGGGCTTTAACCCTACAGTCTACCAAGGTAATGATGAACAATGTGTCATTGGCCATAAGGTGCACCTCTGAGCTCCTTGAGAACAAACTGATTTAGTTTACATATAAAATTTCTAACTGAAAACTTACCTGAACAGGATGATGAAAATTACACCTTTCACATTAAAATATTGTTTTACCCCATCCTTGCCTATCGCCCCCCATTTGCTTACACACACACATACACAGAATAGTCCACCTCCTTATTTGTGCACTCACTGCCTCTTTTTCACTTTCATTTTCACCAAATGAAGAGAAATAGGTCATAATAATTCTTTTGATTATGTAAGCTCATGAAGATGAATGCAAGCCAGATGAATTAACCTCACTAGACACGTAGTGCAGTTCATCTGACCATGTCAAGCTGTCATTAGTACAATGATAAATAATAAAATATAATTATTTTAAATGAATATATCTATATTCATATTACTTAAATATTTTAAAATTAAAATAGTTATTTATCTGAGGATAAATATTAACGATCTTGTGTAGATTACATTTCCAAAATAGGACAGCTATGTAGCTGTTCAAACTTCAGAAATCCCATTTCAGAGAAAAATAATACATTTTTTTGAGACTTTCATCTTGTCCTGTCTACAATAAAAGTTATTCCACAAATTTTGAGGAAAAAACATTCCTCACCAATCTCAAAACATTGTTTTTATTCCATTCTTTTTAATATCACTTAATACAATAGGTCTTTTATGAAGTACAACAATAAGGGGGGAGGGGAAAAACAGTAGATTTCATTTTCAAAACGCAAGATAAAAAATTTACATAGAAGTCAAACATACCAGCCTGATTTATTCTAAATGAAAGGGACCCATTTTTCACATCTCACAACTTCAGACATCTAGATCAACATCTACAGCTGAACTGCTCACAGAGAGCTCCTTTTGTAGTCAATGCACAGGCACGTTTAGTGCATGATTTATCTAATTTAGACATCTGCTTTAAGATGCGATGAATTATGCCCTGGCTACTTACTTCTCCCTAATGACTTTAATGAGATTTTAGGATTATTAGCTCAGCTGCAGACACCTGCACAGAGAAAGGTGATTATCCATGCAATGGGGTGAGCCACTGAACTGAGCCTCATAAGTTGTTGGAACAAAAATGAGCTTCACTCAGAGAGCTGGCTGTCAAGAGGCATTGAGTTGTAGTGGATTTTGACTCACTCAGTAAGTGTAGAAAAAGTGTTCCCATGTTGGAACATGGAAACAGGAACACTTTATCTTTTCCCTGGCACTCCATTTCTTAATACTGTGGAGAAATAAACATGTACCTGGTAACCCCGAATTTGTTCTGAAAAATGGGAATTAGTTTACCACTGTGATCTTCTGCATATATCACTCAACAGTTTTGTTAATTTATCAAAATAAGAAAATTTAGCCTTTTGTCTCTTCTCCTAAAAATTAGTCCTGTTAGTTTCAGCAAAACCAAGCTAAAATCTGAAAATCTAGCTAGTCTATGCTCTTGTTGAGTATTGTAGATCTTCATGAGACAATCTGCTGCCCCTGAGGGCAGTAGTGCAGGTCCCATCTCTGCCTTGTGGTGGAAGTGACCTCAATGAACATTTCTGCTGATTGTACACAGGAAGAACTGAGGCCACAACTTTTTTCTTCAGCTGTATCAGTTCAACAAAGCTACGACAATTAAACAGCAATGAGGACACTAAGTGAGGTAACTGCTGAAGGGAGATGTGGTTGAATGAATAAGAAACTGCAATGACTGCAAAGTAATTTCTCCCAGAAAGACTGAATTAATTCATCCAGTATCTCCATATCCCTGTCCTTTAAAAAAGAGAGAGAGTGCACCTTCCTCCGGAGGTGCTGGAAGACTTAAAAAGTTTGGAGAATGTTTCAGTGATATACATGAAATAGAATCTTCATTCTTGAGATAAAAATTATTTCTAGCTGCAGCAGCTTTGCTGCCTTTGGGCAGAGACAACAAGTTAGAGCTGTGAGCAGGGGGGAAGGCACTGCATTATGCCATGGAGAATTGTCATGTTGCTCTGTGAACAGTGGAAGCTGCCAGGTTTTTGCTTTGGTAAGGCATCTAGGCAGACCTGGATGATCTGGGTAAATCACTCCATAGTAATTTGTATGAGCATCCATTTGTTTCTTTAAAGTTCTTTAAACTATAAAAACAACCCCTGTGTAACATTGACCTAAATGCATTTGGACTACAGCAGGGTAGGTGAGCTGACTCTTTCTAGTGCTATTGGCTGCCTTCTGCATTAAGAAGACAGACCTCCAAAGTGCAGGTGTCTGCCACAGCAGATAGAACTGGAAGCAATAACACCTACATGAGACATTTAAAATCTGTGGGTTTGTAGTGCTCAGGGGAACTGGCAGACAATATTCACCGAAAGCAGTAGGCAGTTTTTCAACAATGTCTTCTCTCAAATACAAGCATTTTGTCTTCCCTATTTTATGTTTAAGCTGTTCCTAGACTTTCCTTCATATGATGTTGTATATATTTGCCATACCCTTTAAAATTCTGTAACCATTTTTCATAGGGATTTATATTACCCTTTTACTACACTCAGGAGTGGAAAGCCAGGCTTTTCATGGCCCTGTCCAAAGCACAGCAGGGGTTGTGTCTCAAGTTGGAGAACTACAAGAGAACAAATATTCTACAGGTAGCTATATACAATTGTATGCAATTGTATACAAAATATGCTATGACCATATAATGTTAATTATAATGTGATTTTTTTTTTAATCTCACTGGTAAATAATATTTTGAAATAGGAAATCTGAGGGTTTAAAATATTCTAATAATATATTTTTTCAGTGGTTTAGTTTGTCAGTGTTTATACATAGTCTGACACTTGGAAGAAATTCTTATCTACATGCCTTAAGTCATGTTTATTGTGCAAACCTATAATCTATGTACCAATGGAAAAGATCTATGTGTTAGAGATTGTATTTTGAAATGGAACAAAAAAGTGAAAAAAAAAAAAAGTAATTTATAAGATTATTTTTCTATATTGGCAGTGAAATCAGCACTGTGGTTGGTGACATAGATTGAATTATAACACTGAAGTCTTTCTTGTCCAGAAAAAAAATATATCGTTTCAATGGGAAGTCAATGTTACTTAGCAAATTCGTTTTGAAGAGAAGAAAATATTCCAAAGAATGAAGGAATACAAGGACTCAGGAACATACATGTTTTAACAATTCAGGAAAAGTTTCACAGGAAAATGTTAGCAACACCCATAGGACAAGGACAGAAGTTCTACAAGTCACAGTAGCATGATGTCAATTAAAAATGTAAAGTCAAAAGTATTGTAACATTATTGAGAAATGACTGAGTCTGAAAAAATAGAAAGGAGCATTCAATTAGTCCATGATGTAACTTTGTATATAAGAGGAAGATTATTACTTTGCTTATATTTCTGATTTCACATATCAGTGAAGTGCTTCACATCAGAACTGCAGAGATGAAGAAAAGGTTTCTTTGCTGACAAACATGATGTTTAATTTCTGCACGTGACTTTTCATGTATGCAGTAGCCTATAGCTATCAGGAGGTGGGTGGCATTTGTCCTCAATGACATCTCAATCTCATTTAAATATCATTTAAACTATATAATAAACTTATAAGAAGTGTGTTCACCCTTCCAGCCACACCACAAAATCAACAGTAGAGCCACCACTGAAAAACAAACTAAAAACCAATCCAATAGCTTTGGTAGATCAGTTGTGAATATTTATTTATTTATCATATTTTATTTCAAAGGAGGGATATTTCAATCCAGGTTAATATCTGAATAAATTCAGTAAAATTGCAGATATCACAACTCTGTTTTTGTTTGTTTTGTTTTTAAATGAACATCCATTTCCCTGATGCAAGACTTTTCTGGAGAAATCACAGACAGTAGCACATAAAATGGGAAAGCATAAAACATTAATGATTATTGCAGGACATATGGCACCATGTCTCCTGAGCCCCATGTCTTATCAGCTATGCCATTAGGCCTCTTGCTGAGCAAGAGCAGAACTACTTACCAGATAACATGAGCATTCAGAGGAGGGTAAACAGCATACTTGTTTTCAAGGAAAGAAAAAAAACAAAAACGTTGCTATACTTTCAGGGGTGGATCAATTTTCTTTTCTGTTGAGTATTGTTCTTTCATGTCAGTACACAGGCTTGCTACTTCTGATGTACTCAAGGGTTCCCTAATGACATTCTTCTTTGGCTGCAAGTGTCCAAACTTCACTCTTTCTCCTAACTGATACCTGCAGTCCAATACAATCCACCTGAGGAAGACTGACCTAACTTAGTGCCTGCAAACAGTCTGTCTCCAGAGACTAAGGACATCATGAATGAAAACCACCCAGCTTTGATAAAATGCCATTTATTTATAAAAAAAAATATCACAGGGAAAACCATTCACAGAACAGTCCTGAGCTCTTTCAGGCTGTCACCCAGTTTCTGAAAGACTCTGAGGCTGAAGTGTCTCAGATCATCTTTGCAGCCTCTGCTTTGATCTTGTTTCACTTCTGAAATGACTGAGTTACTCCTCCACTGAAAGTCCTGAGTGACTCTAGCTAGAGTCTTCTAATCCAGCTGAAGGGTAATAAAAGGAGGAAAACCAGTAGGATCAAACACTTCCCTTCCCCGTGGGAGTGCAGCTTAAGACAATTCACCTGCCTTGCTTCAGCACCAGGGATTTGCATTACATCATCACCTGGTGAGGTGAGCTCCCACAGGAAATACTCCTGGTCTGAACCACTAAGGTACACATCACATTTATCATTAATACTGACATAATAGTTGCTGAATATTCCTTTTAGCCTCATTGCCTCCACCAACACTAGGAAAGTTTCTTCAAAAAAAATTGTTGGTGAGAAGCCTATCTCTACTCTTTGCTTAGCAACATTGACATACAGATTATAGGATGAGGCTATTCTTCTAATTGAGGCTGTTGCTTTAAAGAGCTCCTCAGTGACAGATGGTAGAGGAATATAGAACTACCACACTTGCTACATCCCCAATCTGATCTGAAATTTAAATAACCTGACTCATTAAAGGATAACACATATGCATTTACATGACGTAAAAAAAAAAAAAATAAGCAGAACAATCTAAATCAACAAATGCAACTTCAATACTTAATGTTAGTCTGTGACAAGTTGCTAAAGAGTATCAGCTTTGGCAGAGGGTAGAATTTGTTGAATAATAACAGCATCAACAGGGGGCTGTCATAAGCACAAGCAATCTCTGTTAAACACTGAGACTTACAGCTGCAGTCAGAAATCGTGTTCCTGAAATGATGTAGAAAGGATCCAGAACAGTGTATTTTCAAAAACTGCAGGAGTACATACCTCCAACTTCTTGTTCTTTACTGCTACATGTAAATAACAGAGCATCCGTACATTGTGAGAGATGAACCTGGTAAATGACACTTACATCTTTCTAGTGACAAACTAAACCACTGTTCAGTTTCCACTTTTCTATCCTCCTCTTCCCTTCTTACACAGTAGTAGTAAATTAGTTTAATTTAATAAGGCCTCAAGAATGTTATTTACCTACACTTTACTGTACCATGGGAATCTATTTCATTTGCAATAGACCGGATGCAGATAACTGACAAAATTTAGACATTAAGACACAAAGCTTGAGTCTGTGTGTAACTATTTCATACCAAACACTTACTGTGTTAGCAGTGAATAGCAGTCATTTCAGTACAGAGGAACCATCACACAGAACTTGAGTTCCAGATCCTGATTTTATTTACTTTGTAAAAGTGCAACAACTTCTTTGTGGTGAAATTGTCCTGGCTGTTTTCTCCAAGAGCAATGACCATGAGAAGTGGAAGGGACAGAGTTCTATTGTTTTGCAGAAATGTTCAGTGCAGGTTCTCAGGCAGCCAAGTAAAACTTCACTAGGTTCAAGTGGAGCTGACCAGACCCTTCGCAGGGCCAAGAACATGGAGAGGTGAAAGGAGATAGAAAGCAGCCCTGTGCCCTTCTCCTATTATTGTGATAAATGTATCTGGAGCGGTCCTAACAATCAGGGCAGATACATTTTCTCAAACACATTTTCTCCACACTGCTCAAGAAACTTCTGAGCACACTAAAATAATAAGAAACCACAATAAGTATTTTTTTAAAAAAAAGCTTTCCTTTTCAACAGGGAAGAAAGTATTATATATGTCAAAAACAAGAGAAGGAAAAGGGGGATTTTTCAGTTATTTGTATTTTTTTAATTTTAAATCAGCTACTCAACTGGTTGTGATATTGTACCTGATTTTAAAATCCAGTTTCTATGGCTGCCTGGCTGTCTCTAAATTATGTTTCTTCCTACGTTAAGCTCTCTCTTTTTTTTTTTTCCCTTCCTTTAGCTTTTTTTATTAACTCTAATTCAAGAGCCTGATCCAACTCAGTGTTTCAGTGTTATTTACCATTTTTAGTCTGAGACACTGTGTGTCATGTTATTACAGCATCAGAGGAAAGTGGCGATTGCAGAAAATTATTTGTTTTGAAGGATGACAGTTGGAGACAGGAACAAAGGGGGAAAGATACTGGAAAATATATTTGGAGTTTTGTAAGAAAGTGAAGGAAGTAAGAGTAGCTGCATAACAGCAGTGAGGCTCTTAAAATAATAACCTTTTTCAAATTTGTTTGGATTCTGAGTCAGCTGAAAGACAAACACTCATCACTAATGATAGAAAACAGAACTAGGTGGAAGAATATGACGGAGGGAAAAAAATATTTTCCATAGCACTTGAAGTCACTGATATAGAGAAACATTAGGTAACTGTAAACACAGCAGCCATGGAGGGAACACAATCACTGCTCCTTGGAGGAGAGGAGGCAGGATATGATGTGGGGGTTCCTAGTGTGTTCCAGCAGACTGCCAGGACGCATTTCACACCAGAGTTCTGATGCTGGTAACACTGAAGAAGCAACCTGCTATCACAGCAGAAAAGCTTCATGTCATGCCTTTTTTTTTTCCTTTTAATAAAGAAGAAAGCCTAACTCCAAGGTATGTTCTTAAATAAGCTACTGGATTTAAGTCTTGATCTACTCCTTTCTGACAAGCTCACCTTAGGAGGTCACT
Organism: Calypte anna; assembly: GCF_003957555.1. Classification (NCBI taxonomy): domain Eukaryota; kingdom Metazoa; phylum Chordata; class Aves; order Apodiformes; family Trochilidae; genus Calypte; species Calypte anna. The sequence goes on along the minus strand of NC_044274.1, from coordinate 16,497,215 downwards.
GGGTGGTGTGGGGAGTCTAGATGACAAAACTCCCTTCTAATCCTCCTCTGAATTAGCAGCCAGGAAAAGCAAGTCAGGGGAGTGGTCTTTGTGACAGATGGTGTGGAGATAAAGGCACAAGCTGCAAGTGTCAGGTGAGCCAGGGAAGCCTTGGGCTCTGCAGTTCAGTGCAGCACCTGCATTCCCACCAGAGACGGGAGAAGCCACAGGGTGCCAGAGGGGCCTATCAGTGAGTGAGTCTGCACGTCACAGCTGTACCTGAGGCTGCTGGTAAACCAGATCGTAAGGATCCCCTACACATAAGTATAGTGCTGAGCACCTAATCCCGAAACTGGAAAAAAAAAGTAAAATTAAAATTAGCTTGTCTTTATTCCTGTATGTTCATTCTACTTTGAAAAAAAATGGATATTCCTACTCTTTCACCTTTACATGTCATCTCTTAGTAAATACAAGGAAAAATCATATATTTGATTTGTTCTACCAAAATGCATGTGTCCTTTTGAAGTTTATTGGTTCTTTCTTTGTTAGGTTTAGTAAGGCCTTTGAACAACTAGTTTTCATATGCATGAGAGGAAAAAAGTGTTCCCAACTTAAAAAGACTTTAAAGTGATGCACAGCAACATATGGCTATTTTGCATCCAGACACACCCATTTTTTTTTCTTTCAAGTTTTTAATCAGTTATCCTGCTAGGCTTCTAAACAGACAAAAAAAATTAGCATGTCCATATGCTTTTCTGTAATTCTCCTTCCCTCATAACTTCCAAATTCTAGAACTAGAAGAAATGCCATTAGATAAAAGGAACAGCACCCTTGCTCCCAATATTGGAAGGCTATTTTTTATGGCACAACATATAAATAAGACCATGACAGCAATTAATCTTTATCTTTAATAATATTCTACATAAAAGTAAAAAAAGGTAAAATATTTTTAAAACATCTTTCTAGAAAATACTGCTGACTATCACCAATATGAAATTATTTCTCTCCTTCACAAAGGTTCTGACAGGATGAAGAACTGTCACCAACAGTAATATCTGAATCTCTATGCTTGCCAGATGTCCTGACCTTGCCAAAATACAGTCCTCTTATACTTTGGAATCACAGATAATAAGAGATGGGTTAATAATAATATGGAAATAATAAGCAAGATGAGTTGTATATCCAGATACTGCTGTTCAAAGCCTTGTTAAAGTGGACAAAATGCCTTTAGTATAATGAAGAGTATAAAGTATTTAGAAAAAACTATGTGCAAATATAAAAACAGGTACAGAGGTGGTCTGTTTGGATTTCTTTCAGGTGGGGGTTTTGATTTCCAGAGTATTTTCTGCTGTGTGAGGCTTTGCCATGTTTCTGCATGCAATTTGGACTATTTGAAAATGCAAAGCAGCACAAGCAATGGGCACTGCCTCCATCTGAAAGGCAAGATGTAAGACACTGCATTTTCCTTAAATGCATTTGTGCCAAATAAACTTAAAAGAAACATCTGAGTTACTCTCAACAAGACAGATAGAAACTTAACTCCTCAAAAGAGGAGCAGACATGTTCAACTTACAAGAACAAAAATAAAATGAAACTCTACATAAGCTTTATTATTATATATAAATTTAAATCTTAAATGCTGTTGTGATTATCCTACTGAATTTAAGTCCCTCTAGACAGATACAGTGGAAGTATAATACAGATAAAAGAGAAAAAATCTATGAAAAACAAAACCTTCCCTTTGATTTTTCCACTCTTACACAGGCCTGCAGATTCTAAGACTTTCACAAGGTTATTGAAGTGCAATCATTGCATGATAGAAATGAAAAAAAAAAACCACAAAAAAACCCAAAATCAAAACAAACAAAGAAAAAAAAACCAACATCCCCCCCCCCAAAAAAAAACCAAAACCAAAAAACTAGAAGCAATGCAAGCAATCTTTAAGCTCTCTAGGGATATTAGAGGATAAATAGTGATCCCTGTACAAAAGTGTAAACAGCATGTCTTAACCATACTTGATGTTTATGTTCAGCAACAGGACCGTTAGCTTCCTGGCAACTACTTAACATCCTTCTATTCACAAAGAGTTCAAGCTTAGTCTGTCAGTGCAGTGGAAGACATTCCTGACTCTTGCAATTAAAAAATTCTGAATTTCCAAGTTTATTCATGCCCAATTAATGTCTATTTGCTGTGTCAGCATATTCTTTAATAGTTCGTTCCTTCCCAACCATTGACCCTCCTGATAAGTTAGAGAAGGATAACAGTTCTAGCCTCTTTCAGTATGCCTCTTTTTTTGACTAAGTGAAGTTCTTCCTTCTCCTAAAAGAAGGAAGCTTCTCCTGAAAGCTCTTCTCTGCATATATGACATTTTCAATTAATCTTCCTTACAACTTGGTGATCAGAACTGCATGTTGGATCCTACATGAGATTTATTTTCAGTGTCCTGTAGAAAGATACTAAAAAATGTCTTTTGATCTCTCCTTCAAACATCTCAACTGATTTTCTTTCTGGAATCACAGGTGTCTTTTATAAAGACTGATGATCATAACGGGATAAATGCTAACCTCGATGTTCCTTCCACAACCATTTTCAACTCTCAACACCAAAAATCTGGATAAGTACTTAAATACACAAAATCTCCTAATTTCTTCTAATAGTACACAGTATTCAAATCTTTCCACGAACTCACAATGACTGGCAACAATGTATAATTTGCAAATATTATAAGCATATGACAACTTGTACAGGTATGAAGGCACTAGGTTCAGTCAACCGTAGAACAAATCTTTTATGAACTTTACTGGTCCCGTTTAGTCTTGGAAAAATAGTCCTTCTTTTATTACAGCCTAATATCATCACCTAACTTACCTAATGTATGTGTACTACTTGTACTATCTACTGTACTAACCATGGAAGATAAGTATTTTCTTAATACTGGCTTAATACTTACGACTGTGAGACTTCTACTGAACAAAGTCCTTTTTCTGTATACCTGTAATCAATGCAAAATTCAAAAATATTTGCAAACACAGGACTTTGAGATTAGAGAATATTTTTTCAAGTTGTCATGCTGTGGTCAACAAGCAATAGATTCAGTTAAGAAAAATAATTAAATAATTATTTGGATAATAATACTGTCAATCAATATACTGTGAATCTAGAGACCTGACAGTGTCTTAAATCAGTAATGCAACACTTATTAGACTATCTATCATGATAAAAAATAGGTAATTTTTGACACATAAGCAGTGGAAGACATGACTTACAAATATCACCAGCTCAGTGAAGGTGATGATTATTATTCTTTTTTTCAAAACAAATTTAACTATAGAATTTTCTTAAAGCTATTCATAGTTTCCTAAACACTGATAGTTACCTGCGCAAAGTATTTTCAATATTATCCACCTACTAAAGATCACATAACAGTTCTTTTTTTCCTTTTTTCTCCTCTTTTCCTCCTCTTTCAACTCCATATACCTTTAACTTTTGACTTAACTCCCCTGCTATATCAAACAGGTTGTAAACAGATATACACCAAAGACTGCAATTTGATTTAAGTGATGAATTCCACAATGTAACTTTACCTGAAAACATTAGATGTTACGTGTAACATGCACCATTGTTAAAATGTAAGTCCTAACCTAGATTTAATATGAATCCTTTGAAAAACTAGATTTCTAGTTCTTAGTCTGAAAAATAAACCTGCTTATTTACATGATTCGAAATGCATTTCATTTTTCTGTTAAGCACCACAATTCAGTGAATCCCAGCAATTCTCATAAGTCTATCAATGGCATACTTTATGTTTATAGACACGGTTATTTCAGCTGCTGATAAAGTAATTTGTAAATGCTTTTCAAATAAAATAATTCAGTTGCTTTTCATTGCAGTGCATTCTTACCACAGATTTGTTCTTTAAAAATGTCCATCATTCAAGTTTCAGCAATATTAGGAGGAATACTGCTTGCTACATATTTTGCCACATCATCTCTTCTGAAAAGCCTGTCAAGACATAAGTTATGTCCCTTGGACCCAATTGTTAACAAAGTGCCATATGTAGCCCAGTCCCACTTAACATAATAACTATCAATGCTAGTCAAAATCAATGAAAGAGTACTTCTCATACTCTACTGCTTGTATCAGTCTTTTTTCTCAAAATATTCTATAGGTGCCTAAAAAGATGCAATATATCATAGAGATAAAGGGCGTAAATGCAAGTGTTGAACCCTAAGTAACTAGATAAGTAACCTGTCAAAAAATGGAGGATATGAAGTTGCTACTATGGAAGGTATTTGCTTCTATAGAATAAATTAATTGGGAAATTTATATTGCATTTCAAAAAATAATTGGAACACTTGAAATTGTAAATCTAACCTTTAAATACATTTTTTTTCTAAAAGTAATTTTTCATTTACTATCACAATGGATATAAAAAAACATTTGCTGAAAAAGAGAAACCAAGTGGTGAACTCCTATTCTGGCCCTTCTTGTTCATCTTCTTCAAAACTGTTCACTGACTACTAATCAGTTTTGATGTACACTAGGAAGGGCTTATGTTTTTAACTTTTTCAGTCAAAATACATGTTTTGCAAAAACTAAACAGATAAACACCTCCTCCAATCTTTTTGTTATTTCTAACACTCTTTTCTTGAGTCCCCAGTGCTGAAAAGCTCCCCTGCGCAAGAAGGATTTGCTTTGATGTCACAGGGGACATGTTATGGAGATAACAGGATTGCAGGAGTGCAGCTGAGGACAGATTTTGGCCAGCAGAATCTCTCTTACTGGTCATGTAATGTGTGATGGAAAGATCCCAGTCTGACTCTGACAGAGTGCATCAGCTTGTCAAGGTCAGCAGCTAAGGAAGTAAAACTCTGTTTATTGTAATCTGGGAACATATGATAAAGATTGATTGAGACATAATGTACACAAAGACACCCAGGGTATGATGTTTAGAAGCATCTTCTACTCAAATAGAGCCACATTTCAAAGCAGTATATATTCAAAGCAGTATTATAAGCACCGCCCCCACACCCCCTTGCCACCTTCCATTCATCCAGAATAAACATTTTAATTTGCATGTCCAGATTTTAATTGGTACAGCATGTGGAATTAATAGAAATCTTTATCAGCTAAATCAGCATGACCCTTCTGTGAATTAAAATATGTCACAGATTTAGAACATTAAATGAGAGAACGAAGATCTTTATCCTCTAAATCCAACAATTCTCTGTAAACTAAGGGCACACCCAGCACACCACCATATAGCTACTGCCTTCGAAGTACATTCAAAAAATTAAGGAAGGAACAAAGTTGCTTGTGGGTGTATTCCTACTACTTTCTCATCTCCTCTTCTGACTGAAAACAGTGTTAGAGAGAAGAAAAGAAACTATCTCTTTAAGGCCCCAACATGTCTGAAAGGAATTATTAAGAAGTGGTTATTGATAAAATTGGCAGCAAATAAAAACACACGTAATAGACTGAAAAATGAAAGCAAGCAGAAAGGGTGGGATTATTTCTGTTTAATAAAAGATGCTTGCAATTACAATGATTCCTTTACATGCAAAGGTGGGCTTGAAATGTCATTACTGAAATTCTGGGATAGTTTAGAATGACTGAAGAACAGCACAGTTTAAGACCTCATTTGGGAAATTTCCTACTAGACTGTCTTATATAACTAATAAGAGGATTATATACTTCAAAGCTGGGTTTTATCATCCTACTGTGCTGACCAGAGCCATCAGTTCAGTGGTTTGGCTGATAAACTGGAATTAGATGTCAGAATGGAACTTTTCATAACAGAAAGTAGCTATATGTCCCGAATGATTTATAATTCAAATAACTAAGAAAAGGAATTTTAAAATACGGTAATGAAATTCAATAGCTAACTGAACTTTAGATTCACAGGAACAGTGGAAACATTTTTTACTAAATTTAGAATAATGTTAAGATACAATGAAAAAGAATGATGGTATTTCACATCATCACAATAAAGCCATTATTGTGATCTGCAGTTTCCAGCTGCTGAGCTCCAGATGTAAATTCAACTTGAAAATAATTAGTTCATTAAATAACATCCTATCCCTTAGAAATGTTATTTTCTGTTGCATGGTAGATGCAGCAATCTACTCAGAAAGTATAAACACCCAGCTACACATACACAAGCTATAACAAATATTTTATAGATACATAAAGATATGAGTTCTATGTGCCATTCAAGAGATTTCTCCTCTAGGAAAACATATCTGATATTTAACAGAGATGAAGAGTTAATCCTCAGTTACTTGTGCCTTTCAGATAGGAAGAGATAAAATAATAGCAGTTACAGCTGCAATTTTTGAAATGGCAGATATGTTTTTTTTTTAAAACCATGAGTTTGGCCACTCTTGAATGAAGGTGGCAAAACATGGCTGACCACTGAAGCCCTGACCATTATAATGTTGCACAGAGGTTGTCCAGATTATTCCTTTTGCAATACCAATTGATTTCTCCTCTGTGACGTAGTGGCACTCAGTTCTCTGATCACATCTACAAGTAGCTCTACCCCAAGTAGATACAGTCAACCTGTATCACTTGAGCCAAATGTCCCAGTGAAGTTGTAGCAGATAAGGAGCTGGCAGGTAATCCAAATCTCCATCTATGGCATAAAGTGAGGCTGCAAAACTGATCAGGCTGATATTTTTATGTGACTCCTATATATGTAATGCAGCAATAGAGCTGTTACTATGTTCTGCTATTCCTGGAGTTCTCCACCTCCTTGACTTTTTTGTTGAAAAGGTGATGAGGCTCTCAGCCAGATGAAGATTCTATTTCATGACTGAAAAGGTCAGTCAAGAAATTTGGCCATCCCCTCTTTTTAAAGATCATTTCAACCCAACTGAAATCTGGGTCATTAGCATCCTACATTATAATGATTCTAATGCTTGTTAAAAAAATAATACACATTCATTTTCTTAAGGTTGATTAGATAACAGTTTTAACAAAATCATTAAAATCAGGAAATTTCACACTCATTCAGCATGACAATGACAGGTCTCCTGTTTCTTTCCTACCCACATCCTCCCATATTGTGTCTGGTCAGTCAAATTTGCATGCTGAGTAGTCAAAGGTTACCTCATTGTGACACCTCAGGATCGGTCATCATTGAGGACATGATATCTTCAAAATTCACCTCAGATTCTGAATGTGCTTATGAAGATACTGGTGATAAGGGTACACAAATTTTCTCCGTTCCCTTTACCCAGTACAAATTAGTCATTGCTTCTACCCTAGAACAGTAGGTATCCTGACAGCAAGGTAAGTTTGCCAAGGTCAGCACTATAAGCCATAACACTTTCAACCCGATGAACTTAAAATGCTAATTTCTCAGTGCTCGGAAAATTTTTATCTCTAGTTAGACCATATTTACAACTCTACCTGAGGCCAAAACTGCATTTAAAAAAAAAAAAAATTTAGCAGAAAAGCAAGCTTTGAGTGGTTAATGAGTGATGCGCATAGGTCAGCTTATTAGTATCTTCCATACAAGGCTCAGTAGCCAAGGGCTTTCCATAGCAAAAGAGATGGATGTGTTCTTATGGTCTAGCTGTCAAACTGCAAATGTCACTGATAATTAGCAGTGAGAAGCAGTTTCCCACTGTGAAATTAAGTAGTAGTGGGGTTAAAATTAAAGGACATATTGGAAGAATATTGAAGTAGCACATAATTAATATTTTATAATAACAATAATAATTACTATTATTATTATTTATTTATTTGTTTGTTTATTAATTGCCATGACCTGTCACTTATTATAAAAGTGCACAAAAATTCCAGATAAGAAAAGTGTATGATGACTTCAGGAATTAATCAGTACATGAACACAACACATCAGATGCAACATTTGTAAAAAATTCTGATTACTGGAGCCTGAGAGAATCACAAAAGGAAGAATTTACAACTTGTCTGATTTCTGACATTTTTCTCTCACTGTCTGCTACTGACCACTTAAAGAGTGAGGATATTAGGCTAAGGAGACCACTGTTCTGTTTTTGGTATTGCATTTTCAATTAAAAAAATTACTTACTGATTATTGGACCTATATTTCACGTATGTGAAACCAACAGTGAATAACACCAACCAGTCATAAAAGGAAAAGTCAGCTATTCACAAAATTGCTTTCATTCCCATATTCAGTGAAACTATAGCCATCAGGAATATTCCACCACTTGTGTGTTACATTGAGCATAACCAACAACTTAATATTTACTACTCACAGTCCATTTTACAATAGTTAAGGCAGTATTTTCTAAGGAGGAAAAGCAGGTTTTAGTTTTTTCAGAAGGACACTGAGCTCTTCTGCGATGGTCGGAACATTGTGTCTGATACTGGCCCTAGACGGATGTCAGGCATCAGTCATTACATGTAAGATGATCAGCCTCAGCAGATCATCTCAGCACAGTCAAAAGAAATCCTGTCAAAGAGCAAAAGATTCAAAATCTTTCACATGCAACACTGGTGATCATGGAAGAAAGGCCACCACCAGAGGATAGGTTTGCATAAAACAGCAGGAAGAGAGGAGACTACAGCCTCTAATGGTCATGGATGCTGACCAAGAAGTGACCACTGCAGGCATTGGCTTGAACCTCCTTCAATATGACCAGGCTGACCATGGTACAGGTTTCCTCTTCCTTTATAACCTCTCTAAAAACAAATCTCATTATTTGTGGCTTGAATTCCCTAAAGGCAACTTGTTAAAAAAAAAACTGGGAAGGATGTATACTTAGGCTGTTGCACCACCGCCTGCTTCATTTTCTCACCCTGTACTCCCCACATATCTGTGAAACGTGGTCCCAAAGGACAGATCTGAAATCTGTACTTACTGAGGCCCAGGGGTAAAGTGACTAAATTTCCTCTTCAAGCCCATGTCTTGTGTTTCTTATTTGTTAGTGCTGCTGAAGATAGAAATTAACTTGTATCTTGGGGGACCTCATACTTGACACACAAGTATGGCACAGCTGGCCAGGGCTGCTGAGGATATCACCTGAGCTTTAACATTGCTCCTCTGTCAGTACCAGCTTCACATATTAAATCAGAAACTGTCCTGCTAGTTAGTTTTTGGCAACTTATGTGCCAGATGCTTTGCCATGGACTGTCAAGTCTTTCACACATGAAGAGTGAGGTGGAGGAAAGCATTACAAATCATGGACTAGGAAACTTCCAGATATTGATTACACCATTAGGTATACATTTACATACCTTTTTCCCCCTGTAGCTTGAGTCTTGCAAATTGTACTTCAGTCAAGAGGAGTGAACAGGACAGAGTCATAGGTCAGACCAGGCTGGATTGGTTTGGAGCATGTTACGGTCCGAGGTAACAAAATTTATTTTTGTTTTGGATCCGCGAAACAAAGTCAAGTGCAAGCAGATTTTATTTGACAATTGACACAGGCAAAAATGTAGAGCCAGGCAAAAGAGGTAGAGAGGAAAAGAAGATATAACAAAGAGAGAGAAAAAGTGGAAAAGGTGGTAAGAAAGAATAAGAGAGAAGAAAGGAGAAATAAAGGGTAAGAAAGTGGGAAGAATGAGAAAGAAAGAGAGAGAGAGAGAGTCACCACCAGGGGTCCAGCTGTCCAGCAAGGTTCTTCAGGATGGCGCTGATCCTGGGCAGGGTCCGGTGCAGAAATGGTGGCGGGTCAAGAGATGACACCAGTCACAGCATGGACAGCCATACACACCCCTGAGTGCCTTTTGTTCCAATGGGGCAGCGGTCAGTCAGCCAGGGTCGCTAGAAGGCAGGCTGCCTGGAGGGGAGCAGAAGGGTGAAGTCCTCCACCCAGTCATCAGTTCTCATATTTTTCCAGATGCCATTCCTCCTCTCTTCCAGACACTTTAGCCAGGTACATAACTGAGCCTCCAAGGGCATCCCAGCGTTGAAGGTTGGCCCTCAGGAAAGAGGAGTACCTTCCTACTGGAGCCATCCTTACTGTGTTCCAACCCCCTTATACAGGTACTTCACAAGTACAATCAAGGTGGCTTAGTTGTGCCTGGAGGGATGTTCCAGCATTGAAGTCTGGTGCTCAGAGAAGAGGAGTGGTCTCTACCCAGTAGGTCTTATCACATCCAGAGGTGTCACCCCCTGCTTATCTCTGGCCAGGCAGGTCCTCCACCCAAGTCAGGGCTATTCATTTTAAAATTGCTCCTTTGAGACAGTTGCAAATCAGTGAGGTCAGACTGACACAGAGCATCACAAAAATCTCTGATCTTTGGAATAGAGTTTATTGTGTAGCACAGAGCAGAATTACCACTGACTCCATTTGAAAGGAGGCCAGCTTTAGGCATGGACACAGCAGGTAATTGCCTAAAAGGCCACTCTAGTATTGGCTGTAGGAACATCCCTGGAATGAGACTGCTCTGCTAGCCTGTGCTGCCTGTATATCCAACACTGTTTTGTGTTTGCCTCCACCTTATGTAATCATCCTTTTTATCCAGCATCAGGAAGATGCACTCTATCCAGCCCAATCTGCTATCTGTGAAACTATGGTAAAACTTGTCACGCGAGGGGGAGGGACAACTTCTAATCTAGACTGTGACCTGGAAAGCACTTGTGCTTAGTTCTAGTAGGGTAATAAGGTACTTATTGTAGTGTTGGGTAAGTCAAATTGCCCACAGAGAAAATTTCCATTCATTTTAGGTGCACCAAATTATGTTCTGATGAACCATGAGCCAGCTGGCCTTCGTGTGAGTACGCTGGAGAAGAACAAACTCAATTTACAGAGAGAGTAGAATTAGGGTTTTGTTTTTCTTGTTGCTTGCTTTTTTATTTTTTTTTTTTTCATTTTGAACTGAACACATTTGATGAAGAGCTTTGCCTTCTTTGGAGTCACACACTGTTTTGTGGAGTTACATTTCATCACTCAAAAGAACTCTTATCACAGAAATAAAATAGGCTGAGGGGAAACATCGTAATGCATTATTTTTAATTGTATGAGTCTACAGACTAGTTCCAAAGTGTGTCAGTTTATATTGTAATAAAGGGATTATGGTGCACAGCACTGATTTTTTTCCTTTTTGTATTACCGACAAATAGCAACAGATAATTTAACATGGACTGCTCCAAACAGATTTGTGCCTCACCACTACACAAGCCAAAGAGAACGTAAAGGTCAACAACAATTAAGAGGCTTGAAAGTCATGAAAACAGGGATTCAGATTTCTCGAGTTTAGAAAATACTTAGGGGTAGCACATCAATAGAGTTCAAACATGAAGGAAAGTGAAATAAAAATTTTAGTTGTCTCCCATGACAACTAAAGATAAGGCAAGGACACTTAGCTGGCACTTGATTTCAAAAAATATAGATCTGGTTTAGGAAAAAATACAACCATCCGAAAGGTTGGAAATTGTAGAGGACTATGGCTGCATTAAATAACAACATCTCATGGAATCAAGATGAAAAAAAAAAAAAAGCATTGGAGATGGACAAAAAATTTGTATATTTTAGCACAAAAACAAGAATTTTGGATTCAGTCATCTGTAACTGTGCTCCCAGGAAAAAATACAGGAAAAAAACAGGAAAAGGCCATGCAACAAAGCATTTATATTATTTCTAGGTACTACAAAATGGCAGGAACAGCTAAGCAGCTCATGCCAACCAACTCTAAAGGTTGTGACTTTAGCCAGGAGTATGACATGTAAAAGCAGATATTATGGGAGAACATTATAAACCAAATTAATGCAAATTTTTGGTAGTTTTAACTCAAAAGTGTTCTCAAAGCTACAAATAATTTGTCATGAATGTTTATGTGCTGTTGTGGGCTTTCTTGGGCTTTGATAAATATTTTCATCAAAGACACTCTGGATGAATCATAAAATATCTTTATTCAGCTGTCAGATGATAAAAAGAAAGAAAAGAATTAAAATGTTTTGGAGTCTACAATTTTAAGAATTTTAAAAGGTTCTGTCAAAATGTAAAAAAAGATAGAAAAAGAAAAAAGATGCAATTTGGTTAGGTCAAATGCCAGCCCTAGTGTTACAGTTTATAGTAGAAATAAAATAATATTGGTTGTAAAATTTTAAAATGTACGAACTAAGAGTTAGAAGGGGCTCGGGTAGACTAAAACTCTGGGAATAAGTAACTAGTTAAGAGTGAGCTGACCCTTACAAGAACAATGATCAAAGGAGAATAAGGAGTGTGTTGACCCCATCAGCAAAAACATTAATCAAAAGGAGAATAGTTAAGCAAACTGATACCATGTACCAAAGATCAAGATAAAATATTGTATCCAGGTGGTGGGCCAGGTGGTAATGACAGCTGAAATGGTAAACCGTGGATTTACAGTTTAAGAGATAACTATCTATTGTTATTTGTAAGATCTATGTGACTGTTTGTCTATTGTTATCTGCATGATCTATGTGACTGTTTGTGACTAAAATTTATGTAACTCTGTACGTGGCCTGTAATGAAAAAGAGTATAAAAGCTGAACCAAAAACGAGGGTCTTCGGAACCCTGACTTGGGACACTAGTCCTCAGGCTTCCCGGGCCCTGAATAAAGCACCGCATAAACTGACTCTGTTGGTTTGTGTTTTGATTACGGGCAACACTAGCATTTCAGAAGAAGCAGCCATCATCAACAGAAGACTGAAAGCAAGTAATGAGACAGCAGTTCTGAAAAACAGAGAACAAGAAAAAAAAGTGAATAGATCAAAGCTAAACTTGAACTAATACTGTCATATTCTTGCAAAAAACTCCGAAACATACTAAAGAGTACACTCAGGAATGTTATATGTATAATGTCCAGTCCCAGGCCTTTTTAAGAAAGATACTGAGAAAAAATTTATGGGGTCAGAAGAACAAGACATGTAAGAAAACAGTAAAATAATTTTTTTTCAGTGATGAGAAGTAGAATGTTTGAAAAAAAGACATAAAAAATGCAGATGTATTGGTCTCCAAGATTGCTGAAGACAGGAGTCTTCAATACAAGTTCAAGACAATAAAGTCAGGTCCTGTTCAAACTTTCTACAAATAGGATTTAATGCTAAGAAAAAGTTGATCTTTCTGTCACTGGAATGGTTTTGGAATATCTTCCACAAACCTCAGTGAAGTGGGACAGGAATGCTTAAGAATATCAGAACACTGTAGGCTTTTCTAAATCTATTCATAAATATGTGAATGTATGTTGATTTTCTGGAGATTTTACATTTGACTGATACATGTTTGCCTAGTTTTCTTGTAGTCTCATCAGCCTTCTGATATACAGAGACATCAATTGAAATATAGTTATGGTCGGAATGGTTTCTAAAAGCCAAACTAAATGTCAGCAGGCATCTCTGGAAATTATATCTTTCTGTTCCTTGTAGATTAAAAAAATGTTGAGAAAACACTTCCTTCAAAAAAAAAAAAAAAAAAAAAAAGGTAATACAGGAGGTTGTAAAGTCAACTGCCAGACAGGGAGGGAATTTTTTTAACTACAAAGTTGAACTGATTGAATATAACATAATATAATTATTCTCAAGGCCATAAAAAACAAATAAAATGCCTTTCATTAGTATAGTCAAATCACCAATATTTTGGGCTACATTAAACCTAGATTTTCAGAAACACACTTTCTGGAGACATTAAATCATATCTCCTCTGAGCTGCAACTGACTATACTCGCTCTCAAGAAGCAAGGTCAGTTCCTAAGATTTCCTGAACAAATGCTGTTTCTGATTACTTATGTTTGCTACAACTATCTTTTTTTAATTTCACAAAGGATGTATCTAGGAAGCTGGATATGTTAGTTTTCCATCTAAAGCAGTACTATAAGAGGCCACAGAACAGAGCTATCATATCTATGGACACACCTAAGTTCTGAAGTATTTAGTTCACTATAAAATGCCAAAAAGATTGGGTTTTAAAAAAGAATTCTTTGACTATTTTTGTCTTTGATTTATAATAATGAAGTTCAGGCTTTATACAAAACCCAAGCTTTTCAAAGTCTGCCAGCTTTTTCATGTAGCTAGCCACCAGCATCTATCAGCCACCAGCACCCACCAGCAAGTGTGTTTCACTACTTGCACATCCTGCATAGTCCATGGCTGTCCATTCAGTCATGGCTGTCATCTGTGCATCTAAAAGTCAGCTCTGGAACTTTTAATTGGAAGCACAGTAGCTTCTTTCTCAAAGATATGCAGCAACGCACGTTACGGCAGATGGCTGCCTTGCCACTTCAAAAAATCATAATCAAACGAGGATTATCCTACCATAAATGGTCTTCCCACTTAAATGGACTATGTAGAGTTGCCTAAAAGAAAGCTAAAAATCACAGAAAAAGCGGAATTGGAGGGAATGCCAAACTGATAATTTAAACTACCTTCCTACAAGAAGAAAGGAACAGGTGTGTTGAGATATATGTCTAGCATATTTTTCCATCTAGAGGCTCATAAGCACCAAGAAGAACAGAACAAATACCATCACATCTTACACTTGAAAGCCCTGTTGATACATCCCTCCTGACAAAAAAAAAAAAAAAAAAAGCCAAAAAACCCAAACAAAACTAAACAAAACACTTTTTTAATATATGCCCTCATTTTCCACAGACAGGGAAACTTCAGAGGAGAAAGTACACATTTAACCTTTCCTCCATAACACCCTTGCAATGCAGAATAAATGGAGTAGAAGAAAGCACCTGAACTTGATATCATATTTTCTCTTGTTTCTTGGCAGAGAAGAAAAGTTTCTTACTATTCCATCTGCCTGGACAGAGAAAAAAATAGCATAATAAATTAAAGAGTCAGATGAAGTTTATAGTGTTGAATTTTTCAATGTCACATAAGGATGGCCAGATGGAGTCTGCAGGAGTTTCTTTAAGGACAACTGACCAGGGCAGAAAAGACAAGTATTAACATTTGTTGTCAACTATTTTATGTAATGCCCTAGGCCTGAAATCTCCCAGTATTGCAAGTTATCCTTTCACAAGTACATGAAAAGATAAAGCTGTACACCATCTGTATCAAATGTATTCTTTCATATACTTATCAAATTCTTCAATGTTCCCTAGAGCTGCTGCCCTCTCAAGCAAGGTGCAACAGAATCTGAAGCTTGTAATACTGATATAACATTCCTGGAATTTCAGCTGCGGCTGAGAACAGCTGAGCTCTCATATTCTCATCGTTTCACCTTATCTCAGTTCACCTTTGACAAGCTCTGTGCTGTACCCAAGCAAAGTGGCAGTGATTTTTGCATCCATAAAACACTATGATAATGCTAAGGCCTTTCAGTTCACCATGGTGCAAATGGTTCTGATGCCTGGACAAAGCTGTGCCAAAAAGCTAGGGAAAACTTTTGTGGAGACAGTGTGCAAGGTCTGGGAGGTGATGTCTCTCTGCCTCAGCTGAAAAAAAATTTCCACATCCCTTTCATTTCTTCTCATTCTTCACAGATCACACTCCACCCATTGCACTCACAGCTTAAGAAATATCTGTATTATAAGAGATAATACTGACAACACCTAGTTCTGCCATCACAATGTTGTTAGTAACTGCATACACTGTTAGTCATAGTTCCTGCTAGTCAGATAAAAAAAAAATCCTGAAAGGCTGATGACTGCAATCATCTCTGGATTAAAATCCCAACAAACATTAGCATCCATCATCTCTCTAAAAGAAATTCAGACTTTCCTCTTGATCTCTCCCACAAGCTTCTTGATAAATTTCCAGTACCAAAGTATCCTCAAGTAATTGCAGCATTTCAATTTAATTGCACAGAAAATATAAGCGAACCCTCCATACAGTATTTGTCATTGTGACAATTGTTAATTGCAGTATGAAGCGCTAAATTAATATCGGACATATGATTCCTAAGCATGTATGAACTTTTTACTTATGAATACTTTGCATTTCTTAAAAAGATCAGAATATTTACATACTTTTCTCCATTTCAAACTACAACCAAAAATATTATTGCTCTTTTCCACTCCAAGTGAAAAAAAACAACCAACCAACCAAAAAAAAAACAAAAAAAAAACCAAAAAACCAAACCAACCAAAAGAACAACCAAATAAAAGGAAACCAATTATAAAGTGTAGAGCAGAAAATTCAACTTGGACCAATAAGACAAAAGACTAAACATTTCATTTGCAGCATTTCTAAATACTTGCTAATTTTATAGAAAAAAAAAGTAATATTTTACTATAAAGGTATTATGTGTATTGCATAAATTATGGAGTAGCCACACATTTCTATTGTACTTTTATCCTCACACAAGAAGCACTTTGTCAGAGTACAAGCTTCCTAAGTATTTTTTTTTCTTTTGAGTAGGAAGATTTCCCTCAATAAAACACTAAAATGGCACATTTACATCAGTATAAACACCCTGTTAAGCTAACACTTCCTTATAAGGCCTTACAAGACAATTGTGCTCAAAGGAAAACATTGAAGAGATGGCACTCGGAGTTCTCTGTAGATAAATCTGGTACAGCAGCATTTTGGACATATCTCTATCTGAGAGTGATGAGAGTGGATTTAGGTAACCGAAGCCATTCCTTGGGACACACTCTGCAGTCCAGAAGATGACCACAGACACCCACCAGAGAACATCAGTCCCAAAGAGGAATTTCTGGCTTTTACAATTGTGTTGAGTGTAGCCTTAAACTTCATATCTCTTTATCATGACCTGGTCCTAGGGCTGGTTTAAGAACAACCTTTGTATTAAGGAAACACAAATTAAATCCTCAGAGATCTTTGTCTCTAGGTCCAACATAGGCTCCCATTTTCTACTTCACTGTGTATAATCTTGCATCAAGATTATATCTAACATAGTCCCAGTCACTTAAAGTGATGGAACTCCAGACAGGTTTGCTGTAGACAGTGAATGTTAGAAGAGGGGCCTGGATCTTGTCAACTTTCATCATCGAAGCCTTTTGCTGGACTGGCATTTCTAATCTATCCTATCTAATTCCTGTTTTCCTTTCCCAAGGTAGGAAAGAGGAACCCCAAGGTCAGTGCACTGTAAACCTCCTCTCCTAGCTGTATGAGAGACTTCACCCTCATGGTCCATCATGGTCCTCCTCAGGATCCAGCAGCCCTGCAGCAAGTGGAAGTCTACTCCCTTTGGGCATGCAGGATTTTTTTTTTTTTTTTCCAAGCTTGGGGTGAACATTGCTGAGGAGAAGAGCACATGCAGCTCCTGAGCCTAAGGCTTTAGTGCATCTGTCAGCACAGAGCTAAAATAAGGTTCAACATTTCAGTTTCATTCTACTGCACAAGATTATTTGGAAATGCATTTTCAGAGTTTGTGTCAATGTTGCTTTGTTAATAACTGGACTTAAGAAGTCATTTTAAGGTCTTCTGAGCTTTTAATACTGGAACAGGGTTTTTCTACCAATCTACATCCTTCCAGATAAAATGAAAATAGCACAACAAATATTCAGTGAGAATCACATTTCTATCTATCGGTGCCACAGGGAAAAGAAAATCTCCTTTCAGCTTGAGTATTCATCACGGAGGTGCCTGTAAGCTCAAGATACATTTTCCAGACATTTGATACTTGCTATAAAACTATAAAATTCTTCTCTGAATCTTTCATACAACTATGAGTCTATTAAAACTACACCTAGAAAAGCCTTTCTGAACTACAGAACTAGGAATATTCAAATATTATCTATATTTATTTGAAACATCTGAGATCCTGAAGTGATGCCACTTTGGACAGACTGGGTAATGAGTGATTATTTACACATATATAATAAATTAATTATTCAATTTGCTGGTTTAAAAGGAACAATGTCGGTGTTGTAGTGCAGGCCCTGATAATCTCCAAAGAGTAAATAAACAATTGTAATGGCAGGTATTGACTTTAAGGGTGGCAGAACATGGCTTCACACATGATTTAGGTGTTATGAAATTCCACAGTGAGCCACTGAACAATTTACTTTTTTTTCTTCTTCAGGACAAAGGTACTAGTCACAGAAATATCCCATGGGAGTTCTTTTCTGTTGAGAATGTATCAGGTGCAGGAAGTGGGGATGTTTATGAGTCTATTGAGCTACCTGATTTATTTAAAGTTTTGGTTTTCTGTTGCACACCTATTTCCACCTTTCCAGGACAACTGTACAGCAAAAGTTAAGATTTATTGCTGACAGTGGTAGAGAGCTTACAATTTGATTTCAGGCATATTTGGGTTAGATCTAGTTTCAGGGGAAAATCTTGAGCACATCATATTAAGTAAATAAACCAGAAAATTTACAGAATTTATTAAGCATTATTTTTTCAATTTGCTGAATATTTTTTTATTCCACAGTCTGGTTTGGACAGCATCATATTTTTTAATTATCTCTGTATACTTCAAAAAATAAATGAAACTACAATTTCTGTTATACAGTCACTTAGTTCTACAGTATTTTGAGTTCCTCTGCAGGAATTTTGAATATAAAACACAATAAACCCACATGAGCCTATTATGACAAAAGTCAGAGGCAGATTTCTGAGGCTGTTTTCTTTTGTTATAACTTGGCAGAGGTATAGGAGTTACTCTAAGTACAAGCCCATTGCAAAACATTTTCAGAGGCAACATGAATGAAATTTTGGATTAGAAATTATTTTTCTTCACATGCCTCTCATAAGGCATTTGGCAGGTAACACTGTCCTCTGGTTACCTGCTCCCCAGACCCAGAGTCTGTGTGGAACTGCTATATTTAGTCACTTTTTATGCCTTTTTATTTTTTCTTTTGAATATAGATTAGTCACAATAATTTCAATCATTTTTAGCAAAGAGATTAAACTAAATAAAAAGCAATTTATTGTGAAGTAAACTGAGTATTTGGCACCAGCTACTCTAACCAACAAATTTTGTGTTGACCTGTTAAATAATCTCTTGTCTTACTTCTCCATATGTGAGCCTAGAAATACCTACCTGAGATTATCTTTTTCAGGTACAATCTTCAGTGATTCAAAATAATGGCAAAGAAACATTGTCCCTCTGATTCCTGAGGCCTTGTCCCAAAATAACATCTTCTTGATTTCATACATAATTTCTTTCCAGCTTGCCTTCAGATTCAAAATAGTCACAGGATCTTCCTCTAAGCCAGGGAGAAAAACCACTTCACACTGTTGAAGTAGCACAAAATTTCAACACTACATTGTGATTCAAATTCTCTGTACTATTCTTAGTTCTGAAGTGATATCCTGAACAGTTTTACATCCTTTAAATTAAATGCTTCATTGTTTCTTTGATGGCTGCCAACTGTCTACTACTGTCTTTACTACCCTTAACTACAAGGGGAAAAAAAATAGGAAGAAATAAAGAAACAACATGACATACTTGATCATAGCAGAATGGACACTTTATGAGTCCTCTGACTCTGCAATGAATAGAGTAGTCAGAGAACTCAGCATACTAAATTACGCCTAGAAATAAGTGAAATAATAGGAAATATGATATTCATGGCAAATGAAAAACTATCCCAAATAGTGTTGACCTAATAACTATGAACTGAATTAATATTTTTTCTTAGTCCTATGAAGTTGAAATTCTTATGTAAACCATACACATCTGCCAATATTTATATTTTTTTATCCTTCTTTGTAGGAGGTTTCATACTGAGTTCATAACCCGGCTCAGTGCTTCACTCTGTACTGTTATCAGACACATGTTTTGTGCTGGCTCAGCAAATAGCATTTCATTGCCAGAGTATGACTCTTCTGTTTGGGATATATGGAACAAATTCTGTTGACTTAGCTCAGAATATGTTGTCCCCAACAACATGAACTAAGGCTCCTCACATCAAAGTAAGGGAAATCTCTCCCCTAACAGGAGTGGACCCTAATCCAGATCTTCACTTTCTAAGTGACAATAAATGACATTGTAGTGGCAGTGTTGTAAGTGAAAACTAAGGAAATACTCTACATTTCTTCGAAGGCAAGTGGGAACCTGCAAGAATTCAGCCTCCCAGCAACACTCCTTCACAACTTGCATACAATTCTGACATTTCCCACTGCTGCACAGCCAGCCCTAAGAAAGATATTCTCACATTTAACAAGGTTTCAAAATGACAATTCTCAAAAAAATGTTTTGTTTGACTGACCAGGCCATCTGGTTTTGCAGATAAAGTAAAAATCTAAAGGTTAAAGCCAAAAGGGTTTTCAAAGTATATTTCTGGCAACCATAAAAATATTTAATAACATAAACATTTTAGTTTCTTTCTGAAATTAATCTCTGCAATGAACTTGTGTTGTTACTGGTACCGAATACATTTTCAGCAGCAAGCAACACTTACTGACTTATGGGAAAGTTGTCAAAACCCATGAGAACACATAAGTTTGAACTGAAAATAGAAAAATTGCTTGTGCCCACATAATTAAAGGGGGA
The DNA here is from genome assembly GCF_003957555.1 of Calypte anna. Taxonomy (NCBI): domain Eukaryota; kingdom Metazoa; phylum Chordata; class Aves; order Apodiformes; family Trochilidae; genus Calypte; species Calypte anna. The sequence goes on along the minus strand of NC_044274.1, from coordinate 16,476,917 downwards.
AGAAACACTGGGCAGCATACCACTTTTTGCAATGTTTCCTGTTCAGATATCAAAATCATATTAATTTTAACTTAAATTCCTTCCAGTTTATATTATTTTTGCATAGTTTTTCTCATAATCACTGGTATCTTCCAGAGAGTTTCACATATTTACCTCAAAATACTTTCTTTTATTCTTCGGAAAGAGTAGATACCATGAAAGATGAAGTAATGTTAGTTTCTATTTAACATTCAGACATCAGTAATAACACAAGGTTATAGGAAAATCTACAGCAATAATTCACAAATGCTAATACATATTATTGGTCTTCCTATGCCAAAGCAAGGTCATAGCATATGCACTAGTATTTCCCTGACCCACAGTGTGAGAGCCTCTGTAATACAGTAGTGGTTCTGCAGCAAGTATCTGCATTTAATGGTTATTGAAAATTGACACTTGCTGCTCATGAGCTGATAACTTGCAACTACGTACAGCATCCCAGGTATCCAGTGGCATTTAAGGTAACTGGTATGAGTCAGTGGAAAGACACAAGTACTTCCAAAGAGAATTTGGATCCTTGGATGGTTATCGCCTTCAGAGATCTGACTGGATTCCTTCTACAGGCATCCGACTGCATAGTTAAATTAACTAGAAATAATGCAGGTCTTTGTCTTTAAAAAAGTTAGGCTGATATCAAACCATGCCTTTTCATGGGTACTTTAATCACATGGACAGTTTGCAGCAGACTGGGAAACTATAAAAAGCACATCAGAGCCAACAAAAACTTCACATCTCTAATCTTCAAAGACTCATAAAACTGGAGCAAGTGATTCATAGCACCTATTGCAGCATCCTAATCATGAACAACTCACAGTTTTACATGGTTTAGGTGCAAAATGAAACTTCAGGGTTATGAACAAGTTACTCTTAAAGAATTCAAATTTATTCAAGCTCCAGATGTATAACTCATGATGTTTCATGATACAAACTCACACTCCTTCACAAAAACCATGTAAAGATCCTCAGGAAAGCCCCAAAGCAAAATTGATACTGTACCTATCTGGATCACAGTACCTGGTATTTCTCAGGCAACTTGCCAAATAATATCCTTTTATTAGGGGAGAAAAAAACCCCTATTTTTGTTTTTTTCAACTGCAGGTTGTCTAAAAATAATTCTGTTGAAAAAGGAAACAAAAAGAGATAATCTTATCCTCAATTTTCCTTTCTCCCTTTCCCGTTTTTAGCAGAAACATTAGCCCATTAGAAATTAAAAAGCTACTTGGACTGAAGCCAAGTATTTAACAGACTGAAATGAAGCCAAATTATTTCCTTCTCTCTTTGCTTTTCTCTTCTATCTGTTTTTATGCTATATCGGTTGTATCAAATCCAAGATACTAATATTAAGATATTTCCAGCCAATCAGGATGTCTATTAGAAAACACCTTCCATGACTGATAGAACAACCACTAACATGGGAATTATATTCTAAACTTCTTAAAGAAAAGGTAGAACATCTTTTTGAAATAACAAATTACTTTTTACCAAAGAGTTCTACATAAGAGTCACCTTCTTTTCACAGACTGAGATGATCATAAACCATGGATAAACACAATAATAAATAACAATTTTTTAAACTTGCTGTTCCTTTGGCTGGGAATAGAGATCATTTATCTTCCCCTGAGTTGCTGAATAAATGGAGTAACATCAACTTTGTCTACATATAAATTAATATATAGTATTATTCAAAATAATACTGCTACAACATCCAAGGAAATCTGCCAGCAACACATTTTATATAGGTATTACTATTCATAGACAAAGACAAACTGAACTCTACTTGCATGTAGACCCAAGGAGTATTGATTCCATTAGTATAAAAAAAATTTTCCTCTGAAATTAACTGAGTAACATCAAAGTAAACTTGGATGCCTCAGAGCATTAACATATACCTTCTGTTTCAGATCAGAAAGGATTATATGACTGAAAAATTATTTCAACTAGCCCTCAACTTTATGATTTTCATGTGCTAAAAGATACTTCTTATCCTGACAAACATTGTCTAGACCATAGATACATCATTTAATGAAGAATGAACAGATGCATTAGAAAAAGTAACAGAGTTACTAAACAAGTTTTACACAGCACAGTCACCATTGAACACTACAGTACTTCCAGCTATCCAGAATTACAGAATGGTTCTGCATATTCCTCTCACCTTTCAAATGTCATTTTCTTGCCTTTGATTTGAAAAAACAAAACAATGAAAAAACCTGATGTCATTGAGTAAATTTGCTTTGAAATAGGTTTTGCAGCTTGCTTATAAGATCCAACGTGCTTATAAGTTACAATTCTCACTGTCAGAAATAATCAGTTTGCTTTAAAATACTGCTTATAACGGAGTGATAAAATGGCTGTAGAATTTATTTAGGTCAAGATTATTTGATGATATGACTAAATAGCATACTACAGTCATACAGCTGTCATTCTAAGAGCATCTTTTCTTTGAAGTTGTCTGTAAGCACAGCTTCAGCTCCTTCATAAAGTATAACTTCCAGTAAATTAAGTATTCATGTCATCTAAACATGTCAGCACTGATGGGTTTTCAATCATTTTGTGTACTGAAGTCCTAAAGCAACAGATTTCTTTTCTCAGTATAATAGTAGGACCAAAAAACAGATTTTAATACAGTATCCCAGTTTTTTTCATCTTACTAAAGACCCCTCCTAGCTCCAACTCATAAATATTCTTTCTTAAAATAAATTAGAAGAAGGCTCATGGCATGTTCTTATCTCAGAATAGAGAACCTACAAGCATCCATTCCTGCTTTCTATGTTACTAACTAGTATAGCAGTATTCATAGAATGATAGCATCATAGAATGTCAAGTTGGAAGGGACCTCAATGACCATCTGGCCCAACCCTTCTAATATTATTTTTTATATGAGATGTTTCAGCTGCCTGTTGATCTGAGGCTTAAAACTTTCCAAAGTGGGGGAATCCACCACTTGCCCTTAGAGATCATTCCAATGTCTGGCTGTACTCAGAATGAAAATGATTCCTTGTGTTCAAACAGAATCTTCCCAGAAGAAACTTGTGCCTATTGCCCCTTGCCTTGTCCATGTGTCTCTTTGTGAATGAGGAGTATCCATCTTCTTTGTAGCCCCCCTTTTAAGTACTGAAACATTGTAATAAGGTCTCCCCTGAGCCTTCTCTTCTCAAAGCTGAACAAACCCAATTTTCACAGCCTGTCCTCATGTGGTAGGTGCTCTAGTCCTCTGATCATCCTTGTGGCTCTTCTCTGGACCCTTTCTAGATTTTCTGGATCCTTTTTGTACAGCAGGGACCAAAACTGACCACAATACTCTAAGTGCAGTCTGACAAGCACCGAGTAGTACAGGATGACGACTTAGACTCTGTCTCTGCTGGTGATGTCTTTGTTGATGCAACCCAGTATCCTGTTGGCTTTCTTTGCTGCTTCTTGCTGTTTGCCCATATTGAGCCTGTTTTCCACCAGGACCCCTATGTCCCTTTCCACAGTGCTGCAAAGGTCAAGTGGATCCCCAGTATGAACTGTACTCCTGGGCTATGTGTTCCCAGGTGTGGACCTTGCACTTCTCCATACTGAACTTCATAAAGTTCCTACTATATTCTCCAGTCCATTCAAATCACCCTGGAGGGCTCTCCCTTTTTGGGTGTCAACCTCTGCAGTCATATTGGTGTCATCAGCAAATTTCAGCAGTGTGCTTTTGATCCCAACATCCAGGTCACTTATGAAGATATTAAAACAGCATTGATCATTCCTAGTAAAACCTCAACATTGCCATTATCACTGCACAAAACTTTTAGTGTCTCCCAAAACTTATCTACTCAACTTCTTATGTTGCTCAGTCACAGAAGTCAACCAATGTCCTACCTTACTAAGTCAATCAACTTACTCTTCAAGTATATCTTCACAGATATTGTTTCCATTTCCTTTCTACACATAACTATTTATCTGTATGACCTTTCTGTTTTACTTGAAACAAACATTTTCCTAAATTTTGTCATTCGTGATGTCATTTGACATTACTGAAGGATCAAATAATTACTTTACTTCATAGCATTTTGAGTCAGTGTGCCTGAGCAGCCTTAAAAATTAGTTGCAGACAACATTGCCTCACTCAAAGCACTCTTATAAATGATTTGTAATTAATATTATATCTATTGGAACAGGGAATTAGGAGAATATGGGGAATTTGTGACACAGTAAACTGGGCAATAGACAAACATCATATCAGTAGCAAGACTGACAACAGAAATCTACTGAATCCCAGGTAATTCAGTTAATTTTTGATGAAAACTACAAATAATCTTACCTGAAGATCACTGTTTGTCCTAGTTTTGGCTGGAATCATTTAATTTTCTTCATAGTATAGGTCTGTGTTTTGGTTTAATGCTGGAAATAGCGTTGATAATACACAGGTGATTTTGTAATTGCTGAGCAGTGCTTAAACAGTCAAAGTCTTTGCTGCTTCTCACACCATCCCATCAGTGAGTAGGCTGGGGGTGCACAAGAATCTGGGAGGAGAAACAACTCTAATAGATGATTGCAACCAAAGGACCAAAGGAATATTCCACACTGCACGGTGTCATGCTCAGAAATAAAGCATGACGGGGAATGTTGGCAAGAGTTTGCTGCTTGGCAACTGGCTGGGCACCAGTCAGTTCATTGTGAGCAACTGTTTTCATTTGTATCACTAATCTTTCTTCAGTTTTATTTCTGTCCACTATTTTTCTTCTCACTAAAATTTTAGTAGTAGTAGTATCAATACTATTGTTATATTTTATTCTATTTCAGGTATTAAACTGTTCCTACCTCAGCCCACAAGCTCTTTGACTTTTACTCCTCCAGTTGTCTTTCCCCATCCTGCTGGAGCTAGTGAGCAAGTGGCTTTGTGGGTGTCTTATTGACACTGGGGTTTAACCACGACATGGGGTTACCATAATAACTTCAGCAGTGTGGGAGAAATGTATGTATGCATGTTAATGCTGTGAGAGGTTCATGGTGGCAGCTCAGGGGGTGGTATGGATATCAGTTCATCGTGGGTGTTTAAAGGGAAAAAGGCTGCTGTAGATAGTGTAACACTTCTTTTTGTTTGCTTTGTTTCTATTAGCAGTAAAGGAGCTGATCTAACCTTTATAATAGATCAATAGAAATGTCTTTTATCAAAGGATGCAGAGATCGCAAAGAGTAGGTAATCTTGAAAAAGCAATGTATTCACACACAATGTCTTCTCAAGGTTGTCTTTGAGGATGAATGTCCACATTCGGTGACCAGCAGCAGCTAATGGAGAAAAATAGCAACACAGATTCCTCACCACTGTGTATGGCATATTAGAAAAGCAAACCTCTGCACATTTCAGGCATTGACATCAGCCAATAGGCCATTTAAGCTCCCATTTTTGGGAACACTGTTTTGGAACAACACAGCGTTATTCAGGTCTTGGAGAAATTTGGAATAATTTTAGTTGTCCAAAATAGTCTCCATTTTACCCACTCTTTCCCCAAATATTCTTCCAGAGCAGGGAGAGATACAAGAGAAGAGTCTGATTTCCTCTAACTTTCTATCATCTGACACTTAAGTGACCTGCCTGAGGAAATTAGACAGTCTTCACAGTTCTCACATATTCATTGCAAACATCAAGAATTTAAATGTATTGTTTCCCTAGGCCTTGGTGTATTAGAGTTCTACAGAAGATACGATTCACCTAATTGTTTGAGTGGAGCATGTGGCATTTATGAATGACAAGTCATAACCAATCAACTGTGCAACATGCCCTTTATCCAAAGAAAATATTCAGCCCTGAGAGAATGCAGCTGCTGTAGTTTCATTTAGAATATTTCACTGTGGCTGAGACAATCTAATCACTTTTTGTATCAAATTTGCTATAGAACATAAGAGCAAAGCAAGGGACTCAAT